>NC_068325.1:12922975-13265475 GCF_025860055.1 Xyrauchen texanus
ACAAAAGCCCAAATCTGGCTAGAACAAAGTCTAATGACATATTATGAAGTAGCCCAGAAAGCATGGGCTCCAATGTCTTTCTAATGTCGCTCTACATTTGCAAATTAATTTTTCCTTGGAACACAAAAGGAATTCGAAATGTTCATGACACATTTTTTTTTTTTCATTTTATGAAAGTGAATAGTGATTCTATTCTGTAAAGCTAAAAAAAACAAAACACTAAGTAATCTATATCATTAAGTCATTATTTGCTCTCAAATCAAGTCCTTGATGAGGTGAACTTTAGTGCGCAAATCAAATATGACTACTATAGCAAAGGTTGGAAGTCAGTAACATCAAACCTCATTGGTTCTTACTTGTCTCATGACCAAACACCTTGACGACAAACCTTCGCTGTACTCGCCATATTTGATTTCGGTTTTGCGTATCAGATTGAAGTGATTGTTTAGCTTCAAATGACTTGGAATCTAGTGCACAAGTTGTATCGATTACCTTTACTTGATAGATTGGTGTTATATTTACTTCCATTTTATGGCAAAAAGTGGCGTTAAAAGTAAAAAAGACTTCAAAATGGTTTAGCTTGTCAGCATGGCCTAGTTAGATGCTGTAACATTTTGAATGTACTTGGCTACTGATAGGATGAATTTAAAATTATGATTTAGCATCAATTTTATGTCATTTCAAAACTTGAAAATGGGGCCCAGGATTGATCGGTACTGGACCAGGTACTGGAACTCACATTTGTCCATATATCAACAACAGTTCCAGCTTTGACCACTAGGGCCATGGGTTCGAACTTGTCAGTGGTTTCAGAACTTTTGATGTACTGTTGCTGAATCTACAGTGCTACCAGTCTGGACCCCCCATTTGGACCATTCTGTCATAATGATTTTTTTGCAAGCAACATATAAATCGCAAATATGCATAAGTGCCCGTTTTTTTGAGAAATCTCTTACAAGTGTGAAATTGACTTTTTCCCCACGTGTCTGCTGCCTCAAAGTTTTATATACCTCTTATGGTCAGAACATCTTATGTTCCTACTTGTATGACTCCTAGGCTAAGGTGAATGGCTTTGCATCTGCCAATAATAAAAACATCTGCGATCTTTAATGTGCAGCCTAGCTATTGAAAGAAATTGTTTGTTCTCAACAATTTTTGTTCTTAGATTGAATTCTGTGTGATGACATACATTTCTGCTGACTCTTTAGAGGGAACAATACAAAATCACCAGTTTCCTTAAAACAGCAAAGTGAATTGCACCATAATCGGGCACTTTCACTCAATACCTGACCCACCCATTACTGATGGCCGTTTAACTGTGCATGCACTAGGATCAACAATAGGACATTACAGCCGTGTGTACGTGCCATTCTTGGCCTGCTCTGTGAATATTACTTTAGTCTCATTAGGCTCATAAATAATGTATCTTAACACTGGCCAATTTGGTTGATCAGTGGGTGGCTGACCTTTCTCAGCTGCCCCTGGCATTGATAACGATCATGTCCAGCAGAAAGACAATAACGCGGCTGAAATATCACCCAGTGTTGCAGCCTTATCTCTGCCTCTCACTGTGCTCTGAGTCAAACGCAAAAGTCACCATCAGTAAAGACAGCATAGCCTTCAGCTGTCGCCTTTGCTGCGAATATCAGCCATGGTGAAGTGAGGAGAGGGAATAGAAAAACCAACTGAGAACTGGTATCTCTCTAAAGTATCCAAGCTGCAAATGGCTAGTCTGGTGCGTGTTGTGATTGCTTGACCTCTGAGCTCATGCCAGCAGGGAGTGAATCTTCCTTTGCACGCAAGAACAATCCAGGGGAAATGACAGAAGGTAGAAAGTTGGCACACATAGGCATGATTGTCTTTGACTTACTGAGAGCTTCTGTGGGGTGAGGTGTAAAGTTTAATCACACAGTAGCCTACATCAGGAAGAATATTTATAGTACTTTTTGGTAGCCAGGTAAAAGTTTCTATACAGAACTTTTTAGGGTTCAAAATAGGGGATTACTTTAAAAAAGAAATTATATTTGATGCATTAAAGGGATAGTTCAACCAAAAATGAAAATTCTCTCATGATTTACACACCCTCCTGGCATCCCAGATGTGCATGACTATTTTTCTTCTGCAGAACAAAAAGTAAGATTTTTAAAAGAATATTTCAGCTCTGTAGGTCCTCACAATGCAAGTGAATGGGTGCCAGACTATTTAGCTCCAGAATGCACATTAAGGGAACATAAACATAATCCATACGACTCTAGTAATTAAATGAATGTGTTCAGACATGATATGATTGGTGTGGGTGATAAACAGATCAAGTAATTTATTTTTCATAAATTCTCCTCCTTTCCTAGTAGGGGGCATATGCATGAATAATGTTAGTCATCAAAAACACAAGAAGGATAACGTGAAAGTGTAGATTGATTGAGCAGGGAGGAGGACATATGGTAATAAAAAGGACTTAAATAATGATCTGTTTCTGACCCACACCTATCATATCTCTTCTGAAGACATGGATTAAACCACCGGAGTCTTATGGATTACTTTTATGTTGCTCTTATGTTGATTTTGGAGTTTTAAAATTTTGGCACACATTCACTTGAATTGTATGGATTTACAAAGCTGAGAAATTCTTCTAAAAATATTGTGTTGAGTGGAGGAAAGAAAGTAATACACATTTGGGATGGCATGAGGGTGAGTAAATGATAAGAGAATGAAGTCACTGAATACACTATAATGCATATTAGCTTGTAAATCATGATCACTTCTTCATATAATCAGAATGGCCATTAAAACTGACACAGCTTTCAAAAAGAATCCACACACTTGACCTGAAACAATACTGCAAAAAATGACGTTAATGATTTATTGAAAGTTGTCTTTTCTACTGGATCTCATCCAGACTGATCTCATAGTGAAATCGGAAAAAGTAGGTTGACTTTCTTTAGGTATAATCAGTCCGTACTTACTGAAATTGAAACACTGTCCCCAGTGGCCAAAGCAGAACGTGTTATGGGGCATATGAGTATGTGGGAGCTAAATTATCCAGGTCCACAGAGGGGCGCCAAAAGCAAGTTATTTTCAGCTGTACAGGCTGTAAAACAATAAAAAGGAATCCATCTTTTATAAAATGTACCCCCAACACATACCCTGAACCTGAACCTAACCATCAGTGGAGTAAAAATTTAATGTTAGGGAGAAAAAGCATCTTTTGTATCGCACTCATCACTGATTATGTGAATGCGATTACTTCCTGGCTATAAAGGGGCACCTGAACCCAGATCCCCCACGCTATTGACGCAAGTAGCACCACAAGGGAAGGTAAACAAACTGGAGCTAATGCAAAAATGTTGATGGGAGATGCCGCTTGTCAGTTAGTCGGCATGTTGCTTCGGAGGGTATTGAAGCTCTCTCTTCTTTCATTATCATCTCATTATCCTCAGCTGTTCTCAAGCAAACAGTGGTGAACTAATTGCTGTCGATAGTTTGTTATCATCAGAATATGAAAAAGATCTAGAGAACATACACCACCACACTCTTCTGTACATTGAAAATAGCTGTTTTTTAAAATCCCCTTTAAAATAGTCCAATATTTCATATTTATTTTCTAAATCCCTGCAGTGTGAAGAATTTGAGATTCTGTGCTGAAAATAAGTAGAAAAGCTTGAAAAATACATCTTAGTCCCTGGACAGCTCGAAGATACAAGCAAAGAGACTTGAGTTGTCAGTGGAATGCATTTCCATATATTTGATCAGGCATGGCCAGACAGCAAGACACCAAAGTTTCATAAACTGTGCTAAAACGAACAGCTGTATAATTCAGTGCCAAATCCTTTTTTGACCTAAAAAAATCAACATCGCATTGAAACACTATCTGATCTTTCAATTTCTTTCTTTTTTTTTTTTAAGTCACAAAATGAAGGTTAACACAACTTTGTTCTTCATTTAGAATAATGAGACTGTTTGTCCTTTGCCTGAAACCACATTGTCTGAAATGTTTATCTCCTCTTCGCCCTCTACAACAAATTACTGTTTGAATGAGCTTTGTCCTGGTGCTCAGCCTAGCAAGCTAATGCTAATATACATTGCAAAAACATTGAAACACTACCTGAGACCCCTTCATTTAAAGTTTGTAACTTCTAAAGGTAAAAGTGATTGCTGCATTGTGTTTACAGAGATTGTTTCTGTTTGGACGAAACTTATTTTCAACCGTGTTTTATCATCTTTTAACTGGTTTCGCTTCTGAACACAGATTTTACAATGGACGTTGAGTGGTGAAACAACACTGGTCCAAAAATGCTTAAGGTACAAAAGAGAACAAAAAAATCCTTAAAATCGAACTCTGAAATGTGTTAAAATAAATTATATAAAATAAAAATAATTACAACAACAAGAATATCTTGACGCAATAATTCACCCTACAAAACAAATGGTAGTCAGTTCAAACCATGTGTTTGTTTCTAGTTACAAGTGGACCTGTATTTAGTACAGTCTGGCCAGTATATTCTTTGACCTTGCATAATTCTGATAATGGTTTTCAAGGATGAGGGCATGTCATGGCACCTGTCTTAGTTAGCATTTAGCTAATTTGGCAAGCTTCTTCCATGCGACAGATGCCCCATACTAGAGTTTGACTGAAGCATCAATAGATATGGGAAGTGTTTTCTTCTCCCATTTAAAAGTTGATAAGCCTATATATTTTGCCCTCCTAATTATGCATGATTATATGGTTAGTTGCTTTATATTATTTGCATTTAGCATTGTTTTTCACCTACTGTCCGTGACCCTATCAAAACAGACCTGCAACCCATTACGGGTTGTGACACACCACTAGAAAACCACTGCTTTGAGACTCTATGTACTGATCTCTATGTCTTGATCCTCTTTGTGTAAGCTTCTATGATTATTGCTTCATTCAATACTAGAAATCAAAGCCCTTCTTAACTTTGAAGCATGGTCAGGGATTGACATCTTGTGAAGTTTTGCGGTGACATTTCAGCTTTAATTTCAGCCATCTTTGGATCATAAAAGCAGATACACTTTCTGGTGTTCTTTCACTTATGCATTGATCAAGATATGAAAAGATGTTTTAAGTCAACAAGTTATTAATAATTCATCACTGTGTGGCCCAGAGTTCTCAGAATGTCATAAATGATGTCTGTCAGATGATTCATGATGTGAGTAAATATATACTATGTACACTTGGTCAAGTGTACCAAAACTAACATCACGCAAACAAACATACATCATATCCATGATTGTTAAGGAATTTGTCCAGATTTCTCTATGGCTTTAAATTATGTCCTAAATTGAATATCAGATTAATGGTGTTGCCAGGCCAATATATGTATGTTGACCTACAGAAATATAGTACAAAAAAATTATTTGGAGGAAAAAGACGGAACTGAATATATATAAACAAAGGAGAGAAGTTTACAGGAGCAAGTCACTGCAAAATAAATCAATCAAATAAAAATGGTAGAAATACATCTTGGAGAGACAAAAGAAAATCTAAAAAAACTTGTATCAGGTAAAAAAGACAGAATGTCATAAGGGCAGCCAATGCCAAAATAACTTAAAATACAAATAAATAAATAAAAAAGTGGATGTATGTTATGTATGTATGTTGTACATGTATGTTAAATAAACATACAAATAAATTAATAAAAAAAGTGGAAGAGAGAGAGACTAGTCTATAAAAGAAGATATCATGTAAAACAGGACATAATATTGTGGCAGCAATGATGGCCTAAAAAGTCAATAAAATGGTGAAAACCCTTTAACAAAGACTGTATACTGAATGTCTCAGTTAAATAAGGGAATATTATAAGAGTAGACGCTTCCAAAAAAAGAAAAGAATCTGCAAGTTGGTGTGCAACTAGTCTAGCTGGTCTCCTTACCTGGCCAAGCTGGTGTTCAACTGGTATAGATGGTCCAAGTAGGTATAGCAGCAGACCGGAGACCTCCAAATGGGGGCGGAATCTCCCAAAGGATGGCAGGGTTACTTCAGAAGGGTGTGTGGTTACTACAAAAGGGGGTTACGCAACTCCAAAAGGGGACGTCCCTTCCACTCACAGTTAAGGTTAGGTAAGGGGCTCTCTATATATTTTAATGGCATTATAAAGCTCCCACCACTTTTTGGAGCACTGCCTGCAGCTAAATCCGTCTCAGCTGGTCTCATAACATGACAATGCTGGCCTTTAGATGTTCTAGCTGGTCTCACAACCAGGTGTTCAACTGGTCTAGCTCGTCTCCTATTCAGGACTAGATGGAGTTCAGCTAATCTAGCTGGTCCCCTATTCAAGCCAAACTAATGTTCAACTGTTCTAGTAGGTCACATAACCAGTCCAAGCTGGTTTTCAACTGAGTTTTCAACTGAATTAGCTGGTCTCCTAACCTGGCAAAGCTGGTCTTAAGCTAGACTAGCTGACTACCCAGCTGGTCTCCCAGTCTAAGCTTAAAAAAGCCTGAGCTGTTTGGCTGGTCTAGCTTGTCTCCAGTTGGTCTCCTAACCAGGCCAAGATGGAGTTCAGCTAATCTAGCTGGTCTACTACTGAAGCCAAACTGATGTTTAACTGTTCTAGCAGGTCACATAACCAGGCCAAGCTGGTGATCAACTAGTATAGCTGGTCTCCCAACTTGGCAATGCTGGTCTTCAGCTGTTTTAGCTGGTCTCCCAACAAGGCCAAGCTGCTGTTCAACTAGTCTAGCTGGTCTCCTAACCAGTCCAAGCTTGTTTTCAACTGGATTAGCTGGTCTGCTAATATGGCAAAACTGGTCTTTAGCTGGTCTAGCTGATAACCCAGCTGACCTCCTAGTCTAATCTTAAACAAGCCTGAGCTGGTTTGCTGGTCTAGCTTGTCTCCAGCTGATCTCCTAACCAGGCCAAGATGGAGTTCAGCTAATCTAGCTGGTCTGCTATACAAGACAAACTGATGTTTAACTGTTCTAGCAGGTCACATAATCAGGCCAAGCTGGTGTTCAACTAGTCAACCTGGCCATGCTGGTCTTCAGGTGTTCTAGCTGGTATCCCAACCAGGCCAAGCTGGTGTTCAACTGATCTAGCTCATCATCCAGCCTGTCTAAATTCATTTTCAGATGGATTATCTGGTCTCCCAGCCTGATGAGCTGACAAGTGCCCAAACCCCTCTAAAACCAGAAAACCAGACCATCTTAACCAGGCTGGAAGACCAGCAAACCAGCTTAGGGTGGTTTTTGCTGTTTTTTGAGTCGTTTCTAGTTCCACATTGGCTTTTAATGCAAATTGAGAGGAAACATGAAAGGCTGGAATAAGGAGGTAGAAAGATAGTATGTAGGGAGGAACACTGGGTATCTAGGAAGGGAAATAGAGGCTGTCTGGCTGGATGCTTGGCAAAAAAAATACGATAGAGCTGCATTCATTTTCTTAATGGTGCCTAAGCCCTGGACACAGGACACAGTCATTGGAGTTACAGGAGAAAACAAGGTCCCAAAAAAACAGCACTAATGGACCCGTCCCTCTAGCATCATTTTGGCAGGACATCAACGCTGGCAGTTAACCTTTTTGCCTTGCCTATAGGTGGCAGAGGTTTCCTTTCAAATTCAGGAAGGATGCAGACAGAAGATTTTAATAATGCCCTGATTAAATGGAAGTCGTTAGACTGCAATGGCATTTGATTGTTGCTTCTAAAGCCCTCGGTACTTAATCAGCGGCTGTCAGAGAGCACGTAGATCAAAAACAGCAATTTATCAACAGAAGCACACGGCCTCCCAGCAGGTCAGACACGCAGAGGACTGACCCACCCACAGCTCCACAAACACGCGTGCCTAAATCATCGTGAAAAATGTGGAAAAAATATGGGGGTTACTATAGATAATGGATTCCAGCCGCACAATGAAACCAGGTGTGCCAACAATCTGTCATTCATGTTTGCGGAGTAAACGGCATCTTGTCGCTGATGACAACACAAAAGAGACACACGGATGACACATTAATTGCATTAGCGAGAGAAAGGGACACTCTAACATACAGGCGGAATTCTCCATACGTATGTGTGTGCGTACCTATGTAAAAGCAATGATTGCTATTCATTGTAATCCTGTGCCTTGTCCTTGACAGCCATTTTAAGAGATTGCATTCGAGCTCCCAGAGGGCAGTGGTTAGGATGAGGATGTGTCTCCAGCCGAACGGGTGCAAATTGAATCCGCTGGCAACGATTAGCAATGGAGCATGTTTGATGTACTTCGACCATTTCCCCTCCCCTCTGAAATGTGCCTTTGAAGTTCACCTGACACACTCATTTACAACTGGGGGATAAAATGACTTGGTTGCTAAATAAACTCTATGCAAGTCTACGTATTTGAGAAAGTTTATTGCCAAGCAAGCGTTTACTCAAAAGCAATACTTTGTTGACATTGAAAACAAACTTCATATGATATTTGTTCATTCTTTTCAAGTTTTGCAAGTTCAGAGCACAGATGCCCTGCACACTCTTTCACTATGTGATTTCACTATCCATTACATTCCTTTAGACTTTGAATATTATGTATTTAATATCACAAGGATTTATTATGCTGCCTTGTAATTAATTATGAACTGATTGGTTGAGTGACAATCAGTGTTTGATTGTGCATAATTATAAGATTAAATGCCATTAAAGTAAATAATTAAAGCCATTACAATAATGCTCAATATTCCTAATATATATATATATATATATATATATATATATATATATATATATATATATATACATATGTAGCATATGTACATGCTATAGCTGAAACTGGGACCTGTTATAGGTACACTGGAATTAGATTAATCTTATTTAAATTAATTTTAAAGGTGTAGTATGTAAGATTCAGAAACCCTTGTTATTAATGACACCTGTGTCCGTAATGTGAACTGCAGCCAGCTACCCGTTGCTCATGCTCATGCTCTCACACACTCCATAAGGACGCGAGCATCGACCAAAACAATAATGTAATGTACAAAGAGGCTGAACGTGATTCACCGACATCATGCTGACAGATGAGGTAGCATAATTAAAATTACACAGTTATGATTGTTTAACTACAAACTTTGAGACTGTATATTATATTTGATTCTCCAGTGGTGGAACAGGGCTAAAACAAAGTGTGGATATAGGTCTGACTATGCGAGACTGTAGTTTAAAGTAATCACTTTTCTTTGCATGAGACATTGACTGCATTTATAAAATTATTAGCTTGCTAGCCAGCTAAATTTGTTGGATGATGACTGTAGCTGTTTATAAAATAGACTGTAAATTATAAATATGTGGACACAATTCAGTATCGATGTACTATTGTTTTAGAATAATAAAATTTATATATTTTCTGTATAACCAAGTTAAGTTACACTAATGAATGGAGCTTTTTTAAGTATCTTGAACATTGTCTAGCATTTATTTCATGTATTATTGTAGTTTACCTTGCTGAATTATTACAGATTAACACTGACATTAACCTGACTTTTAGTATAAAGAGAAGATCATTTAAATTATTTGAAAGTTACGAAGCAAGGTAGCTTGTAATTCGTCAGCGTTAGCAGGCACAATCAATTTAGCTAAAATTACACAGATCAATCCATATGGCACTATATTTCCCATGCTTTGCAGTTTTGTAAGCTTACCTGTCCAATAAGAAGAAAGGCAATTCAGGGTCGAAAGTCCCTCAAGGAATCAAATGCCCTGCCGATGTTCACTCTAGTTTTTGTTTGACCACGATCATGTTCCCGCTTACCAAACGGTATTCAGTAGATACATTTTTATTTTTTTGGCTTACTCTGAGTTTGTGTAGGAGTCGGTGTTGAGCTGGGAGCCAGACATTTGCTATATTCCATCTCTAAGATAACGTTACCTAGTGTTGCAGACTTTCTGTTGATGCACTTGAATAGCATAAGAGAAGCTATTACTGAGGCAAGGCTCTCTGGAGCGCGCATAAACGTCACATCCTTTGGATTTTCCTGGCAAAAGCGGCTCGCTCCCTTCGCATGAAAATCAGTCTACAGGCTTTAATAGGCAACCAAGGAAGTCCAACATTTTACAAGCCGTACACACATTGGCAAAAAAACAAGGTGAATATTACATGAAAAGTGTTACATATTGCACCTTTAAAGGAATATTTTACCCAAAAATTAAAGCCCATTCTTATGTTGTTTTCCCATTCGCAATTTTTTCCATTTTTGAACATTCATAAAGCAACTCTTGCCATTCAATAAAATTTGTGACCACGTCTGCATCAAAAAGGAAAAAAGAACTCCCAAAAATGTGTCTACATGATGCAAACTCCTTTTAATTCAAGTCTTCTCAAGCCACCCAATAGCACTGAACAGACTACAATTTAGGATATTCTCTGACTGTTTTCACTTACACAAAAATTCTTACCACGACCAGATTCAAAAATAGTGTAGTGATCAAATGGTAACTTGATGGAAAAATGGGAAAAATGGAGACTCCTTCTATACTTTAAGCCTGATATGCTTCTTAGTGTCACAATTGTGCAGGTCTTCTAATCATTAAGACAAGCATTGAACTGTTGACTGCCCCCCTTCTCCTAATTCCCAATGTGCTCTAAGTCCTCGTGGGGGCGTAGTGACTCGCCTCAATCCGGGTGGCGGAGGACGAATCTCAGCTGCCTCCGCGTCTGAGACCGTCAATCTGCGTATCTTATCAAGTGGCTTGTTGAGCACATTACTGCGGAGATATAGCACGTGTGGAGCCTTCACGCCATCCACCGCAGCATCCATGCACAACTCACCACGCACTCCACCGAGAGCGAGCCACATTATAGCGATCATGAGGACGTTACCCCATGTGACTCTACCCTCCCAAGCAACCGGGCCACTTTGGATGCGTAGAAGACCTGGCTGGAGTCACTCAGCATGTTCTGGATTCTCCAGGGGTGGTAGATGTCATGGATAACGGTTGAAGATTGTTGTCTCTTTGCAAGAAAGCTATGGTTGTCTCTTTGCAAGAAACCTCTCAGAGTCAGGGGTTCCAGATGTCAGAGGTATAAGTCTATTGAGAATTCAATAAACCTGAGAAGGCCAGCTGTGCATTCCAGTTCCAGCCTCTCAGGTTTTATACACTTCTGTTATCTACCTTGAGACTATAAATTTTAACTTGCTTACTTCTAGCCAATGAGATTGCATCTTATTTTCCACCATTAGTTGCGTAGGCCATCTGACTTTTCTTTACTGGTGGAAACTTAAGGCTTCCTTTGTGTGGCAGCGGGGGCGTGGTCAAGCGCCCGTCCGGGAGAGAAAAGCGGTAAGGGCGCTCACACCTGAGCTAAATGATGACTAACACCTGTGTCTGATTGCAGTAACATGAGGAGAGCGGCATAAAAAGGGCAGGAGCGACGGAGCACGGGAGAAAAAAGAAGCAAAGACTGTCTCTGGATACCCTTTAAAGAAAAGATTAAAAAGACTTACCCTTTAAGTTGACGCTGGTTTCCTTGTATTGTTTTACATTGGTGCCGAAACCCGGGTCCATTTTTTTTCGTGATGGAACAAGGTCGCCCCATAGAGTCCTCCCAGCTGGCGGAAATCCTCCAGTCCCTCGCTAATCTCCATCAAGGCCACCAACAATCCCTGCTTGAGCTCCGGCAGGATCAAGATCGGCGGTTCTTCGAGATCATGCGGGCTCAGGCAGAGGACCGACTCGCTATCCGGAGCCTCCTCAGCCAGGAGGCTGCGTCAGCCCCAGCCGCGACCCCGGACACCCACGCTACGCTGCCCCCACCCATGTTACAGAAGATGGGGGTGGCAGATGATCCTGAGGCCTTCCTCGACCTGTTTGAGAGGACGGCTGAAATCTGGGGCTGGCCGCCCGAACAGTGGGCAGCCCGTCTAATTCCTCTCCTGTCCGGGAAGCACAGCTCGCGGCACAACAACTGCCAGCGACGTAACCTCCTGGCTTACTCTGACCTGAAGAGGGCCATTCTGCAGCGGGTTGGTCGGAGCCCGGAAGAGAATCGCCAGCCCTTCCGGAGCATGAAGCTGGAGAAGTCCGACCGCCCGTTTGCGTTTGTTCAAGGGCTCCGGACGCTTGTCGGCGGTGGCTGCTCGCTGGGGACCGCGACGTCGAGGGAGTCATCGATCAGGTGGTACTGGAGCAATTTACGCAAAGACTGCCCAGGAGAATGGCGGAATGGGTCCAGTGCCACCGCCCGGCGCCGCTGGAGGCAGCTGTTCAGCTCGCGGAGGACCACCTGGCGGCGATGCCGAGGGCAGATGAGCCCTCCCCTCTCTCTCTCTCCCTCCCCTGTGTCTTCCCCTGTTTCCCCCTGTTCCCTCTCGCTCTGCTCTCTCCCCAGGGCCCGTTCCTGCCCCCGCGAGGCGTGGAGGATACATCAGGCCAACTTCCCGGCCGTGGGAGAACCCGCCTAACCCTTCCCCGTCCTTCAGCCGCTCTCTTCCTCAGGTGGTGGCGCCCGCCAGCACGGGTGCAGCCGTGGCGCCTGGGCCGGTCTGTTGGAGGTGCGGAGACCGGACCACTTCCGGGATCAGTGTCCGCTGATGGAGGTGGGGACGGTGGTGCGGGTCTCCGATGTCCCGCAGGCTGCCCCGGTCGGGCTGGAGCGCACCGGGTCCCGGTAAGGATCCAGGGGGTACATACCAAGCATTGATGGATACCGGCTGTAATCAGACCACCATCCACCAATGCTTGGTTCAACCCGGGCTTTGGGCACAGCTAAACGGGTGAGGGTGAGGTGTGTGCATGGGGATATTCACAAGTACCCCATGGTGACTTTAGCAATCAAATTCGGGGAGAAAAACATAGTGTGGAGGCAGCGGTTAGTTCCGCCTCACCCATCCGCTAATCTTGGGTACTGATTGGCCGAATTTTAGAAATGTATTAGAGGGAGTTTGTGCGGATGGGTCCTGCATGAAAGTGAAGAGGTGTGTGATGTGCGATGCTTTGGCAGGGAGGCGGAGCCGGGGCCGCCCTCGGCTGCTCCGAGTGACGAGGGAAGGGGCGAGGGGTCACCCCTCCTCTCAGGGAGTTCCCTGAGGGGACTTCCCTCGAGCAGTCACGGGATGAAACCCTTAAGCACGCTTTGACCAAGTGAGAGTAATCGATGGTCAACAACTCCGGCCGGTGTCGCCATTTCATATCCATATTTTTCGCTTATTAAAGATCGGTTATATAGAGTGACGCAGGACGCTCAAACAAAGGAGGAGGTGACACAATTGTTGATCCCACGGAGCCGCCGGAAATGGTTTTCCAGGCGGCTCACTATAATCCTATGGCCGGTCACCTAGGGGAACGGAAAACACTTTTCCGTCTAATAGCCCGTTTCTATTGGCCGGGCATTGGCGGCGACGTCCGCAGGTGGTGTGCGGCGTGCCGCGAATGTCAGCTGGTAAACCCACCGGCCACCCCAAAAGCGCCTTTGCGCCCCTTCCATTGATCGAGGTTCCTTCGAGAGAATTGGAATGGACCTCATCGGGCCATTAGAACGGACGCCACGCGGACATCGCTTTGTGTTAGTCCTGGTGGATTACGCAACGCGATATCCGGAAGCAGTGCCTCTGAGCAACATCTCAGCACGCAGTGTTGCCGGGCACTCTTCAAGATAATCTCCGGGTGGGGGTTCCGAAAGAAATCCTCACCGACCAAGGCACTACGTTTATGTCACTGAACACTTCGCGAGCTTTACGAATTATTGAGCGTTAAGTCGATTCAGCACTAGCGTGTACCATCCGCAGACGGATGGGCTGGTGGAACGATTTAATAAAACACTCAAAAATATGATTCGTAAATTCGTGCACGAAGACGCTTAGGAATTGGGATAAGTGGCTGGACCCCTGTTATTCGCGAGTACGAGAGGTCCCGCAAGCCTCCACGGGATTTTCCCCATTTGAGCTGCTGTACGGACGACGCCCACGCGGGTCCTCGACGTCATCCGTGAAACTTGGGAGGAGGGACCTTCTAGTGCCAAAATGAAATTCAATACGTTCTTGATCTTCGAGCAAAACTCCACACACTGGGGCAATTAACACAGGAGAATTTGCTCCAGGCTCAAGAACGCCAACGCCGGCTGTATGACAGGGGTGCTCAGCTACGGAATTTGCACCGGAGATAAAGTGCTTGTATTACTCCCAACATCGAGCTCAAAATTACTCGCCAAGTGGCAAGGACCCTTTGAGGTCACACGACGCAGTAGGGGACCTCGATTATGAAGTTAAACGTACCGATAGAGGGGCGGCGTCAAATATATCACCTCAACCTCCTGAAATTGTGGAGGGAAGAGGCGGCCTCTGTGACGTTGGCAACGGTAGTTCCGAGAGGGCAGAGCTCGGACCGGAGGTAAACAAAGCCTGCGATCCTAACACCCCGGTTCCTTGTGGAGACCACCTCTCACCACGCCAACTCGCAGAGGTTTCCGAACTACAAAAGGAGTTTGCAGACGTGTTCTCTCCTCTACCGGGCCGCATACAGACATCATACAACACCACATCGAGACCGAGCCGGGCGTATTGGCACGCTGTCGCCCTTATCGCTTGCCCGAGCATAAAAAGAAAATAGTTCGGGAAGAATTGGACGCGATGCTGGACATGGGAGTAATAGAAGAATCTCACAGCGATTGGTCCAGCCCGGTCGTCCTTGTTCCCAAGAGCGACGGGTCTGTACGCTTCTGTGTGGATTATAGAAAAGTCAATGCGGTGTCAAAATTTGACGCTGTACCCAATGCCCCGTGTTGATGAACTGCTCGATCGGTTAGGTTCTGCTCGGTTTTATTCGACCTTGGATCTAACGAAGGGTTATTGGCAGATCCCCTTGACACCAATATCCCGTGAAAAAACGGCCTTCACCACGCCGTTCGGATTACACCAATTCGTGACGCTTCCTTTCGGTTTGTTCGGGCACCAGCCACGCTTCAGCGCCTCATGGATAGGATCCTCAGACCACATACTGCTTATGCCGCTGCTTATCTAGATGATATCATCATTTATAGCAATGATTGGCAGCGGCACTTGCAACATCTGAGGGCCGTCCTGAGATCGCTGCGGCGGGCGGGCTCACGGCAAACCCGAAAAAGTGCTGCGGTTGGGCGTGTGGAGGTACGGTATCTGGGGTTCCACTTGGGTCATGGCCAGGTGCGACCCCAAATTGACAAGACCAGCGGCGATGCGACTTGCCCTAGACCCAAGACCAAAAAGGGGGTGAGGCAGTTCCTGGGGCTGGCTGGCTATTACAGACGGTTTGTACCTAATTATTCGGATGTCACCAGCCCGCTGACTGACCTTACTAAGAAGGGGCTCCAGATCCGGTCCAGTGGTCAGAGCAGTGCCAACAGGCGTTTACAGAGATTAAAGCTGCACTTTGTGGGGGCCGCTTTTGCATGCACCTGACTTCTCTCTCCCTTTTGTTTTGCAGACGGACGCTTCAGACAGAGGGTTGGGCGCCGTGCTCTCGCGAGTTGGTGGAGGGAGAGGAACGCCGGTGCTGTACATTAGCCGGAAGCTCTCCTTGAGGGAGACTAAGTACAGCACCGTAGAGAAGGAGTGTTTGGCCATCAAGTGGGCGGTCCTCACCCTCCGATACTACCTGCTGGGGCGAGCCTTCACCCTCTGCTCGGATCATGCCCCACTGCAGTGGCTCCACCGCATGAAAGATACTGAACGCCCGGATCACCCGTTGGTATCTGGCCCTCCAGCCTTTTAAGTTCAAGGTGGTCCACAGACCGGGGTGCAGATGGCTGCCGCTGACTTCCTCTCCAGAAATGGGGAGTGGTAGGCAGGCCGGATGACGCCTCGGCCTGAGTCGGGCGGTGGGGGTATGTGGCAGCGGGGGCGTGGTCAAGCGCCCGTCCGGGAGAGAAAAGCGGTAAGGGCGCTCACACCTGAGCTAAATGATGACTAACACCTGTGTCTGATTGCAGTAACATGAGGAGAGCGGCATAAAAAGGGCAGGAGCGATGGAGCACGGGAGAAAAAAGAAGCAAAAACTGTCTCTGGATACCCTTTAAAGAAAAGATTAAAAAGACTTACCCTTTAAGTTGACGCTGGTTTCCTTGTATTGTTTTACACTTTGTTTTTTTAAAAAACATCTTTGCATATTTAAGTATCTTGCATATCTAAATTCTACTCAATATTAATTTGCATATATACAATATGTATACAAAGAGCATCTATTTCTTGCTTTATGTATTGGCTGAACATGCAACATTCATCTGATCATTGGCTGGACTTGTGACATACATCTGACATTCATATGTATACTGACATATTGTTGGTTAACATTCTTTGAACATCACATGTATATTGACATGTTCTTTGAAATATAACCAGCGTTTTTACCACTGAGATACCAAGGCTTCTCTGTTGACTGTTATTTGAAGTTCATTCCTCAGAAGTTTGAGAGCACAGACACCGTCTCTCTCTCTCTAAATAACCCAGGGCATTTTATATGACATTTTGTCAAAACCAAGAGCTTGCTTAATACTGTTTAATAGCAACTGAAAACAACTTGAACCTGAACCGTCTGGAGTATATCGAATGAACTTTGATTTGGCTGATCAAGCCTTTCAGCAATAATAATTTTTCAAAATTTTGGAGGAAGTAACAGTGTAGTAATGTTTCTCTCCTTCCTTTTCTGCCCACTGTCAGCAGACGTCTGCCAATTACTGCACACAGCTTCAGAGTGATGCATCACGCACAGTCTGGAAAATCCATGACAAACATTTGTAAGACAGTTGGCAGTTGTAAACTGCAATGGAACACCCCAGCAGGCATGTAAAGCTCCTTTGCTTTTTTAGATGAATTAATGAGCCTGCACTGACTTGCATAATAATCTAGTCCCTTATGATGAGACTTCTGGCCTGATCTTCAGCACTAATCTGGATTGCACCTGACCCAAAAATGTCTTCATGGTTTTCAAGTAATTACAAAGTTAAAGTTTTAAAGGAATAGGAAACCCAAAAATGTAAATTCTGTCCAAATTTTCTCAGCCTCAATTCATTCCAAGCCTGTATGACTTCCTTTCTTATGTGGAAGACAAAAGGAGATTTTTAAAGACGATCCCCCTGTGTCTTTTCATACAATGGCAGTTCATAACAACTGGCTTTAAAGTTAAAAAAAGGACCCAAAAGTGTCAAAAAATAGTCTTTAAGACGCATGCATCATATTCCATGTCTTCTGAAGACAATCGATGAGAGAAACAACTCGAAATGTAAGAATCCAGGTCACAGCACCACTGTATCAGGTCCAGCTCGACCTGCTCTAAGCAGAGGAGGCTAAATGCTACAGCCCCCAGTGTCAGTCGCTTGAGGCCATTGGAGTGAGGCTAACACACTGCACAGCTAACGACCAGAGGTTTAGGGGGGTGAGTGTAACTTTAGTTAGCTGGTAGGTAGCTATGCAGTGTGTGAACCTCACTCCCCTGGCCTCAAAAGGCACACTAGCGTCTGATGCTAGGGGCTGTAGCATTTAGCCTCCTTGTTAGCACCCATATCCTACGCCGGTTCGAATCCCGCTTGGAGTGGGTCGAGCTGGACCGGTTACACGTGAACACGCATTCCGCTTTGAACATGCCTGTCTCATAGCAACATGAACGTGTAACAGACCTAAAATATTTAGACTCTTACGTAAGTCACAATTTCTAAATGTCATTCCATAAGGATAAAAAAAAAAACATCAGACCAAATTGCATCTGCAAACAAATTATTCTAAACCTTTTCTCAGAAATATCTTTTAAATTACATTTATCCGACTGGGCCCAAGGTGATTTTATTAGTGGATGAATTAAGTTCACAAACGTGTCTTAATAAGTGTGGCTTAAGTGTCCAAATACATTTTGGGGCCACTGTACATTCATTGATACCATTTATTAGCAAAAAACCTCCAAGAAACAAAGTTATTTTTACTCATATGTAAGCAACACCACAATACATTAGCATTGATTTGTTGCTTTTTATCTTTTTGTTACTGTTTTTCTTATTTTTTCAATTTGCATTGGCAGCTTTAGTTTTAAGCGATAACTTTAGAAGGTAGTGTAAGTCGCCAATGAATCCTGATCAAACTGTCAATTACTTTTCAAAATGACACCTAGGCTGTCGTCCATTCTTTCAGAAATATCCCCGTTATCATGAGATTCATCCAAAAATATGTCCGTATCCTCGAATGCATATCTGGTATCATTCTATGGGGTGTGACAAGCTGTCTAATCATATTGTGGAGGTTAGCATGCTCCGGCACCTAATGATGACTAGGTGGGAAACAAAAATGTGGACAAAAGCAAGCCGGATGCAATTAGGATATAAGCGGAGGCCATGTCAGCATGGCACAGATTATTATTTTGGCAGCATGTGTGTGCTGAAACTTGACTCAAAATATGGCTCTGTGTGCAAATCGCTCTGAGGGTCCCTCGGCTCACTTTTTTTTATTAGTGAGAAGAGAGCGTGGCGGCTACCGGAACATGCAGTGAATACAGGCATGTGTAAATTCATACATGCACTAAAACTAGACGTGCAATATGGGGGTATTTCTTTAACTATGGGCACTTCTGGCCCAGTGCGATTTCAGAAAAACTCACGTTTCACACTAGTTTATTGAATTTGCCCTTTAACAATGTCCATCAGTCAACATGCATCATATGAGAATTTCCGAAAGTCATAAACATTTATATTTCAGTGTCATTTACCAGCCTGATCTCATGAAAATTATGTGACTGTGGCACTTTTTTTGCAAAATTATATAACATTTCTCATTATGCATATCATGGCAGTTCCAAGGTGAAACTCCACAGATCCACTGTGGGGTGGTAAAAGAGAGTTTAATGTTCTCCCAAATAGATGAGGGTTTTAAGGTTAATGCTCTATCGAGTTTTAAATTAACAAAACCGACCGAGTTCATTAATGTGTAGGATTATGTTTGCGCATTTAGGGAGCATTTGAACAAATCTTGTAATTTGGCACGTACTTCATTATCATCTACTCAAGTGAAAATGAAGGCAGGTTTTTATAAGAAGTCTGTTGTTCGTAGTTTTCACCCTGTTGAAAATGTTTTGGCATTACTTCCAATTATGGTTTCCTCGTTACATGCATGTTTTTCTGGTCAGTATGTTATCGAGTCAAAAGTGAGTGAGACCGATTATGTGATTCGTACACCAGATCGAAAGCGAAAAACCTGCCTGTGTCACATCAATATGTTGAAATGTTCTTAGAGATAGGGTTCCAGAGTTTAAAAGCTCTGAAGTCCCTGTTGCTTCGGTTAACATGCTACCTCAATACTGTCCAGAGGAGGATGTGTTGACACTGTGGAATTTCCTGGTGACTGGAGCTTGTTTACAAAATTTGAAAATATTGAAAGAATGAACTGCATCTCTGTCATATTTGTCTGATGATTGTCGTCAAGATATCGTTCAGTTAATCCATGCTTAACCTGGATTATTTTCAGATGTACCTTCTCGTACTACTGCTGCATGTCATGACATTGATGTTGAAGGTCATTCTCCAATTAAGCAGCATGCGTACCATTTAAACCCTGTTAAGAGTGAAGTTATGTAATCAGAAGTGGAGAATCTCCTTGAAAACAGTTTAGCAGTTCCCAGCAGCAGTCCTTGGAGTAAACCATGCCTTCTGGTTCCTAAAAGTGATGGTACATTTAGATTTTGTACAGATTACCGAAAGGTTAATGCGGTTACTAAACCAGATTCGGAACCACTTCCTCATATGGAGGATTGTGTGGATAAGGTTGGTTCCGCCACCTATGTTACAAACCTCGATATGCTAAAAGGCTATTGGCAGGAGCCTCTTATACCTCGTAGCACAGAGATTTTGGTTTTGTTGCTTCTAATAGCCTCTTGGAATATACGGTAATTGCCTTTGGACTTCTATACGCCCCAGCTATGTTCAAGCACCTGATGAACACGGTGTTGTCTGGTGTTTCTAACTGTGAGGCGTATTTGGACGTTATTGTGATTTATTCATCTGATTGGAGTGACCATTTAAAAATGCTATATGAAGTGTTTGATTGGTTTCAACATGCTTCTTTGACAGTTAATCTCGCTAAATTAGAGTTTGGCAAAGCTACAGTGACTTACCTGGGAAAACAGGTAGGCCAAGGTCAGGTTTGTCCTGTAGCTATCAAAGTGCAAGCAATTTTGGATTTCCCTGTGCCTCAGTCATTTAATACATTATTAGAATTAAGACATTTTTTAAGTATGATAGGTTCCTACCGTGCTTTTTGTATGTTGTCTTGCCTTGAATTAATTTGCTTGGCAAATATTGTGAATTTGTGTGGTCCGAAGTATGCCAACCTGCTTTCTATTCTATGAAGACCCTTTTGTGTAGCACCCCTGTACTTTCTGCCCCAGATTTCTCTTTACCCTTCAAGATCGCTGTTGATGCCAGCGCTACCGGAGTTGGAGGTGTTCTATTGCAAGAAGATGCTGATGGTATTGACCATCCGATTTTCTACTTCTCAAGAAGTTTTTGAAACATCAGCTGCTTCACTGTACCATCGAGAAGAAAGCTCTAGCATTGCTGCTGTCCCTTCAGCACTTTGAGGTGAATGTGGGATATAGTTCGATACCTGTGGTAGTTTATACTGACCACAACCCATTAATTTTCCTTTCAAACATTCCAATCAATTAATTATGCCATGGGCCTTGATGGTATAGGAATTTAACATTGAAATATTTTAGCAGCATAGACCTGGAAAGTAGGGTGTGCAGTTTAAGATTCCACAAATACCCTGGCTTGCCATCAGAGCAGCATGTATTTCAATGTCCAGCATGTGGCCTGTGTAAATAATGCAGTGCATTCAGGTAGATTGGCCCGGAGTCCATCTGCACTGATAAGCATGACATCCACTGTAAAAAGATTTCTGCAATCCTCCCTGTGTGTTTCCCACCTGTTTCAAACAGTCATATCATTTACCATTTACATGTTATCAGCGTGACAGTCGCTGCCCCAAGGCTGTACATATTGATCCACTGATGGCTTACTGATTGACTCGCTTTCATTGCTGAGGGTGCTTACCATCAATTGCCTCTATCAAATTTGTAAACAGAAGAGGAATCAAGTTTTTTATTCTTCTGGTTTTTATTCAGGGGACATTTGCTTATTTATAAAATATACTGTGCAATATGTGTGCCACACTGTTGACAGCAATTTTGTGATTTGCCATAAAAGATGATTCTCGTTGGAATCCATAGCTCAGTGCTCTTAATCTACACAGATTAAGAAAAAATAAGGATGCAAATCTAAAGCATTGAGTAGAATGAATTAATCATGCCACCTGATCCACAAGCAATTCAAGTTTAAAGTAAAAAATGGAAAGCATGTTTTTGTAAATCTGCAAAATATCAGCCCAGCCTTAGCTGCTACTACAGACAACACGCCTCACACAGCCACACTTACCACGAGCAGTCAACAGAATGAGTTAGGAGTTGATCTAAAACAGCTAGACAGAATGGAATAAAACAG
Organism: Xyrauchen texanus; assembly: GCF_025860055.1. NCBI lineage: Eukaryota > Metazoa > Chordata > Actinopteri > Cypriniformes > Catostomidae > Xyrauchen > Xyrauchen texanus. Next base: position 12,944,408 of record NC_068325.1, read on the forward strand.
AATGTAGGGCCTCAAGACATGTTTTTAAAGTCAAACTGGTATTACCTTGACATGAAGTTTTAAAAGCGTGGTGATCATGCAGTCGTTTCTCATTATTATAAGCAATTTTGGGCTTATTTTTTCAAGAAGTCGCTTATGAATATGGGCAGTCACGGTTTGCGTTTTTTTGGGCTTGCTCCCAGAGCACAGTAAAGTGTTACCCACTGCTAATCGCAGCTGGTATATAATTGAATGAGGTAGAATAATTTTAGATACTGCAGACTATGTATACTAAGGTTTCTATGCAGATCAATGAAATTAAACCCACTACGCCACATGTTTTTATACAAGGAAAAACACTTGGTGTTGCTTATTTTTGCAAAATGCCTTATTAATTAGCTTGTTTTTCCTGACTTGGTCCTTTCTTTTGTTTTGTTTTTCCTGACTTGGTAACCCAGCAATCCAGCTTCTTCATTTACGGCAGGGAAATCGTCCCCTAGAGGATTATGTCAAGGAATTAAGTGGTCTTTGCTACAATGTGGATTTTAATGAGGTGGCCCTTAAGGACATTTTTCGAAATGGTTTGAATGAACTTTTGAATGATCTTATGCCTGAAGATACTGGACTGGATTGGACTGGGCTGAGTGGTTCTTCATTCACAGTTGGAATTGTGGATGAGGAACTCCGCAATTCCACAACACTCACCACACCTCAGCCCAAAGTAATAGCTGCCACATCAGAGTTCCCTGTCATGGTCGAGAGCCAGGGTCCCATGTCATGGTGGCTGAGCCAGGGTCCCACGTCATGGTCGAAGAGCTTGCACCACTTTCTGCTCTGGATCCTGAGTCTGCTCCATGCCATGTCACAGCCAAGCTTCAGTCTGCTCCATGCCATGTCACATCCACACCTCAGTCTGCTCCATGCCATGCTACAGCTAAGCCTCAGTCTGCTCCATGTCACAAACAAACTTCAGTCTGCTCCATGCCATGTCACAGCCATTCCTAAGTCTGCTCCATGCAATGTCACAGCCAAGCATCAGTCTGCTCCATGTCATGTCACAGGCTCACCTCTGGTCCACGAGCCAACACCCATGCCTGCCACGGCCAACGAGCCAAAGCCCAAGCCTGCAAAGGCCTACGAATCAGCGTTGCAAGCCTCGTCCGTCCCAGAGGCAGCGTTGCAAGCCTTGTCCATCCCAGAGCCAGCTCTCGCTGAGCTAGTTGTCCTGGATTTGTTTCCCGCACTTGTGCCCACCCTGAGTATTCCTCCTCCTGATCAGCCGGTTCCCCTCAATCATCGCCCCCTGCGACATCCAAGACAAGGGGAACATCTGACCCTCCGACTCCACCTAGACCCTCCGAGCCCTGGACTCTGCCTTGGCCCTTTGATCCCTCGACATCACCTCGGCTCTACCGTGTTCCTCCAACCTATCGGCTTCACCGGAGTTTCTTGTCCCTCCAGCTCCTCCTTGGTCTTTCGGTCACCTGGCTCTCCGATCTTCCGGCTCCGCCTTGGCTCTCCGATCTTCCGGCTGTTCCTTGGCTCTCCGATCCTTCGGCTCCACTGGGGGCCTCCATCCTTCGGTTCCACTGGGGACCTCCATCCCTTGGTCCTCAGCCCCACCGGCTCTGCCTCAGTCTTCCAATACCCCCTCTCCACCTTGGTCCTCCGAAGCTCCAGCGCTGCCTTGGTCCCCTGAGCCTCCAGAAACACACTGGACCTTCGAGCCTTCGGCTACTCTTCGGGCTCCAAGTTCTCCGGCTCCACCTTCCATGGCTCCGCCTGCCATACCAAGCCGCTACACATGCCAGGTTTTAGTCAAGCCACCCTGCCACGTCAAGTTGTCATGGCTGCCCTGCCACTTCAATTCGCCACAGCCGCCATGCCACGTCAAGTCACCACAGCTGCCACATCTTTACCCCCTGGGTCTCTGCCTCCATCCTGCCTCACCAGGCCACGTTCCACGTCCTGTCTCACCAGACCCACAACTTGCTCCTCCCTGATTTCTTGAGCCACACCTGGTCTCCAGCCCCATCTGGTCCCCTATGTTTTCCAAGATTCCCCTCTCCACCCAGCTCCCTGATGGAACTTATGTTCTGGGGTGGTCTGGAGTTGTCATGTTATCCTTGTCCATTTATTTTAGCCCTCATGTTTGCCATTGTCTCTTGTCAAGTATTGTGTTAATGTAACATTGTTTGGTGGTCAAGTCAAGTTCATGTTAATGTTTTGTTTTTGTTCACGTTTGGATATATCACTCATCTTATAAATAAACTGCACTTGGGTTCTTCACATCATCATCGTCTTGATCGTCTGCCTGTCATTCCCTGCTGTGCTAGCCAACATTACTGGGCCACTATTTTGATTGCTCATATCTTTAAAATGCATAAAGGCGTTTGCATGATTTTTGGCGTACTTTGACTTTTTCCTAAACAAATATGTGAACTTTATTTGCATCAATTGCACAAAATAAAGTGGCACCATCTTGCAATACACATGGCCTGTAAGAACAGACACATTACTTTCATGCAGAAATAATCAAAAACTTCTAAAATTCAGATCATTTACTATTTTTATGAAATGTAAACAACAAAATGATGTCACTGTGATGTCATCATGAGCAATAAATTCATGCTACAACTAAATAAGTAAATCGTTTAGCTAAGTTTTCAACTGCAGCAAACGTTGGTGCTTCTCTTTCATCATGTCGCTTTCCTGGAGACATACCATGTATTTTATGTTTATTGTATTATGTTTTTATTCATATTGTTTATTATATTTATTATTGGGTATATTATTAGATCCCCGCTTTAAAATTGTATTTCTCTTAATCCACACAAGGTGTTTGATTATGCTGGCAATGCTGAAGTTTTAGTTTTGTGAGAAACAGAGCGCATGACAGATTGAGCAGTAGACACATATGCACGACTCTTTATCTGATGTTCAAAAATAGTCTGCCTGTTATTTGTCAGCAAGCTGGAAACTTTAACAAGAACAGCTGCTGGGATGGATTGTAAATTTGAATAATTGCCTCACACACGCAGTGTTCGCATACATTTAAAGTTTTGTAAACAATTTCTCACATGGCTGACTAGAACTTTATTTCTGAAGATAAAGTAGACAGAATATCACAGCACACTGTGTTCACAAGATATGTACATATCTGTTAAGTAATTAAAAATCTTAAAAACAAAACAAAAAACATTACAATAGAAGAGGGAACCTTTGATTGAGGGCTGGCCCGAAATTGGAGATAAATCAGTTTGAATGTAAAACTGTAAAATAATATAAACCTCATTAAGTATTATGATATTTTATGCAAATACTTAGGACGTTAAGGACGTTAGGATGTTAATTGCCGTTCCTCATTTGTAATGTCTAGGAATATCAAATTCGGTGTGAAAGTGGTTCAAAGGGCACAACATGATGAAAACCGGATCTGAATTTTTATATCACTGAGAAGAGTGAATACACATAGCTTGACTTAATTATTGGTGCACTCAGCAATTTCTGAGCAACACTGTTGACATTCGATCTCAACTGCAAAAACAAACACACCCCTCCCTTCAGTGCTCCTTTGGAAGAACTGCCCCCCGTTGCCTAGGGAACGACACTAACAGTTTGGTTTGCTGACCAAAGAACCATCCCCTGTTGCTGACTGGCTGGAGTACTGTTGTGTGGATCGGTCTGATCCACTTTGCTTTTGTCCCATTTACAGAGCCAGGGCTGTGTACAAATACTAGATTTTTTTTCAGCCCACCCACAGAACGGACAGCTAGCAGACTGTGAGGAGATATTTGCAGAATTTGACAAAAAGTGTATTGGATTAGAATTACTGAGCGCACCTTTAAATTGGGAATTCAACAGATGTGGTTTAAGCTCCAAGAGGTTAGCTACTGTGTTGATTAAGTTGCTGCATATGAAGCTTTTAAGAATGAATGTTTTTCACCAATGGACAATTTAAAACAGAAAATAATAATAACAAATAAACAGCATGCAAATATAACCAAGTTTTTCACCAGCCAGCTCTTTAAAAGCTTTTAATTACAATCAGTATGATTACAAACACTGTAAAATTTCGATTTCGGTCAGACTAAAGCAATAATTTGTCTTTCTAAAGGAATATTAATAGTTTAATTCAAGTTAAACTCAATTGACTGCATTTGTGGCATAATGTTGATTACTACCACCTCAAAAAAATCTGGGTTACAGTGAACAACTCCTTTCAAATATTCGATTACGCATTGTGTAATACTAGGACAGACAGATGAAGACTGTAGCTTAACTTCTCAAAAACCTGCTATAGTCTGATTACAACCGAACATATAAACATACTGACTGGCAGGTAGACCAGAAAAGTTTGTAAATGGAGAACCTTCAAAGTCAAAATTCATTGAAAGTCAAGTTGGTCCTGTCAATAGTCACTAACCAGCTGTCAAAATCCTTCAAGGACTCACTCTCAATCAAACTAGGGGGATTGATTCGATGGGCTGACAGAGACCCGAAAAAAGTGTGTCAGGAGGAAGGTGTATACATCAACATGCGCTTATTCTGAACTCATCTCAGATTTATGCAAATAAGCCTAGAAAATATACTTAAGGCAAAAACCAAAGTGAGGTTTTCAACTTAAATAAATAAAGGTGAATTAATTGATTAATTAACATCCTTTTTGTTGACAGCTTGGATTTGGTTTTCATTGCAATTTCATTGCACCTTAAACCAGCATTGATGGCACACTAAGGGTATGTTGAGATACAAATCTCTTAAAATGTGACCTGGAAGGCAACAGCTCATTATTACTATATTAAGGCAAAATGTTAATAAGGTTTGAACTTTGAGGATCAAGTAAATCTAGGATATGGGCCAAGTGGCATTTATAGCTTGCAAAGGAATCCATTAATATTGTATCATGGTGGTTAAAGCGTTTTTACCATAACATTTAAAAATCACAAGGCAAATGAGGCCATTCCTAGTTCATAAAATAGGATTATATTTAAAGCTAACCGAAGCCTGACATGATTTATATTAAGAGGAAACCTTAAGTTGTGCCTCTGGGAATCTGTGTATCATTTGTTAATGACTATTGCAGCTAAGCTATCTCTCTCATCATATAGCCAGATTTATTGGACAGCCCTAAACATAAACCTGCTCTCTTTGACGTAGCTCTGGTTTGAAAAGGCATGGATTTAAATGAGATGACGAAAATAACCAAACATTCATAAGACTATTGAAGCATATGCCTACATTGTAAAGACATAGGCTTACGTTTAACTGTGGGATAAAGTTAGTTATAGGTTCGATATTCGTTGGATATACCCCTATTGTGCATAAGGGACCATCTGAAAACTCCACCCACAACTAAAATGTCACTGGCATCAGAACATGTTCTATCTAAAACAAATATATATATATATATATATATATATATATATATACATATATATATATATAAAGCATTTCATAGGATTTAGTAGATCGCCAGAGTGATGGCTGTGTATATGAGTGTACAGTATTCCCTTATACTATAGAGAAAAAAGAAAATCAATAAAATTAACAAAAACTATCTACTATTATCTACTGGGAATTTACTACAACCTTTGGAATGTGCAAATAATATTTTGATAAATTATTTATTTAAAATAATCTATACTGTATTCATATTATTGTAAAATTTTGTATATGCAAAAATCTCACTTGTAGTAGCTCAGTCTATTAACTGGCAACCTACTACAACATTTGGAATGTAAAAGTGTACTAGTAATGTTTTAAACTTACACGTCAACTTAATGAGTGATTGAACACCTGTGTTTAATAGTGAGTGGAACTTTCAGACTGTCCCTTATTTAGTAATCAATGAAAGTGCATTGGAGCATAATTTTGCAGCCACACCAACTGTAAGTTCTGAATGCAGTGTTTTATGTCTGTATATTATAGTTATATAGCATTTATATTTATATACCATAACATCAAGCCAAGTGTGCGAAATCTTTGCAAACTTGCCACCGGCAGAGAGTGCGGGCAAAATGAAAATGTGTCTATGAGGTCGATCGTGACTAACCAGTCGCGATGTTGTATTTGTGACACGACTGTTCTGACAGTTAACATCTTGAACTTGAGTTCCTTGACCAAACAGTTCAAGCCTCGAAGATCTAAGATCGGACGCAATACCTCATCCTTCTTGGGAACCAGGAAGTATCTGCTGTAGTAACCTGACTCTCTCCCTAGAAGGGGAACATGTTCTATGGCCCCTCTGACCTGAGGATATTGCAGCTCTTGTGTTTGTTCCGGTTTCATGGTAGTGGGAACCACACCATTGAAACGCGAAGGACGGCAAACGAATAGAATTCTTTAGCCTTTTCTACTGTCTTTAGGACCCACGTAGAAAAACTTCCAAGCTGCCAGGTTCTCTGAAATGGGTACTAATTTTGATACTTCCCGTTGAGGGAATGTCGGATGTTCTGCGTTCTGGGTGACAACAGGAAGCAACGGAACACCATACATTTAGCTGGAAACCTCTAGCTCCCGAAACACCGGAGGTGGCGGGAATAGAGAGGTTCCATGGGGGTGTCGGGAAGGTGCCGGCAGATGTTTTGTGCTCCGTCAAGGCTGGGCGGAAGACACTCTGCTTTTGGACCTCCCTTCTAGAAGGAACGGGGGGAAGCTTGGTGGCCGACAGCCCATCCTTTGAGTGCAGAAAGGAAGGAATTGCACAAAGGCTTCCTTGTTTCTTTTTACCTCCCGAAACCTGGTAATGACTGTATTCAAAGAGTCACCGAACAGACCAGAAGGTGAATTGGGGCATTAAGGAGGAACACTCTGTCCTTATCCTTAATACCCGAAAGATTTAGCCACAGATGCCTCTCTGACCAAAGCAGCCATTGAACGGCCGACAACGCAAGCCATCTGCATGGTCGCACGGAGAGATAAATCTGTACACTTAAATAAACGCTTCCTCGCACACAATTTCTACAATAGATCAGCCTGGTATGCTTGTAACACCGCCATGGTGTGTAGAGTGGCACCAGCCTGACCTGCAGCATGATAAGCCTTCCCCACAAGCGTTGAGGTGGTCCTAAATGGCTTTGTGGGGAGAGCTGGTCCTTTTAATGATGATGCCGTACCAAGCGAGAGATAGATCGCAAGCGTCTCTAAGAACCCGTGGCATCGTCGTATACCCCCGAGCCTTAGAACCCATGATAGTCGAATATGTCGATGTTGAGGGCACAAACACAATGAGTCAACTTGTTATGGAGATCAGCAAAGAATGGGAGAGACTGACTTTGAGTTCCTTCTCCCCGGCCACCAGACAAAAATCTATCCTCTAATTTTGATTGTTCATGTGGCCAGTCTAACTGTAGTCTGGCCTCTGCACGAGTAACTACCTCGAGCAATTCCTCAACCGCTTTATTATTACGTGAGGAATGCTCAGAGAGCAACTCAGAATCTGCGGTCCCAAGAGACTCATCGTCCCTCTTATGAATTGAAGAGGCTCCGAGGCGCGCTTCGAGATCATGCGAGGGACCGGATGGATCTGGAGAGAGAGCAAGTGATAGGGACGAGCCCGTCTCTCGCTCCTCAGCTAGATCCATACATGAGCCCCACTAAGAATGGTGGGGGCTGGCTCTTGGAAATAAGCCAGACGAGTGCACAGCATCTTCACTGTGAACAGCTCACAATGCCCACACCCGCCTCGCTCTAATGCAAGAGCAGCATGCTCTTCCCCCAAACAAACAAAACAAAACTGGTGTGTGTCTGATTCAGCCATATGGCGTAAACAGAAGAAAAATATTTCTGCCCACTGCCTGACAAATCTAACTCCTAACAGAGGAAAATACAGAGTTTGAGAGGCTTGAGAAGCACAACACATCACAGACTGGTCTGAAAACAAAAGACCTGACGATGCACCTGTGGCACGTCTATTCATAGCCCTGCTATTGGCGCATTCTGATGATGTCACCAACAGAGGCTATTAATTCTAGTAAATTTTATTGATGTGTTGCACACATATTCACAGCTGGTTGCTCCTAAAAGACATTCCCAAAGCGCTGAATCAGCACAGCATTTAGTGCAGCTTTTGATAAGGGAAAAAAATGTTGCCTTTACGCCCAATCTCTTTATTACATTTTAAATAGAAAATGAAATGTTCAACAGGAAATTAGTTTGTATTTGCTTATTTAATTAATCAGTGTTAAAACCAATAAATAAAGAAACACATTTTTAGTTTTAAATTTTTGGGTTAAAAAAGAAAAAGGAATGGACGCAAAAGTACACGGACCGTCCCGTGGCTATTTTTCCAATTTCCTATTTTTAACTTGATCATTAAATTGAAATTACGTAAAATAAGTCATTAATTGTTTTTTAACATAAGCTAATGATACACGTGAGTACTACTGTGCAATATAAACTCTCCAACTGAATTTACAGATGAAAAAGTCTGCTAGGGATAAAACCGGCTTAGTATTTGCTCTTCTCAGTTGCATATACATGTATCTTCCCATTAAGGCTCACAGAGACATGAAGGGGTATCTCAGAATAGCTGTTGAGGCACAAAGCAATGAGATATGCACAAATCTCAAGGTTTTGTGCCGAACCGTTGAGAAATGCATGAACCATTGTGTGATGCGTGAACCATTGAGAGATGCGTGAACCATTGAGAGATGCCTCTCTGCTTTCTAAGACTACAACCTAGTACACTGCCACAGGGAACAGCTGTGTCCTATTTATGCTTCCATAACATTTGTTTGGAGCTCCAAAATAGCACAATATACTTTCCGTGATCATAGCTTCTGTTTAGTTTGCCAAGGATCTTCATTAAGGTGTATTGTTGGTCAACATGATTTATAAATGGATATTTTAAAACCATAAGCTGTGAGAGGCATAAGAAAAATCTTATGTTTTTTCACATTTTTGTTATCAGTTATCAGCAACATTGGGGTGTTTTATGTTATATTCTACATGGTTTTGCTAATGTTTATGGCATTATATTAGGGTCATGTGTGTTACCCTTTAATTTTTGTACGGTTAACACTGTGCACAAAGTACAAAGCAGTTTATTGTAGTTCTAGGTTGGTATATTACATCATTCAATTATATATATATGGTTATATAAACAGTTACTTATTAATACTTATTGGAATAAACTATTTTTCCACCAAGTAATAAAGTTCATAATAGGCCGTGTCCACACAAATACGCTTTCAGCTGAAAATGCATACATTTTCAGTTCACATCCACACTGACATTTCCTCCACAAAAAATTGAAACTTTTTAAAATGCTCTCTTGTACCACAAACTACGTTTTCAACAAAAACGTATAAAAGGGCCGTTTAGACTGTACACGCTCTTGCCCTAAACATAGCTAAATGCAAAATGCATATAACAGAATGTAGGTGTCTCAAGACAAAAGTTGATGTACATTTTTACCTGACCCGGTGTCTAAAAAATGCTGACAAAACACCTTGACACAACACAATGGTTAAAGACATCTGTCTAGAGCATGTTTACATAGAAAAACTATGTAAAAAGAGGGTAAATGGACATAAAAATGCATTTTTATGAGTGGCCCTTTAGTGCGGATGTGGCCTAAAGGTGCTTTCATGTCATTTCAGAATTACCATAATTTCGAGATTCTGAATTGTAAAAACCATTTACGCCTTCATAGAACACATAATAATACGTTGTAAACTCTACTATGAAAGAACCAACATGGCAGCAGCCTCAAAAGTCAAACATTTAACTAATATTTCTGTTTCACACAGTATGACATTTTATTATACCCAATGTTACCTGGAGCACTTTCTTTTTTCTTAAACAATTTGCAAGACCATATCTGGGTGAATTAATAAGTTACCGGTAACCTCGTGCGACGCTTCATACACATGTGTGGACATTGTATTTTTTTCTTCACTATACTCAACAGAGAATTTCATTTCATTTAAACTGACTGATCTCAGTGCAGGATACTCTGAGATACCGAGTAATGTGACAAACAACATGCTGCCGATCACAGCAGGATTTGGCCTTTGGGAGAAACGGCAACAAAACTACATCTGGTAAGAAACTTAATTAAGTTTTTACATTTAAATCTGTTTGAGTCAAAAGACTTGAGTCTCTAGTTTCATTCGATATGGGATTAAAAAATTTTTGCCGATTTATCGGCACACTGCTAAAAACAATATACACTAAAGTGTACAATAGCACAAGGTTTTCATTAGAAATCTTATATTTACTATGCAGACAGACAGCACACTGGAGGTTGTCGTTCACTAAATAGGGGGCAAGAGAGCATCCTATGGCTTCCCTATGAAGTGCATTCAATCAAACGTCCTATCAAAAGTTCAGTTTCAAGCTGCAGATGATGTTTGGATCACTCAACATGGTTGACAGACATGGTACAATTGAAATCAGTACATATATTCAGAATTTATCATGTATCATTTTATTTTAACATGGTTGGCATTGATTGGATGATGCTGGACATTACTTGTATCAGAATAAATTATGCTAATTTCTGATTGGTAAAAGGCTTCAGCACTGGCTATCACTTGTTTGTTTGACAGTGCAAAGAGAGAACATTGAGATTTTGTTGCCAATGTAGAAAAAAAACTTTGTAACATTATTTATTTGTATACATTTTTATTTGTGCTTTTCCCAATATACACACAGTAACCAAAGCAGCTTTAATGAAAATCAACTGTGATGTCTGTAACATCTCAAAAAATTAATAACAAACACTCCCAGAAACATGATAAACAATTTGATTAAAAAACAAAAATCTGACTTTCTGTTGGTTAATACTATTTACAATTTCACAACTTAGTCCCGCTGTCTACATAAGTGGACATAAAATATTTTTTTTGTTTTATATATTTGTTTGTGCTTCTAGTTACATTTAAAAATGGAACTGGGAAAATGCACACAGCATTCACGCTTCGGTGTGTATGTAGTGATTCAATATTTGATGCCACCAATAACAAAGCCATGGAAGCCATGGCAAGAGTAGAATCTCTGAATTATCATCTCGTAATTACAGTAATTCTGAAAGGATGTGAATGCAGAATAACTCTTGGCTTTTTAAGGTTTTCAAGCTATGTAACAACTTACAACTGTCACAGCAAACTGCTGTTGCGTTTTGTTTCCTTTTTTATCAATGTTTGATTTTCATCGTTGTTCCTTCTTTAGTTTAATACATATAAATAGTACTGCATTTGGATCCACACCTCTCGCCTAGTCCTTTCAAACAGTGTAACAGAAGAACTGACCATACATAATGGGGCAAGCAGCTTTGTTTATTCAGTTGAGCTGGGCAGATTTACCTATTTGAAAATACTCCCTTCTTTTCTGGGCCAATGCCAATGCCTGCCCATGCCTGCCACGGTCAACAAACTAGTTCCTGAAGCCTTGTCCATCCCAGATCTAGCGTTGCAAGCCTCGTCCATCCCAGAGCCAGTGTTTGAAGCCTCGTCCGTCCCAGAGCTATTTTTGCAAGCCTCGTCCATCCCAGAACCAGCTTTCACACCTGCTCCAGCCCTAGAGGAATTTTCAGGTGTGGGCTACTCTGGTTCCAGTGGTCTCCAAGCTCACTTCAACGCAGACCACTCTCTTCCCAGCCTCTGTAGTCCTGAAGACTTAATTCATCAAGCCTCCCATAGCTCCGCTCCTGGAGCCTCCCACTGCTTCGTCTTCCGAGCCTCCCACAGCTGTGCTCTCGACCACAGAGTTTGTCCCCCTGTCAATGCCAGTGCCCATGAACACAGAGGTCATTCCCCTGTCACTGCCTGTGCTCACAACCATGGAGGTCATTCCCCTGTCACTGCCTGTGTTCACGACCACGGAGGTCATTACCCTGTCACTGCCCGTGCTCATGACCATACAGTCATTCCCTTATCACACCAGTGCCTATGGTCATGGAGGCCGATCCTTGTTCTCTGCTCATGTTCACGACCACAGAGGTAATTTCCCTGTCACCGTCAGGGTCCACGGCCTCAGAGGCCATTTCCCAGTCACCACTAGCGCTCCTGGCCCCACGACTCCACCCGCTCCTCCAGAGACTCCTCCTCCAGCGGTTCTATCCTCTCCTCATGTGATTCCATTTCCATCGCTCCGCCCGCTCCTTCTGAGACTCATCCTCCAGTGGCTCCACCCGCTTCCTCTGAGACTCCTCTGGTGTCTCCTCCCACTCCATTTGAGACTCAATTCCCTGATTCCCCTGCTACTCTGCCTCCGGCTCCTCCCGAAACTGAAATCCTTGCTCTTCCTGTGGCTCAACCCGCTCTTCCTCCGACTCTTCATCCCAAGACTCAAATTTTGACTCTTCATCCTCCAGCGGGTCCGCCGATTCCACCTATGACTCCACCTCCTGAAACTCAACTTTCTGAACCAACTGTGGCTCTGCCCCTTGGGTCTTCACCACCAGTGGCTCTGCCCCCTGTGGCTCCACCCCTGACCAGTTTCATCCTGGTGTCCTGATCCTCAACCAGTTGCTTTCCTGGAGCCACCTCCCAAACTGCCATACCCCAAACCCTTCCTGGAGCAGCCTCCCTAAATGCGGGACCTCTCTCCCTGTCTGGAGCCACCTCCCAAACCTCCAGACCCCGTTCCCTTCCTGGAGACTCCTCCCTGGCCTACTGATCATCCGCAGGCTCCTCTCTGGCCTCTTGATCGTCCGCAGGCTCCTCTCTGGCTTCCTGATCATCCGCAGGCTCCTACCTAGCCTCCTGATCATCTGCAGGCTCCTCCCTGTCCTCCTAATCATCTGCAGGCTCCTACCTGGCCTCATAATCATCCTCCAGATACTTCCTGGTCTGCTTGGCCTAGCCCTCTTTCCATCCATTATTGGGCACCTGGAGTCCCCCTTTTGTGAACTCTGAGTGAGTGGTTGTGGCGTAGGGGGCTAAAGCACATAACTGTTAATCAGAATGTCTCTGGTTCGATCCCCACAGCCACCACCATTGTGTCCTTGAGCAAGGCACTTAACTCCAGGTTGCTCCGGGGGATTGTCCCTGTAATAAGTGCACTGTAAGTTGCTTTGGATAAAAGCGTCTGCCAAATGCATAAATGTTTGAGAACATTTATGCATTTGGCAGACGCTTTTCATCTTCTGAGTTTCAAATAGTACTGTGTTTGAATCCCTGCCTCTCGTCTCATCCTTCCAAACAGCGTAACAACAACGGCTTAAGACAAGGCCCATCCAATCAGAATTTTGAGTCGGAACAACCAGTTTTATAAAAAACATTTAACCACTTCATAATGAAAAAATGAATAACTAATTCCTTAATATGAGACAAAGGGAGAAATACATAACAACACATTTTTTGTGTGATGGGATTGCTCAGTTTTGGAGTGGGCTAGGTCTGAATTAAATACATTTCAAAATAAAGCTTCTGTCATGAAAGGCAGGAAATGCGATAATTCCATCAAACCCTTTTAATACTGTCAGAAAGAGATATCTTCCATAACAAGCCGAGTCTAAAATCACTTCAGATTTCATGCAACAAATCTTCAACCTAGACACAGTTGCACATATACAGTATGTTTCAGCAGCCCATTATCTAAGAATCAGTACACACAGCACAGCTGAGATCATTCTGAAATTATAGATAGGGAAGCATATAAAATATTAATCTGATGCGGTCTGGAAAGGAGCAGAGACAAAAGCACTACTCATTCACGCAACAGGACGCTGCCCTGATTCATTGGGCACAATATAACTCCTGCTTGGTAAATAGACACAAAACAACACTGCAAGGCAATCAGCCAAAACGCAATGGGCACATTAACATGACAGAAAATGTGAGGGTTGATAAATGGCTCATGGGCAATGCTAGAATGAGAATACTTAATGCACGGCCCTCAGGATACTGTCCCAAAGGGTTTTAAAACTCTGTTAGAGGCAGTAATGTGTCTGGAAGGGCCCAGCGAAGGAGGCAGTGTTGTGCTGAAACTAAGAACATAAAATAGAACAAAAAGGTGAATTTGCAGAGATACTAACGGCATCTGTCTGGTGCCTCTGTCTGCATTTTCTATTGTTACGCAGAGTGAGAAATGTGCTCTTTCGTGGGACTTCAGGAATTCTGTTGTTCAGTTTGCTACGATGAATATTTTAGGCAGATTGGCGCTTTTATGTATGCATGTACTTATTTGTTTATTCATTATTTTGTCTACCTTCTTAGAATTTCCAAGATTTCTTAGATCACAATGAACCAATGGAGTACAATAAGTATGAAACAACTGTAAAACGACAACTAAAACAACAACATAAAATGGTAACCTTATTGTGGCAGCCAGCTGCTTAAATTGAAAATTAAATGCTCAGAGCAGAAAAAATTCAAGGCATGTACACCAGTACTGTTAAAACTAGTGCTGCTATAACTTAGAATGACAGCTGGAGTTGCCTGTAGAGAAAATATGAATACATTTATATACTGGTTTACTATAATTCACTTAATGAAATTTTAATTTCCCTTGATGTTGTCACTGTTACTCATCAGATGCCATGGCCCATACATGTCTGACACTTTAATTCGTTCACACTGACATGCCTGAGAATAAGAGATAAAAGAACAACATTTTAAATGTGTTTAATTTATAAAAGCGCCTCACATTAAGACTCTTTTAATAAGACCTCTGTTGACCAACCCTGAACAATATATATTCAGTCTTGCCAATGATGTACTGACACCATGGGTGCTTAGGTGGTGTTTGATTGGACTTCTTCATTTCAAGTGCGATGGAGAGCACAGGCATCTACTCTAATCTATGATCCGATCTCAAACATACTAATCTCATTTTAGTTGGCCCTTTTTTACGTTCACTATATGTGAAAACACCCTTTAAACTCTTTTACTTTTTCAAATATGTTAGAATAGTCCTATACTGAGAATAAAGATTTTAAAGGGATAGTTCACCTAAAAATGAAAATTCTCTCATAATTTACTCACTCTCATGCCATCCCAGATGTTTATGACTTTCTTTCTTCTGCTGAACACCAACAAAGATTTTTAGAAGAATATTTCAGCTCTGTAGGTCCATACAATGCAAGTGAATGGTGACCAGAACCAGCTCCAAAAATCACATAAAGGTAGCATACAAGTAATCCACACGACTCAAGTGGTTTATGTTCTTATAAAAATCTTTGTTTTAGTTCAGCTGTACTAGAAAGAAAGTCATACATGTCTGGGATGGCATAATAGTGTGTAAATGCTTAGAGGATCTTCATTTTTTGTGAACTATCCCTTCAGTTGTTAAATCCATTAGCACTGTCATAGTAACTGCCACTACATCTGTCTGGAATAGCATCAGATTGTATACTTTTTTTGTCTTTGATTCTCAATGGGGTTCATTAAAGATCTGTATCTTATATTATTCTAACAGTCTGGTCACCCTTGAAAGTACATGTTTTTTTCTTCATGCTTTTTACCTGCTAAAAAACATAGCCTAAATAGACTAAGACAATTCAAGCAGGCTTCAAGGTGAAGCGTGACCATTATTTCAGTGATCACGCTGTTATTTTGTACAATGCTGTTTGGTGAACATTCAGTCCCCATTACTTCTGAAATGATTGCTATACCTACAGAAAAAGCAATTGGAAATGTATTTATCATTACTACTAATATAACAAAACGATAAAAATGTCACTACAGTTTACATAAAGTAGGCTGTAGTTTAAATGTGACATAACCTTCAAGCACTAATGGATTAATACATGTCTCTATGGAGAATCTGTTATATATGTTTTCAAAGACAAACTAGTTTTTGGTCTTGGGAGAGTGTATTTCCATGAATTATGAATTGTTGACAGTAATGACATTTGATATTTTAACAAATGCATTTTATGGCTGCCTTTAATCATCCCCCTTAGAAATGATAGACTGATGTCAGCAGAGACATCAGCGCCCACAGGATTGAAGCACATCCAAAAAGACAAATAAACAAGAGCTTTTAGGCATAATTCCAATTCTTTTTGCTTAGGTGGAAATTCCTGCCTATAAGTGATCACTGTCTGCATTGCTATTAGGCAAATAACTATTACGGTAAGTGTCTCAATATTCACATTAAATAAATAGGTTATTAAACCATCACCTCAAAGTACTCTGAAGTCATTAAGGCTGTCGTTTGAGTCAGGGCTTTTATTTAAAAGCGATTAGGATTTCAGTCAAACATTGTAAGGAGAGCAACTTCCTTCATCATAACATTAATAAAACTACAGATGCGTACGAATGTAAATCAATGCAGTATTATTAACATGCATTTTTAAATATGCATTATGGTCCCTGTGTACAAGTCAAAGCTTGTAACAGGATTTGCAATGAAAGAGTCTGGGTTCCCTCTTGTGTTCAACAAATGCTATGCAGGCTGATTTAAGTCTATTTTTTTTAATTTACACATTTCAATTTTATAACAAAATGAATCTATAATGTTTAATTTGATAACATTAATTAACTAGATTAGTTGAATATATATATATATATATATATATATATATATATATATATTACAACTAATTATTTAGATGCCGTTTTTAAATGGAAATATTAGCTGGAAATCATAATGTAATGAAATTTACATTACAGCTATAACTTCACACTTTTAATGGAAAACACTGTGTTTGTTTGTTATTAATGTCATTTTCAATCCATCCTAACTGATGCCACAAAAACTATCACAAGTCATTCTTGCTCCATCCATCCATCCATCGTCAACCGCTTATCCTGTGTACAGGGTCGCGGGGGGCTGGAGCCTATCCCAGCTAACATTGGTCGAAAGGCGGGGGACACCCTGGACAGGTCGCCAGTCCATCGCAGGGCCACACATAGACAGACACTCACCTCCACATCCACATCTAGGGCAATTTTTTTGGAGACACCAATTAACCTAGCCTGCATGTCTTTTGGATGGTGGGAGGAAGCCGGAGTACCCGGAGAGAACCCACGCAGACACGGGGAGAACATGCAAACTCCACACAGAAAGGCCGGGGCAACCAGGGTTTGAACCCACAACCTTCTTGCTGTGAGGCGACAGTGCTAACCGCTGCACCACCGTGCCGCCCTTCATTCTTGCTCATTCAACAAAAATATTAACATTAATATTAACATTACCGTGGCCAGTAAATAGTAATACTAATATAATATATATATAGTTTACTAAACTTAAGCTTTATTTTTTTTACTATTATTACTAGTTTTAATAAGGTACTGTTACTCTCTGTACCCTAAAATAGTAATGAATGAAAAAAAAAATGAAGTGTTCCTAATTAATCAGTACTTGAATTGTTACATTTAGGAATCAAACATCAAATATATAATTGTTTTATTTTGGCTTCGAAAACTACTAATTATCTAGTACAAAATTGCGGCTGTGTGGGATACTCATAAGACCTTGCACTTGAATAAATGATGTACGTTTGGTCAAGACAAAGAAACTTATGGAGAAATATAATCATTGTTATTTAAAATACATACGCTTTGAAACACTTACTCAATCTTTATTATAATTTTTTCTTCACATTTTTGAATAATAGTAAAGTCATCAAAACTATGGAAAACATAAGTGGAACTATGGGAATTATGTCGTGACTGTTATATTTGAGCTTCTTCAAATTATTTTGTATCTCTTTGCCTAGAATTTGCTCTCTTGACATTTTCTCAATCAACTTCTTGAGGAATCACCCTGGGATGCTTATTAAACAGTATTGAAGGAGTTCCCATCTATGTTGGGCTCTTATTGGCTGCTTTTCCTAATTATTCGGTCCAAGCCATCACTTTCAAAAATGTTTTTTTTTTTTTTTTTTTTTTTTAAATCAAATTTTAGTTTTATAATGAAATAAATGAATAAGCACAATTATATATATATTTTTGTCTACAAAACTAATTTCAAACATTTAAGCATACGCCTTTTGACCGGTAGTGCATATATCGTTTTTAATCGTATGACTATTGTTGTTTTTTGTAGCTGGTTGATAGTTGTGATTTGTGTGAAGTCGCCATTATGGTGAACTTGGAGCCTGTTAAATTTAAGTAATTCATCTCTACTCAATTGTACTTTACAAAAGTGCAGATTTATGTGCATTAAGAAGTACTGAGGAGAATCCAATATGGCTAACCAAGATTGCAGTCATAAATTCCCTAATACTATATAAGACGTGTTTTAACTCAATTTAAATAATTAAATTAAAACTTTAATCACAGATGAGTTAAGTGTACATGTAACTAGTAAAGTAATAAAGTTGACTTTACTTGAGCCAAATAAGTATGTTTTCTTAGAAAAAGCATGCAAACCAATCTAATCAGAGTCATATTTCTGAGTGTCAAAGGTTTCATGTTAAAATGAAATGGCCTGTATTTCAGCAACAGGTTCTTAAGACTGATTAGCAATTCAAATTCATAACATGCCTCTATTCAAACTCAAACATCAGGGGTTCCGGCACAAAGAATACTGTCTTTTAAGCCTTGTCAACTTAGTCTATTCAACTCAGAATATATTATATGAGAAAATTATAGACTAAAAATTGCCATAGACAGAAAGGGTTTCTATGTGTGTGGCTACATATGTGTGAGCTCAAGGACATAGATGAACTCGCTTTTGCAGCCGTGCCTGATCTTTGTATATGTTAGCAGCAAGGTGTGTTAAGTGACCCCTTCAGCTGTCTACGGATCTCCCTTGAGCCCTAGCCACTTACCGCAGACTGGGGAGGCCAAGCTTGACTGCCTCTCCATACCCACTGAGTACTTAACAACCAGTGGATAAAAAACGCTTGCATGTTAATTTAGAATGCTACATATTAAGTTTGTGCATATAGCACTGGTGGCATTGATTTCTTTAAGCGCCCCCTCAGCCAGGCGAAATACTACTGATGGTGGTCAATAAAGCACAAGAATTGGAAGTTCTCACTCTGCTCTCTTCTATTATCTCAGCACTAAAAATAAGCGCCACATATCACCAAACGCCTACATAAACACACAGAGAGCTCCAAGAAATGTGGCTCTTAATGTATTTTATTTCTGTCATGAAAATAAATAACAATTGGTACTTTTTTCAAGATCTTTAATGTGAATGTTTTTCAAGTTCATGGGTTTGTGAAGCAGCTGGGATGAGGATTAGCACCTCTAAATCTGAGGCCATGGTTCTCAGCAGGAAACCGATGGAGTGCGTACTCCAGGTAGGGAATGAGGTTTTGCCCCAAGTGAAGGAGTTCAAGTACCTCGGGGTCTTGTTCACGAGTGAGGGGACAATGGAGCGAGAGGTTGGCCGGAGAATCGGGGCAGAACTCGCTCTATCGCACCGTTGTCACGAAAAGAGAGCTGAGCCGAAAAGCTCTCGATCTACCGGTCAATTTTTGTTCCTACCCTCACTTATGGTCATGAAGGTTGGGTCATGACCGAAAGAACTAGGTCACGAGTACAAGCGGCCGAAACGGGCTTCCTCAGAAGGGTGGCGGGCTTCTCCCTTAGAGATAGGGTGAGGAGCTCAGTCATCCGAGAGGAGCTCGGAGTAGAGCCGCTGCTCCTTTGCGTTGAAAGGAGTCAGTTGAGGTGGTTTGGGCATCTGGTAAGGATGCCCCCTGGCTGCCTCCCTAGGGAGGTGTTTCAGGCACGTCCAGCTGGGAGGAGGCCTCGGGGAAGACCCAGGACTAGGTGGAGAGATTACATCTCCACACTGGCCTGGGAACGCCTCGGGGTCCCCCAGTTAGAGCTGGTTAATGTGGCTCGGGATAGGGAAGTTTGGGGCCCCCTGCTGGAGCAGCTGCCCCCGCGACCCGACTTCGGATAAGCGGTTGAAGATGGATGGATGGATGGATGGATGGATGGATGGATGGGTTTGTGTCACACCATTCAGTTGCATTATTTCAAAACAACAAGCATTGTTGTTGTAAGTACAAATTGTTTAAGCACAAATTTAAGTTTAATTTTTAAGTAAACATGAAACACCATTTACATCCATTTTACTTCTGTAGTTTTAAGTGTTTCCGGGTAAAAACCAGAAGAAATGTGGGCCGGGAATTGATTGGATCAACATAGTCTCATGACAACTCATGGCGAAATTGTAAGCTATCGTATGAGTTAGCTTGTACAAAAAGGTCCGACCTTTATTACCATTCAGACCAACCAATCAACAAACAGAATTTAAAATTGTGACAAGGAGGAGGGCGGGACTGGGCTGTGAGTGTGCATGGCCAGCCCCCAGTCAGGCTAATCTGCCGAGGAGAGGGATAAGGCCAAGCTGGCTGCGGCAGTTCAGGAGAGAGAGCCACATGCAGCTGTCGTGCAGTTTGTGTGTTTTGTGTCTTTTAGTTTCATTAACATTACTTGTTCCCGCCTCCTCCTTGCCCATTTGAACCATGTTACATTGGTGCCAAAGCCTGGGAAGGAGGAGGGATGCGCTGTTGTGGAGTCCTCGTCACTGCTGTCCACCCAAAGGAGCAGCCACCTGGACACAGAGGAATGGCCGCAATCTGCGAGGGGAGGAGGGGCTCGCTGCCGGCCGCCTGGAGTGGTTCAGCCACTGCCAGGGGTCCGAGGACTTGCTCTGGTCCACCAGGGAAGGAGCGACTGTCGTCTGCCACAGGGTGAAGGAGTGGTTGATGACCAGGCGACCAGGCTAATTTTTTTTCTCTCTCCTCTTTCTCTCTCTCACTGTTGCTCTGCCTTGCCCTTTCCCTCTCTTCCCTGCCCTTGTCTCCCTCCCAGTTCTCGAAAGGCAAGGAAAGCCATGCATGCAGGCAGGCATGATCCCATGGTTCCCCTCGGAAAGTGGGTGGGGAGGATTCCCCAGTCTGAGGCAAAGGAGGGAGGAGTGTGACGAGGAGGAGTGCGGGGCCGGGCCGTGAGTGTGCACGGCCGCCACCCAATTGGGCTAATCAGCCGAGGAAAGGGATAAGGCCGAGCCGGATGCGGCAGTTCGGGAGAGAGAGAGCCACACGCAGCTGCCGTGCCGTGTGTGTTTTGTGTCTTTTGGATTCATTAAAATTACTTTATACTAATTTATCAGGATTTTGCCATGTTGTCACGAGACCAGGTTAGTTTGATCATAAAAAATGAGCTTTACATACCAGAATGGATCCAAGTGATTGGAGGGTTGGGGTTGAAAAAGTAAAGATAAAAGTACAAATATTTTGATAAAAGATTGCTAAAACATTATTAGTATTATTATTTTCAATTTGGATCCAGGTGTACTGATGAATCACACACCATAGGCATTTAGCAAATAAAAAATTAATTTTGATTTCATGTTAAATATAAGTCGAAATTGGCATTTTAATGACATACTACAGTCATTATAGCATGCCAGGGTATGAGAAATGTACAATACATTGTTGAGCATATGAACAACAAAATAACAATTACAAAACTGATGCTTTCAACAGATAATGCAGAAGTTTGGACTGTCACATATCTTTCTGAAAAGCCCCTTTTGAGTGAGATATTGATTTGATATTGATCTTGACCAAGAGAATGAAGTGTAGAAATTGCTCCATCTCTTGTTCTTTTAAAATTGCTTTGTCTCAAAACAAATGGAGTTCCTAGAAACATTGAAACTGTCAGTTCACAAAAAGCCTATTCTGCTACCTTTTTCAATGCAACGTTCACACCAGGGTAGCAAAGTGACAACTTTTTTTTTGAGAAAGAACAGCATATAAATGTTTAGGAGTGCCCAAAACATGGGTGAGTGTAATATCGCAGAAATGTTATAGACGTAAATTGCTGCCTTAGAAACCACCAGTCAATGTAAACAATTGACACAGTGGCAAACTTAAAGACCAATAGTTTTTATACAGGACAGAACATGACACACAGATTAAAGATTGTCATATATTGAGCCATGCATGTTTATGTCAAACAATGAACCATAGTGCCAGAAGAGCTTGCTTTGACATACTGTACAACAAAATGAAAATACTGCCAGTTGCAGGCTATGTTTCAACATCATAGGCATCACACGTCACTCTTCCCACAGTTCAGAACCACTGGAATGGACAGCAGCAATTAACTAATTTAACCACCAAAGATAACAATCTTAAAGGCAAATATAACATATACAGGACTGTGCCCTAATGTTATAACTATAAAATAGACAGAGTATAACACAAGAAGGACATGACTGCCAGATCAATACTTCATAGACTCAGACTGAGAAACGATGACCTAGTATATATTACCTAGTATCAATAACACAGATTTTTAATAAATATATTAACTTACCTTTGCTTGAACACAAAATCCATGCATCTCTCCTTGTAAATGAATATCTGACACTTTTTTGTAAAAGTCACTTGCTTGTTGAAGTTACCATGGGCACCTGCAGGATTACATCTGAGGGTATGCACAGAAATCTGTCCAATACAACCTTATATCTACGGGGGTCCGAGAGCATGCTCCCCTTGAGGATTTTTTGGCAAAAACAACACCAAAGCATTCGATTCTGGTGACTTTGAGAGAAGCATTTTTGAGTACGAGTAGCGTTCATGTAACTAATGGCTAAAAGCATTTCTTCCAGTAACTGTTCAAATAAAGCAAAATGCACAACAACGAATAGAACAGAATGCCAGTGTCTCAAGACGCATTTTTATCAGCTGAAAAAGTTATTTTTAACTTGACACGGCATCAAAAAAAATGCAGCATTCCAATGAGAGATTCAACACAGTGAAACCTGATGCAGTTGTCAAAAGACATTCATTTAGTGAACGTTTACATGGAAAATGATTGAAAAACAGCACGAGAGGATGCAAAAACACATTTGGTTTGAACAGCCCCTTGTTCAGATGACACAGCACTAGCTGAAGTTTCTCAAAGTTACCTCTCAAAAAGACTACCTTTTGTTTCAGTTCATTGTAGGTAAATTTCCACTGTTTGTTCTCTGTATACATAAATATACTGATTCTGTTTTACTGTGTGAGAAACCATTCCAAATTATTAAATGGCAGTGCAGAAATGTGCTGAATCAGGAATCGATTCAGACAGTTTTGCAAGCCCGTTTGGCCAATTCACTGAAAAGAACTGACTCAAAAGAATTATGAATTCACAAATTGGGCATTGCTAGTTCTTTTAAACAGCCAACAGAAATACGGGACATATTTCATGATTGGTGAAATATTCTGAGACCAAATGTAGCCCAGGTCAATAGGATCGCTCATGGGAGCACCTCAGTGCTCAGAGACTGTACAGTTGCAGGCGCCACGGGAAGATTTGATAGCCTCTCTTTCTCGATTTTTAATTGAAATGATCTTTTCCAAATTCATGTAGGTCATCAATGCTAACACTATATAAATGTTAGCACTTAATAATGCATTTTGTGAACACAAAACTAAAATCTATCAAGTCAGATAGTGTGACTGAAGGAAGGAGCTTCAGACTGGCTTACTCATTTTGGTAAGCATTGTTACCTTGGCCACTTGAAGCGGGCGTGTTAAATGAAAGGGCGATAAACAATGCTTTGAATCAGAGAAAGCATAATGTTACAGATCCCAGACATAGGACCTGAGTGACAGATTAAGGTTTGCCTGAGAAATCAGGAGAAAAGTTGATAAGACACAAATTAGTGACTTTTCTCAGGCGTGGCTTGTCAGCATCTTTAATAAACTAATTTAATTTCTACTTTTTCCCCTGTTAATGTGAAAAATATTGATTCTTTATAATGAAAGCATATTCAACAGATATAACATCACTCTGATTTACTATTACTTTCTTTACAATTTCACCATATGTGAATAATCACCTTTGTAATCACATATACACATGCAAATGGGCCTATAATAATAAAGCTATGAAATAATAATAACATTTGATTAATTATATATTCTACCTCTGGTAACTTATTACCATATAATTCACTCTGCTTTGAATATTAAACGATGACCCACAAAGTTAGCCATTTTTAGGGTTTCTTCTATAAAAAATGCTGAAATATAACTGTGCTGGGTGTAAGTATCGTATGTAAAACTCTGTAACGCTTGAAGTCACCGTACAACATTTACACCATTAGTATTGCAATCTGACATTAAACATTACATTTGTACAGAAATAACCACTGAAAACTTAAATAAAACATGTGATTTAAATAAACAACATATTACAAGACATATGTGGAGCCATTTCACTACTCCTAAACAAAAACTGAGCCAAAATAAACTCAAAAAACAATGGCTAAGGAAAATAATTCACTTGTATTGAACGACTGTTACAATTGCTCTGTTACACTCATTACAACGGGGGAAACTCAGACTTTACAAAACTCAACATATCTTTTAAACAAACAAATTCTTTGACATGAAATCCAAAGTAGATGAAGATTAATATGTTTTGACATGAGAAATGTTGTATTTTACAACTTTTACATTATACATACACCTCAGGGTGGCGCCAAAGCAAATACATGAATAAATGTCAAAAACAGTAGTTTATATTAACAATAATTTTTACGTTTATTAGTCATTTTCAAACAGCAGATAAAAGCTTTATGGACAGGTGTGGCAGGGCGGAGGGCGGGGCCAGGTCGTGATCATACACACCCGGTCCCTTATCAGGCTAATCAAGCCTCAGAGAGGGATAAAGGCCGACTGCGGAGGATTGTGCGGGAGAGAGAGATAGTTTACAGACATATCCGTCATGTGTGTGTGTTTGTCTTCTGTTTAAGTTTTATATTAAAATATTATTTATATTGACAAGCCGGTTCTCGCCACCTCCTTTCCATTGACCGCTTTACAACAGGTAACTAAGATGACTCACAGCACTCAGATGACCGGTCTGATATGTCTTAATGTGTCCCCGGATGTGCGGTTGTTACTCAGAAATATCAGACCGCTAGATGGCAACATTGACCAGTCAGAATCAAGTATTCCAGAGTCCCATGTAATAAGCTTGACTAACATAACCCTAACCATAGTGACAGATACTGTCTTTCCCAGATAGCACATGTTTGAGATCTTTTCATCAAGCATCACATTCTAAGTAACATCTGCTGAACATCTTAAAAAATCGGATTAACAAACATCCTAAATCATAAACGTCTCTAAAACATCTGCTGAATGTCTTATTGAAATCCGACACATACTTATTTACGTTTTAAAGACTTTTTACAGTTGAGCAAACAACCATAAAAAAATACTTCTTCCACATGTAAACACATCAAATAGATGTCTGGGTGATGTATGTGTGCTATCAGTGTTGGTTGGTTTGAACCATAGACCGTAAAAAAAGATGGACGACGCACCTTTGCTCTTTTCCATTGGTAAGAACTGAAGCCGCCAGTGTCCCGATATGGCGCTGACATCTTGGGACTTGAGTCTGCGCAGTTGCGATTTCGGGACCAGACCTGCGCAGTAGCGAGCAGGAAGTAAAGCCGCGAAATCGAGGTCCCGCCCTAAAAACTAAAAACAAACTTATTTTGAAAACAAACACTTGAAATTACATCAACGTGATAGAAACTACAGTAAATGACAGAAACTATCTTTGGAAAAAAGATATGTGAAGTGTAATTTAATTGGTGTTGGTCTCACGTCCCGTTGAATAACATGGGGAGGCGGGGTTTATGACCTATACTAGGACCAGTCACCGGTGGGCGATCGAGACGTTTTGGCTTCACTTTTGAGGGCTTGTGCGGCACACTTGGTTTGAACGTGTAGCTTTTCTGAAAAACGTTGGTTGTATTTCTTTTTTCGCCGTGTTTTGTAAGCCTACCTTTCTACTGAATGTTAATAGTGCTCATATACTTCTAATGATCCATTTAGTCTTGTTATTGTCGAAAAGTAAAGTATTTTAACGGAAAATACTCGTTTCTGTCAGCCACCATGACTGTGGGCCTGCTTGCAGTTGATAGATATTGCCACTGGGTGTCGCTCAGGAGCAACATATCACGCATTCCCAATTTCCCTCACCCCTTTAATAGCCACTCTTTCTGTGAGTATGTGTGCGTACGTGTGTATCGCCTAAAAAGTAAGTCTGGGTTTCCAGCTGACTGCTCGCTCTCTCTCAGTGTGTGTGTGTTATCATTATTATTATCCAGTGTGCTCCCAGCTCAGAATGGCCAGATTCACTCAGACTGAGACAAGAGGGGAGCAGCATCCACAGCCGCCCCATCCCGCTTACTCCAGCCTGCTTTTCACTGGACCCGGGGCAGCACCGACCCAACATCCACTCCTCCTTATCTCACACCAGCACCAGTACGCTCAGATCCCATTCCCAAAACCCATGAACGGGTCAGAATCCATCTCCATTCATCCGGAGAACGGCACCATGAAAGACCAAGATGCCATAAAACTCTTTATCGGGCAAATACCGCGGAACCTTGAGGAAAAAGACCTGAAACCCTTATTCGAACAGTTTGGGAAAATTCACGAATTGACAGTATTGAAGGACCGATACACCGGCATGCATAAAGGTAAACGCATGAACCCAGCGATTCCTCAATAAGAGCTCTGTGTTTTTGGTAAACATTACAGTAATTGTTGTTGTTTTTTTCTTCGGTGACACATGAATGAAACGTGGTGAATATATTTTCTTGTCAGTTTTTTTTTACCCTATTATGTATGCACACAATTTACCCATTCAAGTGACGCATGCATTCATTTACGTTATTTTTATTACAAATCATACATGACATTTATGTGGTCCACTGTCATGTTAACAGCCTTCGGAAAGTGGAATATTGGGCCCTATTAGCCACTATTTCTCACAGCATTCAAATAACTTCAGCTTCTCAGTTCTGAATTCTTGCATTGGATACTGTTGCTTTTATATTATTATGTATTTCCCAATATAAACAACATGCAATGGACATCTTGCCCTTTTCTATGGCAGTTTTATTTTGGTTGCTTTCGATCGCGCTTCCAAGAAAATGTATTTTTAAAGAGTCTTTCTTTTGCCTCTTCCATCCTTCTCAATGGGGAAATACTCCACCACTCGAGCACTATCTTGTGTTTCTATAAGCAGCAAGTGTTTGGAAATTAATCGGCAAAATATAGCCTATTGCAAATATTGGTAATGGTTTTAGTGTGAAATCACATTCGCACTTTAAACACGTTCATTTTTGCATCATAAGTGAACTACTACGACCGGTGCTTTCAACATTGTGGCGTAACGCTGTACTTGACAATAGACACGAAACACGTCATAAATGCCACTCAAACAAGAAGACAATGACTAAAAATAAACCTCTATTTTGGTGTAATGTTGTATGCGACTATCTTGTTTATGTCATTTATTCTCCTCAAGCGATGTGTTTCGGAAACAAAATTTTCAAATTTGCATTTGTTTGTGTCACTTACTATTAAGCTTCATATCTGTGCTGTGTTTATAATTATGGTAATAAGGCTCCATTTGCTCAAGCGTTCATCTATGTTATTTACCCCCTGAGTTGCCCCGTTTCAGCTGGGGTTTAACTGTGTGGAACATGTCAAAGTAATGATAATACCTGTATATATGCCTACATTGATTTCAGAGTTGTGCTTTTTAAATTTGGCCAAATGTCAAGAGAATTGAGAAAAATATTGATTTTATTCTCAGTCCTGACACATGCTTAAATTATAGAGGGAATATACATGACAAAATGTAAGTGTAACGGGGTAAGGGATGGGTAAGGAGGAGGCGGGAACTGACTGAACAGTAAACGTCAAACTGAACTTAAAACAAACATAAAGAACTGGCTCCTCCGGCTCCCCTTTATCTCGCTCTCCTGATGACAGCTTGCTCTTCCCCCTGCGGACAGCAGCGAGCCATCCGACCCCTGACGTGCGGAACCGCTTCTCCCCTTCTCGGCAGACAGTGATTTCTACAGCTCTCGGCGGCCGGTAGCGACCCCTCCGTCCCCAGGCAGATGGCCGCGGCTGCTCCTTTTTTAAGACCGCAGCGGTGAGGACTCCTTCCATCCTTCCTCCTTCCTGGGTTTTGGCACCAATATAACGGGGTAAGGGATGGGCAAGGAGGAGGCGGGAACCAGCTGAACAGTCTATGTTAATGATATAAATTAACTTAAAACAACATAAATCATAAAGACACACAGACACACACAACGCGGCCCCGTGTGTCTCTCACTCTCTCAAACTGGCGCCTCCGGCTCGTCTTTATCCCCCTCCAGGCTGATTAGCCCAATTCAGGGCCGATTGTGTGTCCTCCTTGACAAAGTAAATTGAAGTATTTGTCTTGTACAATTTTAGAATATATGTGGGAAAGTACTTACCTTAAGTCGACATTCAAGGTAACAAAAGCGCACCAGTTCTGAGGAGAAATTTACGCACAAGCCTTTTAATCTTGGTATAAACGTGCATCATAGTGACATGTAAATTATTACATTATTTTGAGTGTTAACTTCTATTAGTAATATAAGACAGAAACATGAGGGAACATTCAATCTGAGTGTTTATAAACTGGTCCTCTTGGGCATTTATGAATGTCAAGCCTATGTGAATATACCTTATCCAGTGCATTACTGTGAGCTGCGTAGTCCCATCAGTTAAACGTTTTAAATACATCTACATCCAAAGATATAGTAGTATGCCATGGGAAACCTGGTGTCAGCCTACATGGTGACCAAATAGGGGTGTAATGTCTTCAACATCCTTCAATGAAGAATAGGGTAAAAAAGATTTACATTTATGCATTTGGCATTTTATCCAAAGCAATTTGCAGTACATTGAAGCTGTAGCCTACATTTTTTATCAGTTTACATGTGTTCCCTGGGAATCAAACCCCTGACAAAGCATTGCTAGCACAATGTTATCCAGTTGAGCTACAGGAACTCAAAAACATATATTATAGAAACTTATCTGACTGATGTAGCTGCACTGAAGAAAAAAATATATTTTTGAGAAAACTTACAAAATCAAGGCAACATGATGCAGTGAGATTTTTGAGTTTTTCAACAATTGTCTTAATATTTGTCCTCAGTAACATTGCTTTTTTTAGTCAATGTGAATTTTTGTGTTCACTAAATGCTAAATCTCTTGTTGAGAGAACTATTTATTTCTTGTTCAGCCAACTATCAATTCCCAATATGAGAACTTTCATTTTGTCAGCATTTTAATGATTTTTACATGACGTTAAGTGCAAGGCAGTACCTACAGTTGTTTGACATAGACACACAATAGACCTTAACCCTTAACACACAAACCTCAGTTACTGTGATAATCAACAAACCTCATTAAGTTAAAAGATGTGCTCCTAACATTGGTGTAACAATGGCAACAAACATCAATAACAGCATAAATAAAGTCAAAAACCAGCAAAAAATAAGCCTATAACACTAACCGCATAATTTATTCATTTTGCAATGCATGCTTGGAACTCGCAAATCAGCTAAATTGCTTAACATGAAACTGTTCATTCAGATAACTCTGATAGGCTAGTTGCGGCAACATTTAGGGAAATATTGTTGGTCTAACATGTGTTTTTATGTAGATGAAAGTAATTCACTTTTAGTAGTTTCTGCTACTCAAACCCCCCCAATAAGCTGTATCAAATGCAATTTCTTTTATTTACAGTGTGCCATTGGGTCAAGTACAATGGGCATGGGTTGTAAAGGGCCATATAGAGATTATATTCCTTAGGGTGAAAGTGTCAGTTTTCCATATTATTCTATGAGGACATGTGAAAATAAGGACAAGTCAGCAAATATTTACAGTACATGCCTTTTTATGCCGCTTATGGATTTCATGCAGTCTTGTGAGTTGTCACATAATGGACTGCATTGGTGATGTACATTCTAAGGTGGTGTAAATGTTTGGCTCAAATGTGACTGAAGATACTAATGTAATTGTTTATCCAAAAACTAAGTACAGTTTTCCCCACATAAGGGAAGACCTAGACAATTTATGGAGAAGCAAGATGAATGTCTCAATGCCAGTACCCATTGTGCATTCCACTTTTGTAAAGCCATCTATTTGCATATGCACAAATTCTTAAAAGAAAATCCTGTTTGAGTGGTTTAGTACAGCAGTGCAAACAAGACAGTAAAGGCATTTGTTTTTCATTAATTTGTCACATGTATCACATGTATGGGACACAGGTTTCCAATGGGGGAACATGTTTGGGAACCAAGTCAGTCCACTAATCCACACAGGAAAGCAGAGCATTAGTTTGCTAAGCGCGGTAATAAAGCATGACCATAATAACGGAGGAGGATTAGCAACTGTAGTTATTGTCTGAGGTTTCGGTCCCTCGGATCAGTTGGTTTGTTGCAATTAAAGCTTGCTGGAGACATCATACCCTGCAGTGTTCAATATGAAGAACAAGTATGAGATCTGTTCGGTGGGCCTAACGATTAACGTCTCTTGATTTTGCATTAACAGGTGAGCATTACTCTGGCTTTTCACCTGTGATCACATGAGCTCAGCATTTTATTAGTTTTGATATTGTATAGTAAGGGGTTATTGAGTGGCATTAGAAACATGTGCATGTTTTACAGCTACAGATTGTTGATGCTGTAGCCTGCAAAGCGTAAAACATATGCTATGCTGTATTTGTAATCTTATATGAGCATGGTATATATCTCCTGATGTGTGTTGCATAAATAGACTATTGTTGCATTTCTTTGAAAGCCACTTACACACATTTTCACTCTGCATGTAAAGATGCCCAAGGATAAGGTTGTGTTAGCCTTAACTTGTGTGACTCACACACAAGGATCTTTAGAACTAAACTTGAATAAGAATATCTTAATATCTAAACTTAATGCAGACCCATCAACATCTGATACTGTGGAGTGTCAATACGTTACTGCAGTCTAGGGGACCATTGTGCTAATGAATTTACAGTATAAGTAAATGAGACATATGATTGAAATCTTAGAAATAATCGTATAAAATATTAAGCAGTTTTAATTTCTGTCCTGGTCTGATTTAACAGTAGGGAGGCCATGCGAAAGCTGAAAGCCTGGCTTATAAATGCTTCAGTGCTTATAGTATTGAGGTAGCATTGGACAGCATTTTGGAAATAGTTTTAATGTTATTTCCAGTTTTGTCAAGAGATAAAGGTGCACTCAGTCAATTTTTTCCCCATTAAAAAAGTAATGTGAGACTATTTGGCAGTTAATCCAAAAGTTTTTGGTTCATTCAAACCAAAATTGTGTTCGAGGCATATCATGAAAAGTAATGTCACAATGTCAAATATAGGACTAGGACATTTTCTTGACAAGTTTTGTGAGAGTCGATATCCCCATGTTTACAACTCTTTGAGGGATCAACCTGAATATGGCTTACTTAAAATTGATTCTGATTATGCTGGGATAGGAAACCTTTACATGATAAATAAGAAAACATTTACCTGTCCAAAAATATCTTAAAAGATTTAAACAGGCAAATGCTATTGACCTTGATCTTTAAATCAAATGTGTCCAGCGGATTCTTTATAATTTATAAATAGTCCGACAGTCAGAAAACCCAAGCATCTGTAAATATTGTAATATGCAACAAGGCTCCCTATTAAAAAATGCAATGCTCTTCTGGCAAGAACTGTAGGTCTGAATGTCAGGATAAGATCTTCCGTCCTCCACTTTGCATTGAGCTATTTGTGCTATCTGAACTAAATGTGAACTGGCCACTTAGCTCCCCTTTACCTGCATTTAGATGGACTTTCCCCCATGTGGAGAAGGTTATTTCTCTTTTTAGATGGAAAATTAGTTTTTTTAACGGCATTACCATTCTTTAGCAGATGGCATTTACAGTAGAGTATTGTAGAAATCACTCTGAGGAAAGAGGTTCAATGACCTTCTGTAACATGTCCGTTTTATGTGGTCTGAGCATAAAACACAAAAGGAAAATTATTGATGCACTATTTTAAGATGCTGTGAATCTCTCCGTGGTGACTGTCTCTTTATGGGGGATAATAAGCTATAAGCTGGTCTTCAATAGGGGTTGCACGTCTACTGATTTGTAATAGTAGACTAGTCAAGCTCATTAGTCAAGTTGAATTTGACTAGTCGTTATGTCATCCTCTCAACACGTTGATCTTGACTAGGCCTAAATTGACTTAACCAAAGTAGAGTTTGCGATAGGAAAAACAGCCAACCAATGGCAGATTGAGAAGTGACCAGGTCAGTTCCCAGGGTTAAAGCTCACTGTTTACATTTTTAAAACTTTTTTAATCTATAAACCTTTACAAGGTCAGTGTTGTTTTACTTTATGGAGGAAACAATAGAGAAAGAGCGATAAAGACAAGGCAAGAGAGAATGAAATGTATGATTCACAGGAATGACTGCTCTTTCCTGATTTTTTCAAGATTCATTGGTGAGAGGAAAATAAATGAACATTCAGCATGGTTGACTAATGAACAGCGAAAGAAGGATTCTGTTGCAGTTGATGAGTGTGGCTTGGAAACATGTAAATGCCTCATTGAAATTGGTGCAGAAAAGCCTTTTTTACCCCACTTTCTTTGATCTCAGGAATGAGGGCATGGTCATTATGTCAGTCAGAGAGCTGTGACAAATGCTATGCGCACACATAGAGCTGGAGTAAACAGAGGTAAAATGACAGTAAGGCAGAGGGCTAAGCACAATAGATAAACAGACTGAAAGAGATGGAGTGATTGTCAGAACCACTGGAAACAAATGGGGCCTTTAATCCGGCGGCACCGACAGAGTGACGGGCACTTCTGAGAGGATGGGAGAGTCAGATCCACCCATGCAGATGAGGAGAGGGTGGAAACAAAAATATTTAATATGAAGGGGGAGGTGTGGATGGGCAGTTGTGTTACACCTTCACCGATGTTGAGAGTAATACAGAATGAGACAGAATACAAATTCGTAGGCATTCAAACGTAAAGTGTAGTTCTAGCTAGGGCTTTGGTGATACAATCATATTTCGATTTATATTTACATTGTAGTTATTTTTCTCATGATATTTCATCGGTACTTTAGATTAGAGGTAGACCGATATATCGATTTTACCCAATAATCTGTGCAGACAGTTGCTTTTTGAAACTGTCGGTTATCGGCAAAATCTGTACCGATAGTTGTTGAGAGTTTTTTGTTTTTATATAGAAAGGATTGGTTCTAAAGTATAACAGCGACCTCTAGAGATAAAATAAAAACAATCACTGATTTTTATGCTTATTTTTTATCTTAACATCAATGCATATTTTGTTATTTTGATTAGATAATCAAGTGTTCGTAATTGAAGCAAGGGCATGCAAAGAAAAATGCAACTATATAGTAGAGGGGTACAAATTGGTGGACTCCGGTCTGGATATGGACCTAAGGACACTTCAATCCGGGCCGAGATCTACAGTAAATCTTTGTGCTCGTTATCTGACACCTGGCTAAGTGCTTGTGTATATGCGCGCGGAGCAGGAATAGTGCGTTCCGCGCTAGAGATAAATATTTCTCTCTAGAGTGGGAATAAAGCGTGTCCATCACTCGTGCTTATTCCTGCTCTCCGCACTTTGCCTCTCTCCCTGCTATAAACATGAGGCACCCCATAAAACCTGATATACTGTACGCAGTTACAGGCACGGTTATTTTAACAATAGTAGTGGAGATACTGCCATCTTTCGCTTAAAAACACTGTAGAAAACAAAAATGAAGCAAAAAGAATCTTCATTTGTCTTATGTGATTCAAACAGTTCAGTTAAGCCAGGTTTGTGTCAGAATGTTTTTTCTATCTAAATTTGGCATCATTAATCAGCATGTTAAGAGCCTTTTTTTAATAATAAACAAACAGATTTTGTTTCTAATGTTGTGAAAATGAATCAGAGATGTCATCATGGCATAGATTGCAATGAAAGCCTAATTATAGTTAAATTAAGCAAAGAGTATATTAATGCTTCACTGTTGACATTGTCATTCAGTTTCTAAACAAACTGTTGATCTTATCTTTTAATATTCATGTCCAAGTGCCCTTGACTGATTAAGTCTTGATTAAATATTTAAATCCTTTGGTAGAAGATCCCTCGGACCCCACTACTGACTATTTTGACTGGTTAGGATTTATTTATTTTATTTCTTTACAAAGTACTATTGCTACCAATGAGACAAGTTATACAAATTATATACTTTCATAGCCAAATGACTACTGACTACTTCTCCCCAATTTAGAATGCTCTATTCCCAATGCACTCTAGGTCCTCGTGGTGGCATAGTGACTCTGTGTGGTGGAGGACGAATCTCAGTTGCCTCAGTGTCTGAGAATGTCAAATCTTCATTTTTTTCTGATTAATATTAGGATTTTGGTAGAACAATAAACTTCATCTGGGTCTTTATTAATTTTGGATTCTTATAGCCACTGTGTCTGTGCCCGTCATAGTAAAGATTAAGATTTTTTTTTTTTTACATTCTATGAGTCGATTTAAAAAAATGAATCTGACAATTAATCATTACCTGCCTTTCCTACCACCTTACTTCTATCGGGAAGACACGCAGGCTTGAGTGAGGTTTAAGATGCCATTTATTTGATGAATGTAAAACAGAAAAGTAATGTCTCTCTTTGGCGTCTGGCGGTCCGAGGGAGTTGTACTGGGAACCATCATATCCTGCCGGAGATAGGAGGCAGGGGCGAGGAGCATACCCCCGTGCGGGATGGGGCTCAACTGGTGGTGGTGGGGTGGTGGAGGTTGCCAGTTAGCACACTGAAACAGCAATGTGATAGATTGTGAGCAGACTTATAAAGCAATGGCTTACATGCAATTGGCTAGGAGTTACCCAGCTAATGATGTGATGATGTACAGCTGCTAGACTTCCTGCTAGAACTACGCTGCGCTTCCATTTATTGGTATCAGCAAAATCTACTATAGCTCAATCTCAAATTTTAATTTTTATTGTGTATTTTATTGTCAAATTAATGAATACACCGGTTATCTGAACACTAGGGTATACTTATTTTTGTTTCATTCTGTTACGTTTCATGCACAGTTGGCATTCTAGACTTTCTGAGCTCTATTTTCGTGACCATGCTAAGCGCAACTCTACATCTTATCCAATTTTAATAAGAGCACTAATTCTAAGCACAATTTTCGTACCAGTGCAAAGCACAAGTGAGCATGGGTGAGAGTGTTTATTTTATTTTCATTTAAAGTGTAATTTGAATTTAGAAATATTTTTGGTTTAATTTGTAATTTTTCTTGGTTTAAAGTTTCCATAAATTTATTTAACTTTCAAAAATCAAAATTGACCGGTAGAAGCGAACTGTGTGCCGATAAAATGTTAATACTGTGTTAATATGCTGTTAATACTAGCCATGATTTGTGTGTCAGTAGTTGAAAATGATTAATAATACTTACATTCTCTTCAGTATAATATAATGGAGCCTACGTCCAAATCCTGATGGAAACCACATTTCCCATGTGTATAAATGGAGTGTGTCACTGTCATAGAAATGTGTCTGGCATTCATCAAGGATGCAGTTATTGCACAAAAGAACATAAGTCCATATATCAATTCTTCCAGGTCATTGCATACAGTCCATTTACACTACCAACTTCTTATGAAAATGCTGTCTTTGTATATCGCTGGTACTTGACAGGGAATGGACTATATAATATGATGAAGTCTGAGCAATAACCGGAGAAAACCTCAGAATTAAACTGCACATGACCAAGCCCAGTACATGACCATATGCAGGTTTTAAAAAATGCGAGGTCCAAAAACTAAGTTTGCTAGCGGGTTTGGGGGGCCAAAAGTATTGATTTCCCTGATCGACATATGTGCATTTTAAGAGGTTGGATAATAATAGCTTTAACTCTAGTCACCTCATAATGCTTTGGTGGTTAAGGTGCCTGCCCTGCCCGGTTTGTTGACATAGTCCAGCACAGTGGAGTGCAAAGCCCACCCCCAGCTGATTTCATTGGTCAACTCAAGCCAGCAGTCACCTGAGAAGGTCGGTTATCTTTGCGGCACCAAAGAGTTATTATTAGGCAATTATTATATGACATGTAATATACACCTTGGGAAAAAATACAGAGGTCCGGACCTTGGTGACCTCAATGGTGGATACGGCCATGGCCCAGTGGTGCTTGTACCTGGACATAGCGCATGCTTGCACGAAAATACCAAATCTTCATGGCCATGCCCATTGACTTGCATGTATGACTTAAAGCATAGCATTGGTCTTAAAATAATTTACACTTTTGACCAAGAGCCTGTACAGACGCATTTGACGGATGTACGCTCACTAGCATACAGATATGCAAGGTTAGAAAAACTGGGCTCCACGCAAACTATCCGTGTGGACTATGTTGATTAATAATTTTAGTGGTATGCGGGAAACAAAAGTATATTATAGTCTCAAGTAAGTGCAAACTCCTTAATGATGAATTAAACAAATGCATACAAATACTCACAAATACCTATGAGATGAGGTAGGCAATCGGAATTGGAAATCTATGGGCTAGTTTTACTACAATGCTGTTATTTCCAATCATTTCTGAATGTAGACATGCAATGTCAGCCCACTGTGACGTCCCATGCACTCTTCGCAAAGGATCCGGAAATGTGGTGTTCTTGTTGTACGTAGAAGAATTTAACTAGATCGCCTTATCACAGAGCATATTAGAAAGATAATATCCCCTTTACAGACTAAACATTACCAAGGATCCTTCTGTTTTTATTTTAGTATTAAGAATTAGTTCTATGACATGAGCATAACTTAAAGGTGATCTAAGAGAAGACATTATTAGTGAGTTTGTGGGACCCGTTGGGGATGCGCGGAGAGGCCTGCTGCTCAGCAGGGCTATTAATAGAAATTTGTGGTATTTCCGAAAATAGGTTAAGCTGCCACTGCTGGCATCACTACTCGCCTCCCAGCCACCCTCTAAAGACAGAAAGAGAGAGGGAGAGAGGCAGGGGGAAACAGATGTCGCCTACTGTGGATGCTTCTCCTTTGAGTATGTCTTTGTTGCACTGCCTGTGCTCAGTGCAACATCAGTCTGGAGGAGGACCCCCAGCGTTGCTCAAGACACATTCAGTGCCAGTTTCATAGAAATAGTTCACCCAAACTTGAAAATTCAGAATCTAATTCCAAACCTGTATGCTGTTATTTTTCTGTGAAACACAACTGGAGAAGTGCTTTTGGTCATTTTTGGAGCTCGACAGATAGGGAAAAAATATGTCATTGTTTGGAAAAGACCTGCTACAAAAAGATCAAATTAACATTTTTGGGTGAACAATTGTTTTCTTTTCCATTAATATCACAACATACACTGATCTAGAGCTATTTGACTCTCACAATGACAAACCATATTTGCAAATGTATTAGGAAGTCACTACAGTGTGCCTTTAGTATGCATAAAAGGCTTTCTCGTATCCACAGTTATAGTTATCTAAAAATGTACACTACAGTTGCCGTGGCGACAGTGGAAATCTATTTTGTGTGTGTCAAAATTCCTCCAAAGCCACTTTGTTGTAGGTAATCATACGTAAAATGTTGTTCTAGCACACTAGAGGATTCATGAAGATTTGAGATGGTTTACATTTTAGAAGCTGTCCATATGTTTAGTTAATGCTTTAGTTAGTATGCATAGATGGCTTTCTCATATCCACAGTTGCAAAAATCAAAAAATGTACTCTATTTATTAAGTTGCTGTAGCAGCAATGGAAATCTATTTTGTGCGAGTCAAATTCTTACAAAGCAATTTGAGTGGGATCAAACTCATCTGCTATGAATCTTCGATATGCAGCCCAATCCCTCGAGGATGGTTTGAACTTTATTCAGAAACTTACGAACGAATGCCAGAATCATAACATCCAAAACATTTGGTTGAGGTTATTTCTGCAGCTTCAGTCCCTTATTAGGTGCATGTCATGTGAATATAGTGTTGCTTTGGTGCATGGTGGCTGGGCACATTTAAAGGTGGCTGCCTTAATTAAGGTTTACAGTTTATGCTAGTGCACCGGTTATATTACAAGACTCATTACAAAGTAATTAGGCAAGGGCAGGGACACTATTGTTGTCTGGACTGTGACTGAAAGAGCACATTTAAGAAAATCAACCCTACATGCTTTCTTTTGTGAGGTGGTCAACTCATTAGACAGGACAATCCCAAAAATGGTGTGTAATTCCAGTGACCACTATACATATTCAATAGTCTAAGTGGTTCTTAACTGGTGGGTCGCACGTCTGTTCTAAAAGGGTTGAGGACCAGAGGGAAAAATAATACTAGTAGCAAATAATATATATTTATATAAAATAATGTGTAGTCTTGTATTTAGGACAGCAAAATTAACAAGGCTTATCAACTTTGAAAAGAGAGATAAAATGCTTTCCATACATTTTGATGGCTATGCATCCAATCAATCTATGACATTTTGGTACAAGTTTATCTGCTACTTGCTTGAAAGTTGAAACTTGCCAAATTAGGCAGATGCCAACATAGGCAGGTTGCGTGAAAACCTCAAATAATCCCCCATCATTGGACACTTTCACTCACAGAATAATTAAGCATGGCTAGTTGTAAATAGTGCATTTCTCTTTTATAAAATGGCATCGGTAACATAAAACTATTACTTTTGCATGTTGCTTCCAAATGTTCATGTACACTGAACTCTACCCAATTTGGCATAATTACTGACATTTTTGCATCAGTTCAAACATGTAAAAAATTTTCTCTGGTGCTACTGGCTTGCAGCCTCTGAGACACAGATTCTGGTCTTGCATAGAAACCAAGAAGTAATCATGTTCACACAAACAAATCGATTTGGCGATTACATTTTTGTTCTAAAATTGCATTTTTACTCTACTGATGGTTATATTTAGGAATGGGGTTTGGGTTTGGGGGTAGATTTTACCCTGAAA
This sequence comes from Xyrauchen texanus, assembly GCF_025860055.1. Classification (NCBI taxonomy): domain Eukaryota; kingdom Metazoa; phylum Chordata; class Actinopteri; order Cypriniformes; family Catostomidae; genus Xyrauchen; species Xyrauchen texanus. The sequence continues at coordinate 12,983,088 of NC_068325.1, forward strand.
CTGGATCTCACATGTGCCCATACATTGAAATATACTTCCAGCTTCGGCCACTGGGGGCAGTGGTTCATATTTCGGTAAGTACATACTGATAGTCGGCAAACTATGGCACGCATGCCAGCATTGACACGAAGAGGGGTAATCACTGGCACGCCAGCAGCGGCGAGAGAGGAGTAGACTATTTTATTCATATGAAATTCTGTACCTACATTCCAATCTACATCTTGATGTAATCCTCATGATCTTGCAGCATGTTTTCATGAGCTGAATGGGAGACTAAACAAAAAGTAAAAATGTGTCGAGACTGCAGTATACTCAACAGACTCTTGCTGCGTGCGCAAGCCATTCGCACATCACGAGCCGGCAACGCTTCACGTTCGGTTAATCATGCGAGTAAACATATCAGATTTGCTTCGCGATGTTAAAACATGACAGAGTGTGAGGGTGAAATTAGCATAGAAGATGCCCCCCGGCACTTTTAAATCATTTGTGTGGCAGCTTTTTGGGTACCCGGTGAAAACAATAAATGGCAACAGAGTGACAGACAAGACACAAACAATATGTAAGCACTGTAAGAAAATAGTGCCGTACACAGCGGCTAACACGTGCACTATGCAAAGACACCTACAGAACCACCACAGCTCTCAACTAAAAACAACTACACCTTTGAAGTAAACACTGAAAGGCCATACAACGCTGACAAATTCCTTTGCATCTCAACTTCCACAGTCAATTGCTAGTACCACGGCAATAATTAGAGACATCAGCGTTTTCATTGCAGCTGATATGAGGCCATTTTCCATGGTGGAAAATCTGGGATTTCTGTGACTCCTCCACACATTGGATCCGAAAGAGTACAAGACCAAGGTTGTACAGACCCAAAACCTTTACAGTGCTTGAATATTGTTCTGTCTTTTACTACATACGATAATTCATACTCAGAAAGTAGAACTGAAGTGACATTCATTACAAGATGATGTGGAGTGGTGGTGGCGTAGTGGGTAAAGCACAGGGCTGTTAATCAGAAGGTTGCTGGTTTGAACCCCACAGCCACCACCATTGTGCCCTTGAGCAAGGCACTTAACTCCAGGTTGCTCCGGGGGGATTTTCCCTGTAATAATTGCACTGTAAGTCGCTTTGGATAAAAGCATCTGCCAAATGCATAAATGTAAATGTAAATTAAAACATTTCAAAATGCACCTGCGTTGTTTTGCATTTTGTGACATTTAGTCGAATAAAAGATTATTTTTCCAGTCATATATTTCGTCATTGAAGATTTCTTAAAACTTTCGGAACAGCCATTGACCAGGAAAATAAAAAATGGCACTCTATTTCAAAAAGGATGCTGACCCCTGGTCTACTGGATCCAGGTAACCGCACACTAGTTAGAAGTTACTCCTTCATTCTCAGACCTAAACCTGAATGTGGAAAGAGCAGGAGGTAACAATAATGGGGGAGCTTGTGAAGTTGCAAAGTGCTCAGGAGAGAATGAGGAAAATGGGGGCAAGGAAGCAAATTTAGCACCAAGAGCTTCGCACTTATCAGTTCAGAGCTTGCACACAATTATGGGGGGCAGGAACAGTGGTGCGAAAGCTCTGCTCTAGTATAAAATAAAAACAGCAAATGGGGGCTGTCAGGAGCCGAGGGAGGGAGCGGCGCCTTCAATTCAGCTGACTTAATTACTGCTATGCCTCTACCTCCCCATGAAGATCTACACCATTCCTCAGTCCTGCCTTGCGCCAGAGGCCTCGTGGGCTTCTGTCTGTGTGATTGCTTATTAGCACGGGGGTTAGATGTAATTTGGGCCTTGGAATAGAGAGCAACGTTTTGCTGGCGATAGCCATATTCACCTTTTTTTTTTGTGACTAATGAGTAATGATTTTTAAAACACATTTATGGGTAGTTCACATTAAAAGTTAAGCTCACCCAAAAATGAAAATTCTGGCAATGCTTACGCACCCTCCTATTGTTGACCTGTATGACTTAGTTTATTCCATGGAATGCAAGAATGGGGACCTAGGCTGTCAGTCCCTTACATTCAGCCTAACATCTCCTTTTGTGTTCCACGAAAAAATCCAAAAACTAAAAACTAAACCCATGGCCTACTAACTCTGCCGCTACCTTTGTTAATTTTTAAATCACATTTGATCAAACAATGGAGATTTTTATCCAACAATGCGGTAGATTGCTTCCACACTACGTCCTTAGGGTGATGTGTCAGCGATTACTGTGTGTGATCTTTTTATGTAGTGTTTCAAATAATTTCATCATGCAGCCAAAAAGTTTTGCCTGGTATGCAACAGCAGGGCAGTAATTTGTACGTGTATGGATTCCAATTATGAAGTTGTTGCTGCCTATGGGCCTCAATCGCTTATTACAATATGCATAAAAAAGCATAGAAACACTTCAAAATGTAAAGTGTTTTTGTTTTTTCTCTTTATCTGTTTTACTGTCACTTTCTCTTTCTCATACATAGACTCACACAATTGCTGATATCAATGGGACAACTCATTTACTTTAGACGTACTTTGTGAATGTGTTGCAAATGGTTCCAAAGTGGTGTCCAAGCAATTGCAAGCTTGATGCTCCCCACAAACTGATGGGTGGAAAGGAGCACATCTTGGTGGGAAGACTTAAGAAAAAACAAAGCTTTGATGTTTTAAAATGCAATCTGGGGTTAGTGGGACTATGCCATAAAAAAACATGAGAATGACTCAATTGTTTGTTGCTACAATTTATTATGAGAGGACAAGCATGGTCTAATTTTGCTGTTAACTCTTCACAACCCCAAGTTTCTTATTAGAAAACTTCATATAGTTGGATTTGATTATTTAGTTGCATTTAGCCATTCATATTTGCTGTTGTGTGATTTAAAATGGGAATATTCAATTTGACACATACGAAAACAAGGCTGTGAGGAATAGCAGTACAATGCATTCAATGTTTCGTTCGTTTGTTTACTTGGGCATTGACTGATAAAGAAGGCTATCAACAAATATTTTATAGCTTCTGGGGGAATTCTCTAAGAATTAATTGTGGCCAGTAAAAGCGATGGTCACTTGCATACCAGCACTGTCTGCGCTGGTATAGTGCCCGGTTCACTAAAGGAATCACATCAGGCAACAATGCAAACACAGCCACAAAATCGCTGCTGAATGCACTTTGCATGCGCAATTCCAATCTTGTGTGCCGATTCTTAGCGCTATATTGCAGAGGATGCTGCAGACTACTGTAATCTGACACACCTGAGATAGCACACACACATCTCCGAGATGTCTGTTTAAGATTGTTTCATCTTTCACCTCTCAGATGTCAGTAATATCTTTGAGACGTTTATTATTTAGACTGTTGTACATCTTTTTAAGATGTTTAGCAGATGTTAATTCGATTGTGATGCTTTCCAGATGAAAAGATCTACAACAGACAGACATGTGCTATCTGGGGAATCATCTCTTTAACATGGCGAAAGCACGCTTGACTACTGCAGATCTGGATATATGCCAGGACACAATGCTCTTCTCTGTCATTTGATCATTATTTGACGAATTACTGCTGATATGATCGATAGAAAATGTACACAAACATCTCACCAAACAAAGCCTTCTTTTATCTGCCGGGAATAGCACAACGTAATTGTAGCAGGCAATTTTCGTTAATGAAGCGCATTTTATAATTAACCTAATTTACATAGTAAGGAGGTGTTTAAGAAATGACAAGGACTTAATTTAAATACTCAAGATGCAGCGTAATTTCAGCGATGATTGCGGCTGCTTTAACTAGGTTGCGGGTGGTTAGTGAATACGATGCAGGATATTGCACCGAAATACCATGTGCAATAGTGGCGCAACTATTTAGTAAATTCGCAGCTCGCACCACTAGTGGCACCAAATGGAATTGCAAAAATAGGAACCAAGTTTCAAACAAGTTTCTGAACACTCCCACTGTCTTCAATCAGCTAAAAATGTAGGCCCCAAAACTTGCCATTGGTTGAGTCAATGCTGCTATGTTTGCTCAACAAAAAAAAATGAAAAAAATAAATGTTTTTATAGTGCTACAATGTTTACAGTCTTTGGGGAAATCAATTTACGAATGGCTTTTATAACATTGAAAAAAAATGCACATGTCATTTTTAAGAAATATATATATACAGTGAGGAAAATAAGTATTTGAACACCCTGCTATTTTGCAAGTTCTCCCACTTAGAAATCATGGAGGGGTCTGAAATTGTCATCGTAGGTGCATGTCCACTGTGAGAGACATAATCTAAAAAAAAAAAATCCAGAAATCACAATGTATGATTTTTTAACTATTTATTTGTATGATACAGCTGCAAATAAGTATTTGAACACCTGAGAAGATCAGTGTTAATATTTGGTACAGTAGCCTTTGTTTGCAATTACAGAGGTCAAACGTTTCCTGTAGTTTTTCACCAGGTTTGCACACACTGCAGGAGGGATTTTGGCCCACTCCTCCACACAGATCTTCTATAGATCAGTCAGGTTTCTGGGCTGTCGCTGAGAAACACGGAGTTTGAGCTCCCTCCAAAGATTCTCTATTGGGTTTAGGTCTGGAGACTGGCTAGGCCACGCCAGAACCTTGATATGCTTCTTACAGAGCCACTCCTTGGTTATCCTGGCTGTGTGCTTCGGGTCATTGTCATGTTGGAAGACCCAGCCTCGACCCATCTTCAATGCTGTAACTGAGGGAAGGAGGTTGTTCCCCAAAATCTCGCAATACATGGCCCCAGTCATCCTCTCCTTAATACAGTGCAGTCAGCCCTGTCCCATGTGCAGAAAAACACCCCCAAAGCATGATGCTACCACCCCCATGCTTCACAATAGGGATGGTGTTCTTGGGATGGTACTCATCATTCTTCTTCCTCCAAACACGGTTAGTGGAATTATGACCAAAAAGTTCTATTTTGGTCTCATCTGACCACATGACTTTCTCCCATGACTCCTCTGGATCATCCAAATGGTCATTGGCAAACTTAAGACGGGCCTTGACATGTGCTGGTTTAAGCAGAGGAAACTTCCGTGCCATGCATGATTTCAAACCATGGCGTCTTAGTGTATTACCAACGGTAACCTTGGAAGCGGTGGTCCCAGCTCTTTTCAGGTCATTGACCAGCTCCTCCCGTGTAGTTCTGGGCTGATTTCTCACCTTTCTTAGGATCATTGAGACCCCACGAGGTGAGATCTTGCATGGAGCCCCAGTCCGAGGGAGATTGACAGTCATGTTTAGCTTCTTCCATTTTCTAATGATTGCTCCAACAGTGGACCTTTTTCACCAAGCTGCTTGGCAATTTCCCGTAGCCCTTTCCAGCCTCGTGGAGGTGTACAATTTTGTCTCTAGTGTCTTTGGACAGCTCTTTGGTCTTGGCCATGTTAGTAGTTGGATTCTTACTGATTGTATGGGGTGGACAGGTGTCTTTATGCAGCTAACGACCTCAAACAGGTGCATCTAATTTAGGATAATAAATGGAGTGGAGGTGGACATTTTAAAGGCAGACTAACAGGTCTTTGAGGGTCAGAATTCTAGCTGATAGACAGGTGTTCAAATACTTATTTGCAGCTGTATCATACAAATAAATAGTTAAAAAATCATACATTGTGATTTCTGGATTTTTTTTTTATATTATGTCTCTCACAGTGGACATGCACCTACGATGGCAATTTCAGACCCCTCCATGATTTCCAAGTGGGAGAACTTGCAAAATAGCAGGGTGTTCAAATACTTATTTTCCTCACTGTATATATATAGAGAGTGAAGAATGTTAAGCCAGTATGTTTCAGAACAATAGAACAACGGGAAAGAGAGACTGACAACTTGAAGGGAAGTGACTAGCTTGCTAGTCTCTTTTACACATATAAAAGTGTGTTCCCCGTAGTGCAGTTTGATTGTCGGAAGTGAGACAAGTTTGCCCGCCAATGCTGAGACTGGCTTTACAGCAAATACATTTAACAGTTTGCATTGTTAATGTTAAAAAACGAATGAATTTGTTTGGCCTTTGTTTGGTTATTAGGTGTAGAAGTGCGTATGTATACAGTACCTGTATTTACATGTTTTTATTAGGGATGTGCAAACCAACATATTTTCATATTTTCAACTACTCGGTGGGTTGCCTGAATGATTAGTGTACAAATCGGTCTTAAGGAAGACTTGTATAATTGGACTGGTTTCCAGGTCATTTGACCCATAAGTCATATTCTTGTGTTCAAAAACAACAGAACAGGGTTGTGTTATCGAGATGTGTTATTAAAAGACTATATTCAACTTAACATAATAGACTTAAAATGCTACGCTTGTGGCGGGATGGAAAACAAAAAATGTGCAAGACATGACGCAAAAGCTATAGACGCCCGTTTACTGCTGTAACGGCAGTGCTTTAAAGGTGATGAATTTAAAAATTATTCAGAGAGGGTTTTACTGTGTAAACTATATAACAGTTAAAACAAAGCATGCTGTCACTATACTAAAGCAAAAAAAGCAAAAAAATAAAAATATCTATATATATATATATATATATATATATATATATATATATATATATATATATATATATATATATATATATATATATATATATAAAAGTGACTAATCGGTTGTCTTTAACCTTACAAAAATAGAGAGTTCGTGGCAAATTTGCTGCAAATTCACCACTGATAATTTTCTCAGCAAATTCTCCATTGTTGCCAAAGGTTTGCCAGAGGTTCACTACTACCAATGAAGAGCTGAAAACATCTGGCAAACATTTTGCACGTGAATCACAATTCTATTTGCATTTGCAACTTTGGACTGCATGTGGACTGAAAAAGTAGGGATATTTAAAGGAATATTACAGGTTCAATACAAGTTAAGCTCAACCAACAGCATTTGTGGCATAATGTAGATTACCACAAAAATTAGTTTGGACTCATCCTTCCTTTTGTTTAAAAAAAAAAGCACAAATCTGGGCTTCAGTGAGGCACTTACAATAGAAGTGAATGGGGCCAATTGTTGGAGGGTTTAAACAAAGAAATGTGAAGCTTATAATTTTTTTTAAGTACTTGCAGTAATTATAAATTCTTGTGTATTATTTTAACTGTAAAATTGTTTAAATTGCCATTTTTACAGTTGTTTTAGAATTTTCTGTTGTTTGCTGACATTAGAACGACATGTAACGAAGTTGTAAAAATGGTTATAACTTTACACTGAAAAGATTAGTAAGTGATTTTATCACACTAAAATAATTTTTACATGCATATCCTTTATGTCTTGTGGTTATACTTTTGAAACAGTGAGTATTTTAATGTAAAAAAATTGCCCCCCATTTACTTCCATTATAAGTGCCCCACTAGAAGAAAGATTTTTGCTTTTTTTTTTTAAGAAATGGAGGGACAAGGGGGCCAGGGTAGCTCAGCAAGTAAAAACACAGACTATCACACCTGGAGTCGCAAGTTCGAATCCACGGCATGCTGAGTGACTCCAGTCAGGGTTCCTAAGCAACCAATTGGCCCGGTTGCTAGGGTAAGTAGAGTCATGTTGGGTTATCCACCTTATGGTCGATATAACGTGGTTCGCTCTCTCGGTAGGGCACATTAAAGGGGTGCTTTAAAGGGGATTGTGCGTGGATGCCGCAGAAAATAGTGATTTGCCTAAATACAGAACCCCTAAGGACAGGGAGGGGATTTATTTTCTAATAAAATGTTTGCATGCCCTATGAATAAGTTTTGCATTCCATCGCTATAAATTTACCATGTTTTACTACAGTAACCATATTTTAAACATAATATTTGTAGTGAAACCATAGTGATAATACAGGAAAATGAAAAGTATGTTAATAATATTCATGATTTTGAGGTTATAATGGTTTTATGATACAAATACCACAATTTAACTGTGGTTTTGCTATGGTAATATTGTAGATGGTAGTAACCATAGTTTTTGCAGAAATATTTTTTCTATAGTTATATTGAAGTAAATATGACTGTTGTAGGCTAACCATTTTTGTTTTTGGCGGAAACCATGGTTTTAATACAGTATACTGTATCCATGGTCATTCTTATGGTTACTATGGTTTAACTGCCAATGCCACAAAATTATGATTTTTATTACAATAGTATTTGTTTTCCTGTATTATTACTATGAATATCAAGGTTTAAAATATGGTTACTGTAGTACAGTAAGCAATCAATTGCAAGGGAATGCAAACTATTTGGAGGGGATGCAAAACATATTTAGAGGAAACACAAAACTTATTGTGAGAGAACACAAACTATTTTGAGGAAACACAGACTATTGAGAGGGAACGCAAACTATTGCGAGGGAACACAGACTATTGAGAGGGAACGCAAACTATTGCGAGGGAACACAGACTATTGAGAGGGAACGCAAACTATTGCGAGGGAACACAGACTATTGCGAGGGAACAGACTATTGCGAGGGAACGCAAACTATTATGAGGAAATGCAAAACTTATTGAGAGGAAACACAAACTATTGCAAGGAAACAGAAAACTTATTGCGAGGGAACGCAAACTATTTTGAGGAAACACAAAACTTATTGCAATGGAACACCATCTATTGCGAGGGAACACAGACTATTTTGAGGAAACACAAAACTTATTGCAAGGAAACGTAAAACTTATTGCGAGGGAACGCAAACTACTGCGAGGGAACACAGACTATTGAAGGGATGCAAAACGTATCGAGGAGAAACGCAAACTATTGCGAGGAAACACAAAAATTTTCAGAGGGAACGCAAACTATTGCGAGAAAACGCAGAACTTATTGAGAGGGAACACAGACTAATGCGAGAAAACGCAAAACTTATTGCGAGGGAACGCAAACTATTGCGAGGGAACACAAATCTTATTGAGAGGAAACTCAAAACTTATTCAGAGGGAACACAAATCTTATTGAGAGGAAACACAAAACTTATTCAGAGGGAACACAAATCTTATTGAGAGGAAACACAAAACTTATTGCGAGGGAACGCAAATCTTATTGAGAGGAAACACAAAACTTATTGCGAGGGAACGCAAATCTTATTGAGAGGAAACACAAAACTTATTGCGAGGGAACGCAAATCTTATTGAGAGGAAACACAAAACTTATTGCGAGGGAACGCAAATCTTATTGAGAGGAAACTCAAAACGTATTCAGAGGGAACGCAAACTATTGCGAGGAAACGCAAACTATTGCGAGGGAATGCAAATCTTATTGAGAGGAAACACAAAACTTATTGCGAGAGAATGCAAATCTTATTGAGAGGAAACACAAAACTTATTGCAGATGGAACGCAAACTATTGCGAGGAAACGCAAAATTTATGCGAGGGAACACAAAATCTTATTGAAAGGAAACACAAAACTTATTGCAATGGAACGCAAACTATTGCGAGGAAACGCAAAATTTATGCGAGGGAACACAAAATATTGCGAGGAAACGCAAACTATTGCGAGGAAACACAGAACTTATTGAAAGGGAACGCAAACTATTGCGAGGAAACACCGAACTTATTGAAAGGGAACGCAAACTATTGCGAGGAAACACAGAACTTATTGAAAGGGAACGCAAACTATTGCGAGGAAACACCGAACTTATTGAAAGGGAACGCAAACTATTGCGAGGAAACACCGAACTTATTGAAAGGGAACGCAAACTATTGCGAGGAAACACAAAACTTATTGAAAGGGAACGCAGACTATTTTTAGGAAACGCAAAACTTATTGTGAGGGAACACAAACTATTGCGAGGGAATGCAAAATGTATTGAGAGGCAAGATTTTTCAGAAAAATAATTACCGCCCTTTCCTCTAAGGGGCTCCTTATCTGAATGACTAGTCTATTAATCATTTTTTAAGGATGTCTTGTATAATTAAGCTAGTTTCGGGAAAGTTTCTAAGGGGCCGTTTATGTAAGTTGCACTATTGCTTTTAAAAAACAGTAAGACAGAATGGAACAGAATGCAGGGATCTCAATTCTGTTAGACAAAAAAGTTTAACTATTTAACTTGACATGGCATCTTAAAACTGCAACACTTATGTCAGGATGCTTAAAAATAGCACAAAAAACAACACTACAGCTAAAAATGACCATTTGCAATGGTATAGCGGCATATAATAGGGATTCATTTAGAGACGAAACTTTGCCGAGAGATTTTTACTGTGAAAACTGTCTAATAGCTAAAACACAGTATGCTTAATAAAGTTCTGCTGCTAAATATATAACCATTTTAATTTATAAATGTTTGAAAAAAATCAATATAAACATTACACCAGATGAGTTGGCCATCATGACCCATCACTACTTCCTTCAAAGTCTACATTTATGTGTTACCAGGGTGGAAGGTTATGTAATCGTGCATATAAGGGCTTGTTTTTATGAATTCATATTTCTGTCTGGATGTCCCAGGGACCTGAAATTTCTCTTCTTTGTTCTCCACCACTGTTTGTTTCCTCTCTCCAGTGTCTCTCTGTCAGGGCTAGTCAGGACTTATTTCAGGTGGCTAAGTCTTAGAAGTCTCAGACAGGGACTGATCTATGGACTTGCTCTAACACACACACAGTCACACACACACTCACACATGTACAGAGAACCACGCACAAGCACTGAGTGTAAAGCGGACTGGACAGACTCTCCCATGTTAGAAAATAGACTGTCTGTATTTAGCCTGTCTGCAGGGACTCCTTGAGGCACCTCTGGCCCTGTCATTGTAAGGGGCGCACAGACTTTGTGCTGGCACGTTTTTTCTGATCTGCAGAGTGGTGATGCTTGATGGGAACACGTGAAACTGCATTGGGGTCTATAAAAGCTGGGACATCTTCAATTTCTTTGATTTAATCCAGGAAATAAATGATATTTAGTCTTTTGAAAATTTTTAACACAAAAAGAAGCTAAAAACATAAATAAAAGATGCACTATTTCTGTGTCTGCTCAAACTTGTGACATTGACCACGTCAGCTCCCTGCACACACAGTCAGATTTTCTTTCCTGAATTGAATGCCTTGCTTATGCAGTTTTGTCAAGATTACCTGGCCACAGTTAGTTGTAACAAGAACTTGTTTGTTTTCTTCAAATGACATTGGCCCCCTACAGAAATCAACCACTATTGAATTCAAACCCAACATCTGTCCAAATCATTAAAAGTCTATTTTCCTCTTTGTCACGCAGGCTGCGCGTTCCTCACCTACTGCGCCCGCGAGTCGGCCATCAAAGCCCAGAACGCTCTCCATGAACAGAAGACGCTGCCGGGGGTAAGTCTGCTGCCAGCCTGTCGCCTAAACTCTTTAAGAGGGCCACTGTGCCAGTCAAAGCTGAAGCCGTATGTCGATAACCTTGCCTTTTAAGATCAGGCTTTGAGGCGTTTCATGGTACTTCTCCCCAGGGGTATTCACCAACATTGATCTGATGCTTTCAGCGCAAGACTCTGGGATGCAGTTATAGCAAATGTCAATTCATTTGTTCTCTCACTTTTTTTCCAAACTGCTCCATTTACGCAAAAAGCCGGCGAGTCATTGTTGCCCAGTTGCACAAAAGTGTTCCGGGCGCACAAAAATAAACATAGCAGGGTGCAGTGAGTGTTTCCATTGAGGCAATGAAAATGGCCATCAAAAGCGACGACATTCAAAGCACTTAAGTGCACGACTATAGGCTGTGTGACGGTACACAGCCATATTAGAAATGTTATGACACTTATAACATCAGTTGCTATGCTGCCAGACAAACCTTTCCATAAAGCAGACTTGCAGGAGACTGAGATGCACCGAGAGCAACATGTTTTCATTAAGGATGCAAAAAAGCCACGGCAACATTGCATATTGGTAATGGTTTCACTCTTGCTTTTATCCCCTCAAACATAAAAAACTTGAAAGCTGTTTTTAACTTTTTTTTTAAGAACATTTGAATTATGACTTTATATGAGGATCACGCTGTTCTGTGAGAGAATGCCAGGAAATGTGTCTGTGAATTATTTTCTTTTTCCTTTTTTTTTGGCAGCGCTTTGGAAATAAGTTATTCTTCTACAATACTCGGTGATTCTCATGAAACCTGTGAATGTCCTTGTTCTATTTAACTCCAAAATCAAAAGAAACAAATAACAAAATTAGAATTTGCTTATTAAAATGTGACCTATTTTTTACGTTGTGGCATTATTTTCATGACAGTTGGCTACGTACACATTAATACGGTGTGGCAGGGCGGAGTGCGAGACCGGGTGTGTAGGATCACGACCCGGCCCCGCCCTCCGCCCTGCCACATACGGATACAATTGAAAATGGCATTATCATTTACTAAACGTGTTTTCCAAAAGTTGCTCATCCACACTTAAAACGTCTGAAAATGCTTAAATCTCCTTACTGCTCATGCTAAAAATTAGCCTTCCACGTATGGTCTCAAACGCAATAGTCTTAGTGTTCCGTTGCCGGACAGCAGTTCCGAACTTCCTGTCTCCTTTGAAGGAATGCAATGTGAAGGTTGTACAAACGAACATTTATCTTTAACAATGCTATCAAAATGAAAAGCAGGCACAACAATGCCGCTACAACATGGTCCGCCATCTTGAATGTTTTGGGTTGAATGGATCACAAGACTGCATCACATGACAATAAATATGTCATTGTTTTCAGAAGCTGTGTTTCCATGAAAATGTTTATAATTTTTAAAGCACATTTCTGAAAATTAGACTAAAGAAAATGCAAAACATTGCACGTTTCAATGAACTATACTCTATGGGGAGAGTTATATTTGCTGTAAAAACCAATTGTACATTATATTATTAAATGCTGCCAGGAGACGTAGTAGAATAGGTGCAATAGTTCACATAATGAAGGCTCAAATGGCTATTCACATTCACCGAGAGCCTCCATATACCTGGGAGATCATACCAGTTCTGGAACGATCAGTGGGTGAAGCACTTTCGGCCAAACCAGGGCTAAGAATTTAAGAATCATGTGCTATGTTCGGGACACTCAAATCGAGAGTTCATGGCAAACTTTTCTTGGCAAATAGCTTCACAAATTGTCCATTGTTTGCCGGAGGTTCACTCTTCACTCTGGCGAATATCTTCAAACTTCTAGCAAACATTTGAGGCGTATCAAAAGCTCATTTGCATGTAATAATAAAGAGGGGCAAATTTGCGGCAAGTTTGCAGCTAATATCGATTTCGAGAAAGCCGGAAAACGTATCTGTTAGATTTGACAGATCAGACTGCTAGCACTAGCTAGCTCTGCTAAATATCGCTAAAAGATAATATAGAGTAAAATTAGCCTTCAAGTTCAAAGCTAGCTAGGTTTGGGTACTGTTGCTAGTAACACAGCTAGTTATAATAATCAATTAAATGAAAGTAGGACACAAATGATGTATATTATAATGTTATGAGTTAATAACATACTTGTAATAAAATGTTCACTGCAAATGTTGAGTTGGAAATTATCTTCTCATTCCTGTCAGCTCTGTTGACTTAATCCGATAAATGTGAAGACCTTGTTTTATGTAATTGCGATTTTCTTTTTACAACCAACAGTGTAGCACGACATTTCATTTAACTTAATTAGACAATTTAAAGGTAACATCTAATTTAAAGGTAATCATTGTAGTACTCCCTTGTTAGTGCCTTTCATTTTAATTGAGAAAATCATTATTCAACAGAATTGTTTATATTGTAATCGAGTAAAAACATAACATGTTACAATAATGGGAATTCCCATTGAAAATAATGGGTATAGTAACAGTCAAATGTTCGGACGCATTACTGTAATTAAAATTGGGTGTTAAAATGGCTAAAGTGTCCTGAATTATGTCACAATGCAAAAAAATCGTAATTGTCCTTATTAAGGCTTAATATCATATATCATATTTTTTCCAATAAGTTATTTTGGGTTAAATATGACAAGGACAATTTCAGAGCAGGATTTGGGACAATCACCCCACTTCAAAATTCTAGAGATCACTGATTTAAAGTAGATATATTATTTTCACAGACAGAGATGTCTACAGATGTAGCTACTTAAAAATGTATGCAAAAATAGTATGAAATATTCAAATGAGTAGCCCATGACAAGTGGTATCCGATGTTCGATTTAGTACCACATTGGGTTTAGGGCAAATTTGTCAAACACACACCCACACACACTTTTACCCCCATGAGAACATTTGTGTTTAAAAGAAAAAAAGGGTGGGGGGCACTCAGAATCTGACACGTCATCCAGCCCTGTTGAGAATTCATCACAACTTCCCTTTCTCACCAAGGGGTGAGAGAAACACACACACGCACATGCACACACACTTGCTACATATGTGATATTCTTGCATCAGCTTCACTTACTGGTATTGTCTTCCCCTGAGACAACTGCGGATAAGGCAGTAGGCATTTGTCGAGACTGCGGGAACGAGAGGCCAGTGTTATTAAATGGATGTTTTCCGCACATACCCTTCTTTCTCTGTGTACTGCTGTTAAAAGCATAGTTTTCTTATTCCAAAGAAATGGGAATTCTCATTTACTCACCCTCATGATATTCCAAACCAATATGACTTTCTTTCGAGGGACATAAAAGGACATTATGACAGAACGTCCATTTTTGGGTGAAATATCCTTTAAATTCCAAACGGCCTAGTACCCCTAAATCTTATCCCAGAAAACCCTGCTGCGGTTTGCTTACGGTAAGTAGATATATACCAGTTGTTTGTTTGCTAAATCCCACTTGATATGCAGATTGCCAGAGGCTACGAGGTAATTCATGTAAACTAGGATTCCCCTGGAGAGGTCTATAAGTTATTTATGGTTATGTTTTTTCCTTAACCCTTGTCTGACTGTCCCTCTTTGGAAAACCTTGGCGGAATTCGATCAATCAGGTTTTTGCCTGCGTAATACACAATCCTATTATATGCGCCTTAAAGACAGTTTTACACGGCTGTCTGCTCAGATGGTAGAACACCTATCAAAATGTAATTTTTCAAGTCAGTATGAAACTAAGTTCACAACCCATTTTACTTTCGTAGTGTGATATATTTCCAATAGAAGCAACATAAATAACTTGATATCACCAATCAGGAATTCATCTAACTATTCAACTAGTTCAGTTAAGGCAGTGGTTCCCAACCCTGTTCCTAGAGCCCCTCCAACACTGCACATTAGTATATCTCCTTTTTCTGACACACCTAATTCAGATCTTGGATTAACGAGCTGATGAGTTGAATCAGGTGTGTTCGATAAGGGAGATTTCCAAAATGTGTAGTGATTGGGGGCCTCCAGGAACAGGGTTGAGAACCAATGAGTTAAGACATTGGAGGTTTGGAGGGTTAAAGGTTCAGTACAAGTTAAGCTCAATCGACAGCATTTGTGGCATAATGTTGATTACCACTAAATTAATTTCAACTTGTTCCTTCGTTTCTAAAATAAACAAAGCAAAACATTGAGTTACATTGAGACGCTTAACAGTGGAAGTGAATGGGGCCAATTTGTAAACGTTAAAATACTCATGTTTCAAAAGTTTAGCTACAAGACATAAACAATATGCGTGTTAACATGAATTTAGTGCGATTAAATCACTTACTAACCTTTTCTATGTAAGGTTATATCCAACTTTACAATTTAGATTATGACCTAATGCCGTTAACCATAAAATGTCTTTAAACCTTCCAAAAAGTTGCCCCATCCACTTCTATTGAACGTACCGTATAATTTTTTTTATGGTAGTTAACATTTTGCCACAAATGCTCAGCATTTCAAACTATGACTCTTGATCGCGAGCCCATATGAGTGTGTTTGTTGCATGCACTTGACTGCTTTGTAATACTCTTTTAGTACATTCAATGCAGAATATTTGGTGTATCTGGCCTTTAGTAGTCAGAAAATATGCGCTTTTTAATGTCAAGGAGCAACTTGTGTCTGGTTCGTAGAATTCACGATAATAGAATCCATTCACATCTAGTTATCCAAGCTTGTTATTATAAAATATCATAGAGGGAATGCAGCGTTAATCTGCAGCTAATCGAGTACACCCTCGCGTTTCAAGCAACGCTTTTAATGGAACATCCCCAGAGCGTATCCCACATGCTACATCAAACGACGTATATCCTCCCTGTTTAATTCCAGCTGGGATTTCATAGAGCCATCAGGTTCAACGTTCTGCTAAGAATCACATTGACATGAGGGCACATGTGAGCCCCATTATAGGAGTGGCCATGTCGTTTTGAGGACACCCTCAGGCCGAGGAGGAGCAGTTGGAGGAAGTTGAATGCGAGGAAGGCGTTCTGACAGCTGTCCGCCTCAATAGCACGCTTTCCCATCAGTGACCTCTATGGAACATCAGATCCTTAATGTGCGAAATGTGGCGATAACATCATCGTGTATACATGGCAGCTTGTCATGATCGTCTAGGGCTAACGGCAGTGATCTGTGTGTTTTTGTGCGTAGGGGGTTGGATAAAGCTGATTCAGTTTTTATGCAAACTATTCTTTTTACACTGAATCAAATAAGCTTAACACATCAGTTTACTATAATATCCTGAGTTCTTTATCTTGCTTGATTTTAGCTTTTAAATGGTTTCTTATTTTCCAACTTTCTACAGACAGCATTAAATGGTAATTTAATTGTGGTCAGTCATTATATTGATGGAAAGTGGTGACAAGGATAGAGTAACTACAACGCAAATTCATTTCAGTGTTATTTTAAATATTTATTTATATAAATCAGGCGGCTGAGTTTCCAAGCAACTGCTGAGAGAAGATGATTCATAACTGAAAATTGAATTTGGTACATTACTGCAGCTAACCGTTTTTAGAATCCATCTAAATTGCTTTTAATTCACAGATTCAAGTTGCAAACAAGGAGACGGCGAAGATTCAAAATATATTAAAAGATCTAGATGGACAAATATGTGAAGATATTAATGGTATGCCTGCCAGGGCTGACTCAGGAGACAACGAAATACAAAATACTCTGTATGTTGAATGCTTAATCAGTAAAAAAACATTTGTCCATGTTCTATAAACCTCATTACAGTGTGAAATATAAATGCCATGCATAAATATGCAAATGCATATAGTATATAGGTTCATCTAGATTGGAACACAAAGTCAACATCACATTGGGTTATTACATTTCAGGAAAATTACATTTTGAAAATGTTGAACTTTAGTGCTCAAACATACATTTTAAATATTTATTTATGCCCACTTTACATGACAACAGGCATAAACAGTACAGATGGCATTATAGCCAAAAATAAATTGGTAATACTTTACCCCAAGGTTGAGTTAAATAACATTAGTTAACGCAGTAGTTAACATGAACTAGCAATGAACAATACTTTTAAAATTACATTTTATAAAACATTGACTGTAAAATCAATAATAAATGCTGTAAAAACTATTGTTCTTTGTTTGTTCATGATACCGAATGCTTTAACTAATGTTAATAATTAGAGCTTTATTATTCTATAGCATTACCATGATATCTTTAATGTATATAATAATAATAATTATTATTATTAAAGGTAGAATAAAAAAAATAAAATAATATATATATATATATATATATATATATATATATATATATATATATATATATATATATATATTGAATCTGAGAGAAAGCAGACTGTTTGTGGGCACACTCGTTAATGCTCACAGATGTGTGTACGCAAAAAGGCCTGCCATGTGCATCGAAAATACGATGGCTTGCCACGTTTCTGTGTGTGTGAGCTCATGGTATCCACAGGGCCTATCACCCCTGCTGGAACTGCAAAATCACCTGGTCCACCAGAGTCGACTCTTCCCCACAGCAAATCTGGTGTAATTTAAGGTGTGTGTTTTACACCTGGATCTGTTGCTTGTTATCACATTTTTCTCTAGCAAACCCGTAAATTGGCCAATTTGACACTTCTCAGTGAAAAAATAATAATTACCAGTGCACGCTCAATACACATTGATTTCCTTCCAGATGAAGGTCTGTTAAAGTGATAGTTCACCCAAAAATCTAAAAAAATAAAGTCAACAATGTGATTGCTAACAAGGCTCCATAGCTTTTAATAGGACTGAAAAATATAATGAACATCTTGGTGTTACCTTGAGTGTGAACACCAGGTATGCTGACAAAGCTATATTTTTTCCCTCTGACTAAATGCCTTGCTATACGGTTTACGACTGCTCGTATCAAACCCAAATCAAATAAATGAAGCTTAATTGGCATGAATACTATAAATAACTTTTTGCTGAACCTTTTTAACCCTTTAAGCTTGAAGGCCCACAGTGAAAAAATAATGATCAAAATTGTAATAATTAGTCTTGACCAATACAAAATAGGTATAATTTTAAAATGCAAGTAGGCATTATGACTAAAACAAAACAAGTGCTTTGAAATTTGCAGACAAATCAGAAGTGTTCCTTTTAGATAATTTATTAATAATTTTGCACTGCACATTTTATTGTAAACTGTAAAAACATCAAACTGATCAAATAGCCATGCATCATATGTCATTGGAAAGCTCTCAAAGAGTAGAATACAACCAGCCTATATAGCGAGTAATGGCTAAGTATATGTCTTTGACATACATATTACAGGTAAATAGGTGTTGCTTTTATGCCGCTGTAATGGGATTAATGGAAAGGAGGAGGTGAGAATTGGCTTGACAATATAGATAATAGTTTAATATAAAACTGAAACAAAAAGACAAACACACAAAGGTGTCAGACAGCTGTCCGTAAATCTCTCTCTCTGTCACACTGCAGCCTCCAGTCGGCCTTTATCCCTCTCTGAGGCTTGATTAGCCTGATTAGGGGCCAGGTGTGCGGAATCATGACCCAGTCATGCCCTCCGCCCTGCCACATTCCTCCCTCCCATTGGAGGCAGACCTCCGGCCCCTGGTAGACGGTACGCCCCGCTGCGTTTTTGGTGGACGGTAGGGCTCTTCCCCGCCCCTGGCAGCGGTAACCGAGTTTAAAGTGTTAAAGCTGAAATGTGTTATTATATAATATATACAAATAGAACATGTGGAGAGTATTTAGGAAACAAGTTTGAAAACATAATTTTGTACCTTTTAGCAAACAAGGCAAACAATGTGTGGTTTTTTGAATATTTGAAACGACCCGTTTTCAATACATCATTTTGAACTAGTTTCCCACTGTCTGCCTGCCTGTCTCTCTTTCTCGCTCTGTCTATTTGTCTTTTTCTCTGAAATACGCTGATACATTGACTTGACAATGAAGTGAGCCTGTGGATTGAAGATATTTGTGGCTGGGGGTTTGTGGTAATGCAGTTACATGGCCGGTGCTCTGTGATGAATAGAAAGTCTCCAGTGCAGTCATATGAGAATTCAGAGTGGAGCTGCATATATGAGTCTATGCTTCTCACTACATGAAGTTTTATAGCGTCACTTCACCTGTTATGGCTTTCCACCACCATGGCGAGATGCAGACGTTAGACTATGTGTGTGTGTGTCTGCGTGGGAGGGGGTGTTATGTACATAGTAAAAAGCCATTGCACTAGAGTGTTCCTCTGGGAATCCACTTCCAACAAGCCTGATGCAAGAGCGAGACAAGACCGAACATAAAAATACAAGGTCTAGCTTGATGCAAAATCTTTCTTTCTTTCTTTCTTTCTTGCTTTCTTTCTTTCTTTCACAAAAAAATGGCCTAACGTACAGAAAAATACAAAGAATACAATGCTTTCCATATAAAATGCTCTTAAACAGACACATTGGTCTCTTTAAGAACTGGTAGAGCCACAGTGGTACCACCACAGGACATTTTTGTAAGCTTCTTTCTTTACTGCTAGATTTGCCAGATGTTTCGCCAAACTCGCACTCTCACGAGGCTTTTGCTCTGTTTTTAAGGCATTTAGTGAAGTGCTGGCATTGCACTTTTCACCCTTCTTTGAGGAGCAACAACAAAACCAGCAAATAAACAATATAATAGCCTCCTTATCGGCACAGATTAAAAGGTTTTTCGTAATTGGTTATGATAAAAAAGAAAAATATCCAATTACCACAACTTTCTGTTTGAAATATGTTTCAGGTTGGGAGTAGAGAACAGAAATGGTCTAACCCTCTGTTTCACGTTTGAGCAAAATGTATTGTTTGCATTGAAATCGGGTCTGCTTCCTGTTCGAGCCCTAAATGGTTTTTTGGATCCCCGGGACTGCTGCCTGTTTCTGTCTTCCATTACAAATATGGCCCTCATAGTAATGGAAAAATGTCTCAAAAGCAAAATAATCCACCAAACGGGACTATTAGTTTGGCACTGTTCTGGCACAACTTCTTATTTTGTTGTCTGCACAGGTTGGTACCAAACATTTTTTATAATAATGCTTTTTATTTTGGTCTTTTTAGTCCATTTCAGGCTGTGGCTGGACAGGGAGCATGTGTCTGTGTAAAACCATGTTGTTGGGCATGTACCATGATAATATCATGGTATCTTTGAAGTACCTTGGATTACC
The DNA here is from genome assembly GCF_025860055.1 of Xyrauchen texanus. NCBI lineage: Eukaryota > Metazoa > Chordata > Actinopteri > Cypriniformes > Catostomidae > Xyrauchen > Xyrauchen texanus. The sequence continues at coordinate 13,003,501 of NC_068325.1, forward strand.
TTGTAAGAGTACCATAGTGTAAAGAAGTTCAATGGAAAGGAGGAGGCGAGAACCGGCTTTTCAATAAAATTTATATTTTAATGAGAAACTTAAAAGACAAACACATACACATGACGGACATGTCCGTAAACGATCTCTCTCTCCTGCACAATCCTCCGCAGTCTGCCTTTAGCCCTCTCGAGGCGTGATTAGCCTGATAAGGGACCGGGTGTGTAGAATCACGACCACCAAATCCCCGACCACCAAACTTACTGTAACAGTGTAGTACTCCCCAAAAAACACTGTCAAATTTAAACAAGAGGGAAAAGGCCAAGGCGGCGTGGCAGTGAGAGAGAGAGAGAGGAGATAGAGATGAAAAAAAACCACTTACTCTCCAGTTCTCCGATACGCCGTTGCTTGTTCCTCGGCCACTCCTCCACCCTCTAACGGACTACAGCCGCGCCTCTCCGGGCGGATTGGAGGCAGTCCTCCATCTCCCGGTGGACAGAATGCCCTGCCGCGTTCTTGGGGAACAGAAGGGGTCTCCCCCACCCCTGGCAGCAGTTCTCCCACTCCAGGCGGTCGGCAGCGAGCCCCTCCCCGCTTTTGCGGTCGGCGGTCTCAGACCCTGCCGCTTTTCAGCGGCTGGTAGGGGACCCCTCCGCCCCTGGCAGCAGCCCTGACTGCTCCAGGCGGTCGGTTAGGAGCCCCTACTCCCCTTGTGGTCGGCGGCCATCCTCCGCTTCCAGGCGGCCGGGCTCCCCGTCCCCCGGCAGATGGCCACGGCTGCTCCGTTGGGGTGGACGGTAGTGGCGAGAACTCTACTACGGCGTGTCCCTCCTCCTTCCCGGATTTCGGCACCAGTGTAAAGCAGTTCTATGGAAAGGAGGAGGCGAGAACCGGCTTCTTAATATAAATAATAGTTTAATATAAAACTGAAACAAAAGACAGACCACACACAATAATGAACATGTCCGTAAACGATCTCTCTCTCGTCGCACCACCGTCTGCCATCGGCCTTTATCCCTCTTGGAGGCTTAATTAGCCTGCTAAGGGACCGTGTGTGTATAATCACAACCCGGCCCCGCCCTCTGCCCTGCCACACATGGTATATGAATTTGGTAATCATTTAATACCATGGTATATATCAAAGTACCATGGTATTACCATCTGATACCACTCCTATACCATGACACCACCATTTTACCTTTCTTTCTTTCGTTCTTTCTTTAACAAAAGTCCCAAAATATACTGTTGTTGTGCCATTTTTGTCATTTTACCATGGAAATACCATGTGTTTTGGACATGTGCCGTGGCTATACCATGGTATTCTGTGATGTACAAGAGAGTACATTGTAAATACAGTTTCTGTCTTCCATTACAAATATGATCACCATAGTAATGGAAAAATTCATTAAAAGCTAAATATTCCTGCAAACTGGGATTTTAGTTTGGCACTGTTCTGGCACAACCTTGTTTTACTGCCTGCACAGGTTGAAGGAAAATCAAATATTAATTCTTTTTATTTTGGTCTTTTTAGTCTATTTCAGGTTGTGGCTGGACAGGGAGCGGGTGCCTGTGGGATTGAGTCATGTGACAATGTGATCTGGGTTAGCCATGCAAAAGGAGTGTGTATATGTGTGTGTACACAGACCAGAGTTGTAGTGGTTGTACTTTTGGCACATTACTCTCTCTCGTGGGTCTTGTCTGGAGGAGTCTGGCTTCGGGACAGGAGGAATTAGGGCTGAACGAGGTCTTGGTGAAGACCCACATCTTCTGTCTGCCAATCTATCTTCCTGTCCCCTTAGCTGGTGTGTGAGTGCAGGTGCGGCCCAGTCGGCTCTTTGGAAGAGCGGAAAGGTGGGAGGGATGGGGGCAAGACAAATAGCGGCCAGTCCTTTTTTGAAGGCTTTTGGAAGCTGTAGACAGGATATGGGATAGACAAAGTGTCAGACAGAAGTGGGGTAATTTTTGGGGTAAGGTTTGGAAAAGGGCTGTATGGTATGGAGTTATTTGCCGAGCGAATGCATAAATTTGTCAGTTATTCAAGATTTTGCTAAACCATTTATATGGCGAGAAGATATAAAATAAATTATATGTTGAATGTATAAAAGTAATATTTAATAAATAAAATTCAGATTAGATGCATTTGAATCTGTTGTAAAATGGCTATGATAGATTCAAAATTTTCCATTACATGAATTAGGGTGTTAGTTAGTACTGTTGCCACATTATTTGTATAATGTTTGTCTCAATACATGCATTTGAGTTTTATGCTGCACATGTGATAACCAGAAACGCTATGCAGTTCAAACCGGTTGGTTACGAGCTTTGTTATTCGTTGTATTTTATTAGTACTTAAAATTTGCTATAAACCAATGTTGCCCCAAAGCTTGATAATGTTAATTATATTTCAGAGTGACTATTTGTTTTCAGATGTAACCCCAATAGCTTATTGGTAACATAGAAATAGACAACAAAGTGTGTTGAGTGTGTCGCTCCAATGGCGTGGAGCGTAACGTCGTGTGCCGATGTCTGTAGACTAGGGTTCAGTTCTGCATTCGGCGTATTATTTTTTACATTCAGTTTCTTGATTCCACACTTAATTTTTTCTTTATTACTATTTATAATAAATAAAAAATACTGCCTCTGTAAGTTTTTCTTTTGCGTCATTTTGCCGTTCGAGTTAATTATACCACTTATTTTCATCTGTACAAGGATACCAACATTATGTAGTAAGTTTATTCAGAATTCAGCCCCAGTTAAACTGTAAATAAAAACAAACACATCAGCATCTGTAGAACATTTGGAAATAAAGTGGAGCAAAGAGAACAAATCTTGCACAGACGGTATGTTCGTTATTTACACGCGTCGCAGGGCTCATTGTCTCAGTTCGCTCGGTTGCAGCGTTGCGCAATGCAATGTGACAAAAAGCAATAATGTTCCACACTATTGTGAACTATACTCACGCTATTGTAGGCTACTGTATAATGCTATGTAAGTTGAATAATAAACATTATCATGTAATCATGAAAGCTGCCGCCATATGCGACTGTATCGCCAATGATTTTACCTTTAAAACAAAATCGTAGTGATAAATATAAGTTATTTACCATGTAAAAAAATATATACAGTATAATATGTACAAATTACCAACAATGATCTTACAGGACATAGTGTCAGTCGCAGCCACAGCGCAAAATGTCTTATTGCGAATCTGCTGGATGAAATTTATTTTCTACGTGTATCCAAACAGACAATAAGATAAGCAAAGCTGGTCTCGAACCCACGATTAGATTATGTTGGTGCGTCTATCCTTATGAGGACTCTCCATAGACATAATCATTTTTATACTGTATGAACTATAGATTCTATCCCCTAAACCTAACCCTCACAAAAAACTTTCTGCATTTTTACATTTTTAATAAAACAGTTTAGTATGTTTTTAAAGCAATTTGAATTACGGCGAAACTAGAAATGTCCTCATAAACCACATTTATAGCATAATACCCTTGTAATGTCCTCGTAAACTATCCACACACACACACACACACACACACACACACACACACACACACACACACACACACACACACACACACACACACACACACACACACACACAGATATATGAATTGGGATAACACTTTTAGTCTAACACTGCAGACCAGCGGGTCAATTATAACACGTGTTAACGCCATTACAGTAATTAAGTGCATTGTTGTTGTTTTTTCATTAGTGCTAACAAATGAAATTATGAATGTTCACAACGTATTTTAATTTCTTCTGGTTGCTTACCCACTGTATTTCAAAAAGTGGTGGGGACAAACTTGGCTAAGGCAAAAAGTGGTAGGGATATTCATATTTTTATTAACAATAAATTAGACTTTTAATTTAACATTGGTGTCTTTTATCATATTGCTCTTGTCACAGTTTATTCATAGAATATTCAGCAGAAATTACTATCTCATGATACTGCTACCATAATATGAAATTATTACTCATACCATAACGTTTCTGTCTTACCACCCACCCCGAGTTTGGGAAAATTGAATGTTTTATAGGCTGGTGAATAACATAGCAGGTGTTATTGCTTTCGACATGTGCCCCTTTCCGACCATGGAGACGAGGCATTGAAAGATTCAAGGCTCCGCAGAGCTGCAAAGATGGGAAAGAATTAGAGAGATAAAGAATGCCAAACAAAAAGAAGCTTGGGTCTCACAGGAAATGGATACAGCAAAGATAGATAGAGCAATAAGGAGAGGTAGATTAGTGCTTGCTGGAGGGAACTAGTTGGAGGAGGCAGAAGGAGAGAGAGAGAGAGAGAGAGAGAGATCGGAAGAGGACACAGGGTCATGTCGACAGCTTGAAGCCATACTTTCAACGAGGTGCAAGAGCAGCAGTTCACGCTTAAAACTCTTTCGACCCCCCCCCCCCCATTTCTATCTCTCTCAATCCCTCCTTCCTGGCCTCATTTAAAAGGCAGATCTACCCTGCACACAGAAGGTAGGGCACCACATTTGTCTGTAGATACAAGCCCCCAACCTTATTCGCTGTGGGTAGTGTCATTACCTTTGATTGACAGGAGCCATGATAGGGGATTGTTCGTGATCCCTTCTCCTGCCCTACCCGGAGATTAGATTAGACTAGCAAGGCTTCCAGGACTCACGCAAGGAGCATGTGGGCCAGTGACCCTGAACATGGATGTAAGGAGAAAGTGGACCTTGGCATCTCCAGTGAGATAAATAATTTGCATTGGATGCTACGGGCAGCTGATTCATGCTGATCCACTATTTAAAGGTGCTGTGAGGAAGAAGACTGTTGTTGAAAAGTAATGACGCATGATAAAATAATGTCATCATTAGTGGATGCCTGTTGATTAATATTATGTGCGAATCGCAGTCCTGATAGCTGTTTTGTTGGATATTATTAAGTCCTGGTTCCCTGGAGAATATGTTCCTGTTGATCTTTTTGAGCTGGTTTAGGACGTGTCCCATATGGAAGTGTGGAAAGTGTGACCAGACATTTCTGTTCGCCTGGAAATGAAAATGAGTGTCCATTAGTTTTATGTAATAAAGGCCTATTCTCGATACTCAAGTTACTGTCCAGTGCTGAAATAGATTATTAAATCGGGACAGTGGTTCTGTCTTGGTGTGAGGCATGATACACTACTAAAATTATACATTTAAAGATAAACTAAACTTGCTGCACTTCTACTAGATACTCAAGAACATGGGCGCTGTCCGGTGCTGAAATTACTTATTTAACCTGTTGATACGCAGTTGCTCGCACTCGGGAGTGACGTCACACTGTTTACATTTAATATATAATTTACCGTCTATATATGTAATTAATGTTAACTAATTATACATCTTTTCAAAGGTCTAAGGGTTCAACATTGATATCCGATCTCTGTTTCACGATAGCAATGCTCCAGAAACAGCAATTTAGTTATTTGTGCCAGGAGTACAAATGAAAACATGCAATATCAAAACGGGACTTCATACATTTGTTATGAAAACGCGATCGCCAGATGAATCCAGTTCGCCACACTTGGGCCAGTTGTCCATGTCAAGCGTTCGTTGAACAACATCCAATAGCACTTTTTGTCCATTAAAGTGATAAATCTGAGATATAGTGATATATTCTCCATTGTTTACATGAGACCTCGCCTGAAAGAATTATCCTTCATCATCGTTCTTCAACAAACTATGCAATCTGAGCAGCATTCATGTTATAAAACTGTAAACTTCAGCTTCTCTAACTTTAACAAATAACAACATATATTAATTCTGAAACTTGGGAAATAAAGCCCAAAGTGTCTTCTTTCAAAAGATACTCAACTGTGTCAATACTCCAAAGGGTCCAGTGAATACAACCATTTAAGTTCAGGTATGTCATTTTCATGGTTTGTGCTCAAAAAGGGGGTGCGTGTCAACAGGTTAATCAGTACCTTTTGTCTAACTTGGTGTCATCCATGGGAAACTAATAAATAGGTCCCAAACAAATCGTGATTGATTCACATTGATTTTTCTACTTTTACGCCTCTCATCCACAATAGAAAGTAATTTTCCTCCACTGAAAACTGAGCATTTTGTAAATGCTCTCTCTTACCACTCACTTTGGAAAATGTATTAATTTGGAGTTTTCAAATAAAAATGAATTCTTTTGGACGTGGCCTTGGTTGTACCATTTTTAGTAATTTGTTTTAAGCTCAAGTGCTACATAGGGTACATAGAGATGTTTTGTTAACTATAACTAACTGTGAGTAGAAGTAACGCCCCATTTTGAAGTCGCTGCAACCCCCTTTTGGAGTAACCCCGCCCCTATCTGGAATAACCCCACCCTCTTTTGGAGATCCAACCCCCATTTGGAGATCTCCAGCCTGCAGCTATACCTACTTGTAATGGTAAACAATTACATTTAGAAAATTAATTGCAGCACTTCTACTGAATGGGACTGGTTGCTGTCCAGTGCTGAAATTGTTTTAGTAATTCTGGACGATGTTAGGCTTTATTCATGGTAAACTACTGAAATTGGAAAAAGCTACCAGTTATTATCACACCTTAATATTCAGGTATTTTAATTCAGAATCGAATTGGATGAAGAATCATAGAAAACCTACATTAATGATTTAAGTAATAGCCTTAAAAATCCACCATTTCAGATTGAAAAATTTTAATTCTAGTAAGTAACCACAACCGATATGTTGTAAAGAGCCTTCAAGTGTCACAAATGCTATTTGTTCGCCTTGCTGCTGGTAAGGGAGGGGTCCGTGCCATCAAGAGATCTTCTTGAAGCATATGTGCGGATGCCTCACAGCTTGGGCGATTCTGCCCGCGGTGTGTCGGGGAGGCAATTTAGAGCCAAACCACTCCTTGTGACGAGCCGATCAGCATCTTTGGAAGCCGCTCTCCATGTTGTCCACTCTCATTAAGGCAGCGTTAGAGAAAAGTCTGCTGTCCAAAGTCAGATAAAAATGAAATGGTGGTAATAGCGTTCTGGTTGAATATTTTTTCTTTGTCTTTGTCTGGAAAAAAAAATACAAATCTTCACAGCTGACTGCGGCCTTTGGTTGTGAACTGCAGCGAGAAGCATGCCAGGGCGACCAATCCATTATGGAACACCATGATGAACCAAAAGCCTCCCAGGGATAATCATTAAGATGTCAGCATGGCACTATACAGCACACTCCGGGCACGGAGCTGAATATTGCGTAGTCTTTGTAGGAAAGAAAAAGGAAAGCAATCTTGCTGCCCTGGTGCCTCAAGATAGCACATAAAGTTATGGTGATACATGTTTTTCATATAACAGGACCACATTGTCCACCATAGAGGGTCAATATATTAATTTAGAATGGCTAAGGGACCAATAAAATCCAGAACGCACCCTTTTGAAGTAATACTTCTATTATACATCTCTCTCCCCTGTGAGGTTATATGAGCTCCATATTGCATGCGTGTGTGTGTGTGTGTACATAGAGTATGTATGAATGAAGCTGAACTCTGTTGTGGGCTTGTGTGTGTGTGTGTGTGTGTGTGTGTGTGTGTGTGTACTTACTCTTCTTCTGAGTTGTGTGTGTTTGTGAGCTGAATTGAGTTGTAGCTCGTCGTCACCTCCCGCCGCTGGCTGACCAGTCGCCATGGCAACAGTGGAAAACTACATACCAGACCGATGCACAATCCACAATCCATTAGGTGAGAGAAGGGGAGAGAAGGGGAGGGCCGAGACAAGACAACACACATTTATTTACTGGGTTTATTTACACCTATTTTCCTTATTTATAATTTATGATGTATTGATCTGTGTCACTGTTGGGCAGAAGGAAGTCTTCCAGCAAGATATATACTAGCCTTTGTTCCCTTTCGATTAGAAAAAAGAAGGATTCAGTCACTAGTGTCAGCATACAGCAGGGTCCCCTCTTTGTGGTCCCACCTTGTGTCTTTATCACCCCCAAAATCTGTCTCCTCTTTTTGCCCTCGTTATTTTGTGGCACTACTAGCAGCCTTATCAGCTATTTACTTCTATGAAAAAATACTATGTTAATGTAATTTTGTTAATAAAAAATGTAATACCAATGTAATCATACCTGTACCTTATAAAACAATACTGGGGTGGTACAATGGGTATCTGAATGTAATACAGGGAACTTTGATATACAGTGTATACCGTGTTACTTAAATTGAAATGCCATGGTATTCCATTGAAATGGCACTCTAAGGTTTTTCCAAGCATACTAAAAAAACAATCCTTAAATGATCAATTTCTACATGATTTAACCCATAAAAATTACTTTATTTTTAAAATAAATTATTCAGGTTGATTTAGTCATGCTAAATATTATTTTTGACTTGAATTAAAGTAGTTATGTTAGATGTTACCACATGAAGCACATTTTAAGGTTACCTGACAAACGTTTTTTTTTTACATTGTGGTACCATGATACATAATAACATGGTAGTACCATTGTTCTTTTTGGTATGATATGTATTTTACCGTGTTATCACCGCAGTCTGATACCATCACTGTACCATGGTAACACTACAGTGCTTTTTATACCCACTTTATATTAGGTGTCTTTAATTACTATGTACTTGATAAAGTGTACTTACTACGTACACACAGTGTGTGTTGTTGCATTGCACTTACATTTAAAGTACCTGCATTTAATTACATCTGTAGTTATTCTGTTAACCTTACCCCTAACCCTAAACCTAACTGTGGAGGTGAGGGCAAACGTGTTTATTTTCTGTTAATAAAACGGCTATTCCAACTCAAGTATGTCACTTTTTTTATTAACAGAAAATAAACATGGCCACTTAAAGCGCAATGGTGAAGCTTCAATTTAAACATTCAAACGTTGAAATTTAAAATTTCACTTTAAAAGACCATGAACCCCACAGTTCACACATTCTACAGATCTCTATATCAGTTTATGGGCCGCTCGGTGTCTAATAATTCCACATTCATTGTACTTGTGTGGATACACAGTAGTGGCTCCTAAGGGTCAGCTTCCTTTGAGGCTTTATTTTTGTGCACTCTGTAGAGAGGCAACATAGACTCTAATTTCACCTTCTTGCCAACTCCTGTGGTCATCCATCCTGGGACCGTCCATGCCTCACTGCAACTCCATCATGGCATTAGGAAGAGCAACAGCCAAGCACAGGGTTTATCCAAGTCGCTTGGCACTTTCCCAGGATTTTGCTATGGAAAAATGGCAGAGATGGAGTGGAAACTCATGAGGATGCCAGGGTGCTTGTTTTCCATCCAGACTAAAGTTATCATCATTAACTAAAAAAACTATATAATTCTAATAACACTAGGTGACCCTGAGAAATGTAATGTTGTTTAACATATTCAAATGATATGCCATACAGAATTTTGATATATGGCCATAGATAAACATATATACAATTATAATTCAAATATCTGGACATATATGTACATATTCCAATTCCAGTTTTTTACATGTATATCATTATATTATTTGTGATGTAATTGAAAACCATACATGAATATACATACTGTATTACAGATGCAGTTTACATACATTATCATATTTTGTCAGTTTACATATTAAAAACGTATTCAGCGGCCTGGGTAGCTCAGCAAGTAAAGACGCTGACTAGCACACCTGGAGTCACAATTTCAAATCCAGGGCGTGCTGAGTGACTCCAGTCAGGCTTCCTTAGCAACCAATTGGCCTGGTTGGTAGGGAGGGTAGAGTCATGGAGTTGGGTTAACCTCCTCGTGGTCACTATAATGTGGTTCTCGCTCTTAGTGGGGTGCATGGTGAGGTGTGCGTGGATGCCGCGGAGAATAGCGTGAAGCCTCCACACGCGCTAGGTCGCCACGGTAACACGCTCAACAATTTGGCGGTCTTAGATGTGGAGGCAACTGAAATTTGTCCTCCGCCACCCGGATTGAGGCGAGTCACTACGCCACCATGAGGACTTAGTGCGCAATTGGGGAGAACAACACCCCCCAATTTAGCATTATTAATGACATACTCAATGTGTTTAAAAATATTAATTCATATTAAAAATGTTCAGTTTACGTATTAAATAAAAAAATGTCAATGCATAATAATATCAGGAAATGAGCAAAACAGACACAGTTGTGTCATTTCCATTGTTCAATGTCATAACAGCCCAGAAATCTTTGCTTCCAAATACAAAGTCTTAGACAGCTGTATAAAAACACAATATATGATCCCCATTGTTTTCCCTTCTAAAAGAGTATATGGAAAGAGGGCCGTCAGGGAGGCCAGGCTTTTGTTAGTACCGTCCGCTTGACAATGGAGCTGTCCCTAATTATAATGTTATGGCAGCCAGATTGTATCCCATTAGGGAAAACATCACAAGGTGTGCAGCATTCAGCACTTTGGCAAGACAAGTGCAAGTATAAAATAGGATCATATATTCTGTGAAATTCTTTAGCCTCATCGAAAGTATTCATTAGGAAAGTGTAGGGCTCATTATTGATGGAACTAATTGTGCTTGGAATAACGTATTTGATTTATTATCCACCATTAATTAACTAATGAACAAACTTGTGTTGCACAGAAGAAAGTTGTACTGGTGTGGAACAACGTGAGGGTGAGTAAATGATGACAGGCATTCGTTTTAAACCATCACACTGCACCTTAACAGATGTTGTGTGTCATTATCATATATTAAATGATTATATAATCAAACAAAAGCAAAAAGCAATCTTGGCTAGATCTCTTCATCTTTGAGGGCACACATTTGAAAACACAGACTATGCATTATTCATTACCGAGAAGTTACACAAGAATAAATGAAGCAGTCTGTCGTCATGTGCACTATGAGACTAATTGGCTACATTCAAGCCCCTTTGGTCCTGGGGATGAGTTTAATTAAGTTCAGGTATCGAATTAAGATCATGGCACAGATTTAAATGGCTCAGCCTGGGCTAAAAATAACCAAGTGCTCAATGATTCTCAATGTGGTACTATAAGGGCGGAGTTAGAAAGACATTTTCTAGTGAGCTGCAAGTAGACAGTCTTACTTTAACCACAAATGCTAACATTAATATTTATAATATTTAGTTAAAACAATCATCAGCATAATTATACTTATGTGTATTTTGATGTTGAGAAGGGGAGTTTAAGAAGTATCCTTACTGAGATAAGTGATGCATTATACTGAAATGAGAAATTACAGGGCTTTAGCCAGGCCACCGCCCACAGGATCGGTACGTCAGTAGTGTGAAGTCAGCAGTCAGCAGCTCTGGGAGCAAAACGGCAGCTGCCTAAGCTACAAATCCCATTTTTAAAGCTCCACTTTTAGCAGCACCTACCCACGCACTCCCATACGTCAAGGCCGTATATTTAACAAGGGAAGATTTCCTCTTTTTCATCTCTCCATGAGAGAAGTGCAGGAGGGCTTAGAGATGTTTGCCTTTGTTCTCCTCATGGAGTTTCTTTCTTGTCTTTTTGTTAACATGTGTAGGCGTTTATGTTTACCAAAAACACCTCAATAACACATTTTGACGGAAAGAATTATGGGGACGGATAATAAGGCATTAAGTTGTCAGGTAACACTTTAAAATAAGGTCGCATACTTTAACATTTAGTTAGCGCAATATCATAATGCAAAATAAAGACAATTCTTCTTGAAAATGGACCAAAACTGTTTCATGACTCATCTTGCAATACACATATTTTTGCGTGTATATTTTCCTTCAATATGTCCAACACAAACTTCCTGTTTTCATAGGAAATACATCAACACAGGACCGATAACTGGTCTTTAAGATAAATTCGCAATGAACAATACTTTTACGGCATTCATTAATCTTCCTTTATGTTAATTTATACAAATACTTGTACATTTTAAACATAATATTTTGTAATTCTTTTACATTAGTTCATGGATTCTTACTAACAACTGTATATTTATTAACATTATTATTAATCGAGGTAAATAAATGCTGTAAAAGTAAAAAGTGTTACCAATTATTATTATCAATGTTGTACAACTTTAGTATATTTTATTTTATATTTTAGGTTTGTTTTATGTTGTAGGTTTTTGTTGTCACATAGCTACTTTCGAAAATACATAAAATGATTATTTAATTAAGGAAACAAGCAAGTTGACAAAAAAACTTTAAATAAATAAATAAACAAGCAAGTAAACAAAATAAATAAATAGTCAGTTGTTTTTATTGGTATATTTTATGTTTTATGTTTGTTTTATGTTGTAGATTTCTGTTGTCTCATAGCTGTTTTCAAAAAAGTAAATAAATTAATTAAACAAGCCAAACAAAGTCAACAAACAATCAATAAATAAACAAGCAAGTGAGTAAAAATAACAAAATAAATAGTTATCATTTGCTTATGTTGTACCACTTTTTCATATTTTAGGTTTGTTTTATGTTGTAGTTTTCTGTTGTCAACAAGCAAACAATAAATAAACAAGCAAGTAAACAAACATAAATAAACAAACAAGCTAATAAACAAATACAAAAATGATCTAATAAATGAATACATAGATAGTCAGTTGTTGCTAATGTTGTACCACTTATATTTTATGTTTTAGGTTTATTTTATGGTGTAGAATTCTGTTGTCATATATTAAACAAACAAGCAAGTCAACAAAAAAATCAATAAATAAACAAGCTAGTGAGTAAAAAAAGAATTATAATAATAATTATTATTATCAGTTGCTTTATAATGTAGTACCAATTTTTCATATCTTAGGTTTGTTTTATGTTGTAGGTTTCTGTTATCTCATATCTGCTTTCGAATGTAAATACTTAAATAAGTTATTTAATTAAACAAACAAACAAGTCAACAAGCAAACAGTAAATAAACAAGCAAGTAAACAAACAAACAAACATAAATTAATAAATAGTCAGTTGTTGTTAATGTACTTTCAAAAATACATTAAATTATTATTTAATGAAGCAAACAAGCAAGTTGGCAATCAAACAAACAATAAATACAGAAAAAATGTAATCAGCTGCTGTAAATGTTGTAAAAATATATATTTTTTTATTATATTTTAGGTTTGTTTTATGTTGTAGATTTCTGTTGTCTCATAGGTGTTTTAAAAAATAAAGATATATATATATATATTGTATAATATACAAACAAGTCAACAAACAAACAATAAATAAACAAGCAAGTGAGAAAGAAGTCAGTTGCTTTATAATGTTGTAGCAGATTTCTTTGTTGTAGGTTTCTGTTGTCTCATAGCTGCTTTCGAAAGTAAATAAATAGATTAAACAAACAAACAAAAGTCTACAAGCAATCAATAAACAAACAAGCAATTAAAAAATACACATAAATAAATAAATAAACAAACAAATAAATAAATAGTCAGTTGTTGTTAATGTTGTACCTCTTTAAACCGTCAACATCTGACAGTTGTTTGTTTTATTGTATAGGTTTCGTTTGTCTCTTAGCTGCTTTAAAATAAACAAATAAATAAATTAGAAATTCATGGAAAGCAACAGTTGAGATTTTAAATAAAATATTAGTATAAAATAGTACGCCTGCACATATTGTCTAATCGTCACATTGTTAATTCCCTTATCTTCAGGCTCTCAGTGTTGCTCTCCAAGGTGCTGAAATGGGTTCAGCCATTTGGACCTTGTCTTTTACAAGTATATAATTGTGCGCGCCAAAGAGACTGTCGAGAGCATGATCATATTTTTGGGTTGTTTTAAATTGGCTTAGCTTTGTATTTTATGTGTCAATTCAGTTGAGTTTGTTCCAGCACAGAAATCTGTCCGTGGGCAACTGTAGGCTTACCTGCCATTATGGCACCCGGTCAAATTCTTTGGCAGTTTAGAGATGCCTAAATGCATTTCTTTGAACAAATTTGAGTTTCAGAGGAAAACAAATAATTGCTTCTCTGGCTAAATGGAGTCCGAGGTTCAGCCTGCATGTTATTCTGTGCCAAAGTGTGTGCGTGCATGTGAAAACAAACTCATCCTTCTGAAAGCATTCGCTTTCTTGATTTTTCCCCACCTCATTGCATCGCAATACAATTAACGACGGATGCAAATTGCGAGCAAATCATTGTGTTCAACACCGCAGCGTCTGCTTACCTGAACGCACATCCTGTAGGCTATTTAATGACTGCTTTGCCCATACTAATCTGTTCATCCATATGACAAAAATGCTTCCAAGATTAACTCGCTTAAGTGCCTGCTCTCTCTCTCTCTCTCTCTCTCTCTCTCTCTTTAATTCTATGGTTCTTTTGAAACATCCTTCGTGTCCCTCACTCTACATATTTACTCGCCTCTTGCGATCCCATCCCCATCATAGCCATTTTTCTTTTTTCTCTCAGTGGCAATGCTCTTTCTCTGGGTAATGGACACACTGGGGTGCCTAAAGCTTCCTCACAGCCGGTTTACAGCCTACAAACAGCCTCCCTGCATGACCCAACAGGCCTAGTCTGAGATAATGTCTTTTAAATATAGAACATTCACGCCGGAGTCTTTATTGCCAATGTGAGGTGTGAATTTCTGTTAAGCTGTATTTGGGAACCTCTAACAGAGCTTGACTAGTGTGTCGTTGTAAAACTTAAAAGGATAGATCACACAAAAATGATAGTTTGGTCATCATTTACTCACCGTCATGTACTTCCAAACCCATATGACTAACTTTCTTTGTTCCTTGTAACACAAAAGGCGATGATTTGAAGAATGCTCACATGGACAAAAACGACCGCCTCATTTAGGTTTCTGCATTTTCAAACTTCTTACATCAAGATACGTTGAGACAGATTTGACAGTAATGACACCAATCAGTTGGTTCACACATACTTCTTAGGATACAGAACATAATGTGGCAATTTTAAATGTACGAATGAGAAATAAGCTACCATGTAGGGCATTTTTAGTAAATAACTACTTAAATTTCAGTCTGTTTGTCACACAGATGTATCGTATGTATCCTAAAGACTTTAAATATGGAAGAAAATATGGAAGAAAAAAGTCATATAGGTTTAAAATAACATAAGGGTGAGTAAATGACAACAGAATTGTCATTTTTGGGTGAACTGTCCCTTTAGGGCATTTACGAAGCATCTGTTATTAAGGTCTTTGGCATGATCATGTAGCTCAAACCTAAACAGGATATTTTAATTTAGAAGTCCTGTTCTTAAGGCATAAGCCAGCATGCTTTAGCCTTTGTGCTCAGTGCATAATTGTAATGGGGTCTCATTATAAACTATCTGCATAAATGGAGCAGATAAAGAAGATAACAACGCATTCTTGGGCTTATGATAGGAAATAACTGCTTTGGTTTCCAATTAAGTTTTCGCTTTATAATTAGCTGAAAGGCTCCTTCGACCCCTTTTGCTTCATCCTCCTCTTTATACACTCCCCCCTCCCCCTCACCCTCACACACACACACACACACACACACACACACACACACCATGTCCACCCCAGTTTTTCCGATGTGTTGCACAGAAGAGAAATTAGATCACTAGCCCATGCAGAAAGCTTACGGTTTCTGGTTTAGTGCAGTCACACAGTGAACCCAGTGTCAGTCCTGGCCTGGTCTTTACATGTAGTAGATGTTTTACGGTCACTAATCCATGCAATCTCTGATAGCTACACTCTTCTGTGAATCTACTACTGTCGGTTTTCTTTTTAACCATATCTTTTGTAAGTGAAAAGTTAAAAAGTTAAAGGGTTAGTTCACCCAAAAATGAAACATCAGTATCGATTCATATGGGTATATTTTATTTATAATGTTCCTTTTGCTTACATATGAAAGAAATTCTCTCCCCGCTAATACTGTTTATTATATAGGAGACTTTCTTACTAGGTACATTAAGAAAATATACATTTTACTAATTATATTTTATTAGTTTTTCATCATTTTGGACAAATTTTTGCTTTATAAAAATGAACAAATCCATGTGTTCAATCCATAAATAAGATATTATATTTCATATATATATTTTAAACATGTTTATTGTTTAATTGCATCATTTTTAATGAAGGTGATGATGATGATGATGATGATGATGATATCAAACAACGAGGAGAACACAAAGAACCAAATAAACTCTAGAATACACACTAATAAACAAGTTAACTGACAGACATACAGGAACTGTGTGTATACTAACAAGGTTAATGACCAAACACAGAACACCTGGGAACAAAGATGGGGAACACATGGCTGTGATGAGGGCAAAGAATCATGGGAAATGTAGTTTGGGGGAAACTAAAGACAGAGGACAAAAGCCATTACAAAATAAGAGTCCTTGAAAACATAACAGAGATTAACTGTGACAAATACTCCACCACTATACTACACAATAACTAGTTTTATGTGCCACTTTATATGTTTTGCCGCAGTTTCCTGGTGAAGTTATCACTAGAGGCGCTACAAGAACTGTGCATTTTACTCACTTAAAACTCACAAATAACGAGTACGACGGCTGATTATGAATTTATAAATCCTTATTTTTTGCTCTATTACTCACACACTGCTTTGTTATGATATCAAAACACTTTTACTCGAACACATCATTTGGAAAATGATACTTTTTAACACATGAATTACAGACCCACCTACATTTACACACTTATTCCAATGTAATTAGCTTGTGCGGTTGCTCAGCCGATGGGGTGTTGTACATTAGACTCAGAAGGCCGAGGCTCGAGCCCTGCTAAGCACGCAAGCTGACACATCAGACGAAAGTGTCATAGAAGTGAAACAAAACGATGTGGTTGCTTCCGTAAATGTGCTTTTCATGTTGCATTTGCTTTTTGGATACTATCGGTTAGGTTTATGTGTTGGTTTAAGGGTAAAGATGTCTGTTTTGTTTAACTCTCATTTGCTTTTTGAACACTATCGGTTTGGTTTAAGTGTTGGTTAAGGGTAAGTATATCTGTTTTGTTTACCTCTCATTTGCTTTTAGGATATTATCGGTTAGGTTTAAGTGTTGATTAAGGGTAAATATGTCTGTTTTGTTTACCTCTTATTTGCTTTAAGGACACTATCGGTTTGGTTGGGTTAGGCTAAGTAGGTACATTTTCATGAGATCAGCCTACCTAATCCCTTTCACTTTTCAAGTCCACAACAGTTGTTCGAAAGTTCTTCAGCTGAAATCAGTATGAGCTTACTGAAATTCAAACCACTGTCCCAAGTGGTCGAAGATGGAAGTGTTGTTGAATGTATGGGCACTTGTTAGCTCCAATTTGTGGGTGAAACCTCCACAGGGTGGCGCCAAATGCGAGTTGTATTTTAATTGGAAATTATGTTACAGTATACTGTCAACAGGAATGTATATTTTATTTACAATACCCTCTAACGCGAACCCTAACTGTAAATCTAACCGTCAGTAGAGTAAAAATGAAATCTTAGAGGGAAAATCCAACCTCTGAAGCTACTTGCGCAACATGCTATTAGAGAAATCTTATCTCGTTTGACTTGATGTCAAAATGTCTGATGAGGGATGACATTTGTCAGTAACTCAGCAGAGTGGGCTTGATTTCAGGGAACATGAGCATTCAATAGCAACATATTGAGTTCCTGTGTGATCATGTTGGTATCGAAGAGAGCAGCTTGGATGTTCTGCTAAACGTTTACTTTGGTGTTTTTCAGGAGAAATAAAGTTGTACATGTTTGGAATGAGAGGAGATAAAATATACCTTTAAATAAAGCATTTTTTATTCCAGGTTAAATAATTCCCTGACGTTGAAATATCATAAGGAGAGACCCACCGCAATCATAAACCACTATCTTGACAGTACACCAAAGGTTCTCTATGAAGTCACTGCTAAATTGTAGCCAATGCAATTTGATATGGTGCACAACACAAATGCATTTTCCTTTTCTAACCAGAGGCCTACTACAATATGTTAAAGCAGAAGAGTGGTCATTTCGAATCGCCTTTCATCTGCCGCACCATCATCGGCCTTGAGAGCGGAGCCAAGAGTGGTTTCTTTTTCCAAGAGTCCTCTTTCATTTGGCGGCGGAGGAAGATCATTAATATTGTCTTGCTTTGCCATACATCTAATAGACCGATAATACAGGCCTGGCCCCTAGATGAAAAGAGAGCACATTACTTTCTGTCAGAGAGATGAGACATGAGGGTAAGCACAGATTCGTGATGTACTCTGTGTTTGGCTATAAGATACATTGTTTCACAGCCTGATACATCTGTGATAGCTTGACTATGTATGTTCGAAAAACTGATACTAGCTCAGGTCGATAACCAAGTGAGCTTCCTTCAGATTGGGAAGCGATCGGCACAATACAAATAAAAAAAGCCTTTGGTCGGCTGTGTTTTATAATAAAAGATGACAGCAGCGAACTCCATTGTCTCATGAGGAAATTAGATGAAAAAGGGGACCAGATTAAACCTCATAGATGTCATTAAAATCCACAATTTTCTGTCTTCAAGTATTTATGATGAAGGTTCTTCCTGATTGTTCTGTTCAGCTTTTTTAGAATTAAGAGCACAGTTGCACCATTTACCAATCATCTGTTACTCCTCACCAAAATATGTTACAATATAGGTATTTTTGGCTCGAAATTCAATCCATAAATGTTTTATATTACATACTGTACCATATTATTAGGGTTGGATTTATTTCATTGTCAGATGGATATACCACCCTTTTAGTTTAATTCTCCATTTCCCATTTCCATTTGATTTGTAACTAGTAGCACCTTATAAACATTCCCCAAAAATAAAAAACATTATAGAACAAATAGTTTTATAGTGTTTATTGTGTTTCCAGGAGTGTTGGTTATTCATGTTTTTAAACATTACAGACATTACGTCAGAAATTGGAATAATTAAGCATCATCCAATCACTGCTAACCATATTAAAATACAATTATACTCTATAATTCTGAATCTATTTACTGTACAATAAATCGTTCAAATAACAAAAATGGGATATTGGATGAAACTAGAGACTCAAACACATTTCAATGTAAAAACTTAATTAGGCTTCATGCCAGATGTAGTTTTGTTGACATTTCTCCCAAAGACAAAGTCCGCTGTTGTCAGCGCCATGTTGTTTGGTCACATGACTCGAAAGTTTATCCCTTTTCGTGACAGCCCAGATTTCAGTTTAAATTAATTTAAATTATGCATTGCATATAGCGAAGCCAAAATACAACGCCCACGGATGTGTTTTATAGTTTTATTTTTCCATTAATTATAATGGTATTTTATTGTTTTATTTTAGTTTTTTGGCCTTTTTACCATACGGGAATTGGATCAGGGAATGTTGCCAGCCAGATTCAAACCCGTGTCACTCGTATGAGCACCATGGCTCAATCAATTCATGCACTAACTAATAGGAAACTGATATTGTCTTTTGATTAGAGAGAGAGAGTGATGTTTTTTTAGTACTGAATAATATAGAAAAATGACTATTTAAACTATTTTGACTGGTACACAAAAATGAAAGGCCTACCATTTTTGGATATTGCGCAACCTTTCTTCATAGCAAATGCTTTTTGATCTTGATGTGCTCAGAGGAAGACTTCTTTGCTCCTTTTTAACTGGTTTCTTGTAGATTCCTACCCTCTTTAGCAGCTCAACATTGATAGCTTTGAGTTTGAGACTTATGCTCTACTTAGCTTGATGGGAAAACAGGAAGGAGACAAAAGACTGGGAACATTTCAACAGCTTCAACATGCTGGGATGAAATAGTTTTTTCATTTATTTGTTAAATTGACACAAAATTACTTTTAGTCTTAAACAGCAGCACACTCGCAATGTTGGACAAAGATTCCTTACAGCTCATTTGAAGAATAAAAACACGAGTTAGATTGACGCGGTTAAGCCACGATTCCATTCTGGTCCCATGCCTGACACAAAAGGGCTTATGCTTATTGCTCGAGAGCCGCCCGTCAGAACATCAGTGTGATAAAGAGTGACTGCTGCACAACACAATAAACAAAACAGCATTTTTCGATCCGACAGCTTGTGAAAAGCATGCTGAATCTAATGCGTGGTAAAAACAGTGGCTCGAAGACTTTCTCCTCTCATGCATACACATACACAATACGACTGGGCGATAAATCAAATATTCACAATGGTTTTGCTGGTGATGTTGAATGAATGAACATCATGAATATCGCAATGATTTTAATGTGCTTTTAATTGGCTGTTAAGTTTCTCATCAGAGGTTCGCATTTATTTTGGTTTGGTGGAAATGGTGTTTAAATATCACCCTTTCAAACCATTTCACAGAAAATACTGTATATATTAAAACAAATTCTACATCATCCAGCCTTAGTACACACACAGATTTTCTTCCATCTCTCCTCACCTCAGACTGCGATACCAATCAAGGTTTTATTTCCCTGGTGGAAATATTGGACTGTCAGAGGTAGATCAATTGCCAGTGTCCGGGGCACTTCATGGTTTCTGTAATTATAATCTGCTGCAGCTGGTGCAGGGCCTCTTGTAGCTGTGGGGCAGCCATTGTAATAGAGGCATCACTTGGAGTTAGATTGTCAGGGAGGCTTTTTGGCACCCTCTGCGAGGAGTCTCTTTGGAGCAGCAGGAGTAGGGAGCCAGGCAGGCCTTATCTTCTGACTGCATGTGTCTGCATACTCTCCAGGGAAGTCTGTGAGGTATCACAAGCCCGGCACTGCCTGTCCAGGAAGAGGACTCTTGGTGTACTCTCATGACATTGGAGAACCAAGACTCCACATTAACTCTGTGGAGGTTGGATTGCAAATAGCAGATTTAGCACCCAGTTTTTCCCATCCATTTTCTGAGTGATAGACTAATGTGTGGATTAAGTTCAGACGTGATTTTTTTGAACAAAGTATTATACTGATTGTCCTCTATCGTTTTAACATGACCCAATGGCAACCCAAGAATACGACGAAATGATTCGGTCTGTTCTACATTAAATGCTTTCTCATATCCCAGCTTAATATGCAGAGACAATTATAAGTAAACTATTTGTAGGTTGATGTCCACGGAACCTGTAAACACTATGTCTCTGTGGCACTATAAAAATGTTGCTGTGTTTGTTCGAGCAGCTAACTGCCCTACACAGCAACTTGACTAAACCAATCGCTTGAGTTTGGGGTGTGATCCATTTTGTCGACCAATGGCGGAAAGGGCCATTAAATCGATAGTGTGTGCTTGTGTTCAGATCATCATTTCACATTATTTCTTCACACTACTTCATCTTTTAAAAATTGTGTTTAAGAGTGTAATTTCTGGTGAAGAACTACACTACCCATGATCCTTGGGGGAAAATCCACTATCAAAGAATCACATCAGATAAACCGTAGCAAAAGAGCTATGCAGTAACCTCCTATTTCCATGTACAGTGTGAATGATGCAACCGAGTCGGTATCCCTACAATCTCAAATTACTTATATATTTGTATACATACTCACTGAGCACTTTATTAGGAACACTATGGCCCAAATAAAGTACTTGACGTGGTCTCCTGATGTTGTAGCCCATCCGCAAGGTTTGATGCGTTGTGATTTCTGAGATGCTATTCTGCTCACTACAATTGTTCAGTGATTATCTGAGTTACCGTAGCCTTTCTGTCAGCTCGTACCAGTCTGGCCATTCTACATTGTCCTCTCTCAACAACAAGGCAACCTCGAAGCTTGGTTTGGTTCATGGTCTGAATGTTTTATGAAGAATTTTATGAAATCCCTATGGAAATAAATACTTTCGGAACCAGTAAGGTTGGAAAAAGTGGGCGGACACTGTTGCACTCTATTTGGGAAAGCTGTTTGAAAACAATGTTGATACACACTTCAGCTTTGATAAGCAATTCACTTGGCAGATGATTTTACATTATCTAAAGCAGTGGTTCTCAACTAGTATTGCTTCAGGACCCAGATTTTATTGAACATAAAGTGGTGACCTATAGTACCATGATCATAATGATTAGCCTAAAAGGTTTAGTCACAATTTTCCTTTTTACGGCGAAATTGCAGGGGTAAAATAAAGTCATCTCAGTTGCAATCCGGACGATCAGGAATTTCACCTGATGGACTTCCTTTGGCAAGGATTTTCCTTATGTGAACTTTGTGTGTGGTTCTTTCCACGCCTTTGTCTGTGGAATTTCGCCATGCAAATATGACCAAACCTTAACTATGCACTATATAATATGGTTAGTTGCATCATATTTGCATTTAGCTTTATTTATTTGCTGTTGACCGAGACCCTGTCAGAACAGACCTGCGACTGATTTTTGGATCTTGACCCACCAGTTAAGAACCACTGATCTACAACGACTTTCAGTGCATTGGAGTTACACATTGTTATCAGTATGTGTGTTTCATGGAAATCGAACCGATGACCTTGCCATTGCTACATTTTACTATTGAAACTTATTAGGAATGTATAATTATTGGACCCCATCTCAATCGAACAAAAGGAAAGAACTGATGTTGAGAGACGAAAGGAGAGTAGAGAGATTTCCTGACAGTTTGGGCATAGATATTTCAAATTAAACCAAGTTATATAAGCAGATGTTGGTAGAATGCTGTGAGCTATGGCTGCAGATGAGTAAGTCTCCCTGTCACTGAATTGGGGGGGGGGTTGGTTATAGAAAGAAAGGGAGAGAGCGAGAGCGCCTGAGGGGTTCAGGGAGACAGGGAGAGGTTGGGGCTGTCAGCCTGCCAGAGGTGGCTGAGAGAGGAGAGAAAGATGGTGAATGTCAGTAGAGGAGAGAAAGTGAGTGGATTACTTAAAGAAATTCAGGGATGAGAGAAAGAGAGATAGAGAGATGAAAGTATAAAGAAAGGGGAAAATAATGATGTCTAGGAGAGAGGCTCCAGAGGTTGCGTTCATGTGTGCATCTTGCATGTGTGCAGTCTGTATTTGCCGTGGCGCGCCGTTGGGCAAATATGTACTCGCTCACTTCCATTCGGTTCTTACTCATCTGAAGCTCACCCAATGAGAGTTCAGGAATCCTGGCCTTGAATTTAATGATGCAGGCCTTGTTACTTGTCAACATGACCTGATTCTTCATAAGCTTTGTAAAAATGTCCTGTGTTAATGCATTTCTTATTGAAAAGGAAGCTTAGGCAGGACATAAAGAGCCCAGTCTGGTTCCGGAAGTAAAAATCCCATTCATTTTCTCCATAGGCGAAAGTATTTTTAAATATTACACATAAACTTTTAAAGACAGACCTATCGTAAGCTTAGAAGTTGTTAATTGATTGTATGTGCTTCTTGAATTTGTGTTGAATAACTACACTACCCATAATCCAGCAGAGAAAGATCCACCAATCAGAGAATTGCAGCAAAGAAACCAGGACAAAAGACTTACGTGACACACTGTGAATGACTTAAAGAAATCAGTCTCCCTTACGCTCTCAATCTACTTGTTGAGATGTTATGTGCACTTTCTTGTACCTTTGTCTTTTTCTGATTTTCAAACACTTTTTGCTTGAAATAAAAGTGTGAATAAAAACAAGACATCTGCAAACGTGGGCGGGCAAAGTTGTATAAAAAAATATTCTATACATACGTCACAGCTATTAATCATAATTTGCTACTTTCTAGTTGCAGGTTGTATTGGGGCAAATACCTTCTCATTCTTGAGTGCATATTTTTGTACAAAATCTGGCCAGTTTTCTCAGAAGACTATATATGCTAATTGTTAATGTTGTTAAAATTCAGGATTACATTAGTATTTAGATGACCTCAATGCTAACAAACATGGACTTAAACCCACAAAACTCAATTTTTGATTTCATGGCATCATTAAACCAGCTAACTAAATAGCCAATTAATTATCTAACTAACTAATGAAAAATGACATTAGCTACCCATAATCATATCCAAACCACACTGATATTGTGTCATAAGAAGGAGTAATGTAAAACGAAACGTCCAATGATACACATGCACTCTCCTTAATATTCCCATTTGAAGTGGCTGTTGCTCTCGCTCACTCTCTCTCCCTCTTCCCAACCCTTTGTTCTCCTAACTGCGACATGTCCGTGCTCCTTCTCCCTCTCATTTCTCTTCCTTCTTCACATCCCATTTTCGCTCCCCCGCTCTCCATCTCCCGCCGTAGTCTTGGTAACGCTTCCTTTCATTCCATTTCCATTTCATTCCTCTGAATGGGTAATGCCTGGATTTCACGGCGGAGCCGCAATGTGACAGGTGTGTCATGCTTCTCTACATCACTCTCCAAACTTGTTGACCTCTGTCTCTATGATTAGTCCGGCTCACGGATCCACGGTTCCAACTGCA
Organism: Xyrauchen texanus; assembly: GCF_025860055.1. NCBI lineage: Eukaryota > Metazoa > Chordata > Actinopteri > Cypriniformes > Catostomidae > Xyrauchen > Xyrauchen texanus. Next base: position 13,027,692 of record NC_068325.1, read on the forward strand.
GAGCGACAAGATTGCCTGGATCTGATAGGATATGTTTCTCTGGTGTGACCACAGCGACCAGTTTCGCTTACCCTTCTCAGTCAACACATATCCCATGGGTAGCCCTTATATGGGATGGATTTGAGAGCCTGGACATTGACACCATTCCAGATGGTTCGTTTTTGGAGTGGAATGGGGGTGCATGATTTCTTCTTGGCCTTTAGAAAAAGTACTGTAGAGTTACCATGGTGTGATGATGGTATCTGATGGTAATTTAAGTCCATTTAGTATACAAAATTAAATTTAAACATGGAAGATTCTGAATTATTCTCAGATTATTAATCAAATAAGCAAATTTGCGCCAATGACCATGTTAACTCCTTTGTACAAATGGTCAGATTTCCTTGCTTCCATTAAAGCACACAATATGCTCTTTGGAACATTCTCAAATCATGCAGGATAACATGGATCAGCAGGTTTGTGGAGTCCATGCCACATTGAATGCATGCCGTCATTAAAGCAAAATGCTAATTGTATAATTTATAATGACAAAAGACAAAATATAATGATTTTCTCTAGTGGTCTCAGACATTTGGACCCCACTGTACCACTGTAATTGCACTTTACCTCTATCATGGTTGTGTCCAATAAACCATTACTACAAGACCAAGAGTGTCACATTTGGCAGTTAATATTTTTCAAAACAAAATGCAATTATTACAAGGCATAAATGTCAGTGTGTAAAATAATTTGATGTGGCAGTATGCAGTATCTCGTCCTCACCCCCATTCCCCAAACCTCTCAGTCTGTATTGGTAATCGCTCAACCTTAGTGTTGTAATGTCGCCATCTGGTCTCAGGGAAGATGACAGCTTCGCTCCAGCAGAAAAATGTATTGCATATATCCAGGGTGATTACTGCATCAGCTGTATCCTCTGCTCCCCTCACCTCTTTTTCTCTCTTGCTCGCTAGTCCTTTTTGTTTGCTTCAAGCGTGGGGAACATTGGCGTCTGATGAAAGGCATAGGAAAGAAGGAACCTCGATGTACTGTAGGAAATCTTGCCCATTCCTTCTTTGTGCTGGAAATATGTGATGTAAGGTGCTTGCCAGAGTATAAGGCCAAAAGGAATTTGTGTGTTGATGCAGGCGGTGGCCTGAATATCGTAGTTTATCTTTGAGATGTTCTACATTGAAGTAGACAATGGAAGACCTACAGCAATGTTTAAAGATACTCTTGTTTCTAATGTTTTTGCCTTTTATTTATAGGATGGTGTAAATCAGACATGAAAGTAGAGGGAAAGAGGGGGATCGGGACATGATGGACGTGCAGGGTTGGGGAGTAACGGAATACATGTAATGGGATTACGTATTTAAAATACAAAATATAAGTAACTGTATTCCACTACAGTTACAATTTAAATAATTGGTAATTAGAGAACAGTTACATTCAAAAAGTATTTTGATATTTTTTTTCATATTTTTTTTTCAAGAAAATTCACGTTGGATCGTAATTAATTTTTTCTAGTAAGACCTTTGATATTAGGACAAAAATCATATTATTGATAATAATTTTTGTATTGTATTCCTGTAAAAATATCTTCAAATCCTTAAAACAAGATCAATTTGATTGATCTTGTTTTAGAAACAACACTGTATAAGATATTTAGGTTTTTCAGAGAATGTATTTTTAACATGTGAGTTTTTATAGTCAAAACAATTGAAAAAATCTACCAGTGCTGAAGAAGTAATCCAAAGTATTTAGAATCTGTTACTGACCTTGAGTAATCTAACGGAATACGTTATAAATTATATTTTACAGCATGTATTCTGTAATCTGTAGTGGAATACATTTCAAAAGTAACACTCCCAACCCTTGGACGTGCATTCCCATAAGTGTTAAGACTAGTGCGTACTTTGTTTTCCCCCATGTCATTCCATTCTAGCGCATGGACGAGCGCTCAGCATTTTAACTTATACTCTTTTGACCGCAAACCCATATGGATGTATTCGATGCATGCGCACTAGACTGACTAGGGATAGACTGAAACATACTCTATGCATGTATGTGAATGCAAACGCTAGCTATGCAAGCTCAATTTCTCACTTCGTTGCTTTCCGAATTGTGTCTGAACTAGTGGTTGACCGATATATCACCATGGCCGTTACATTGGCCGATATTCCAAATTTTTGAATTATCGAATCGGCCGATAAATTTTCCTGTTTGGCCGATTTGTTTCTTTAGGGTGACGAAAATCATCTTCTTGCACGTGAAGTGACTGAGACATGTAAATGACCAGTCAAGGTTCACTTTTTTGTTCCGTGCCATCGTGTTACTACAATAATAGACCAAACCTCACGCAACTTGGGCAGATCCAGCATCCTGTGGAGCGCTCATATATCTTCCTCTGAATGTATTCTAACAGTCTCTCCTCAACAGTTCCATGTAACTTTAAACTTTCTTTTCTAATGATAATAGGCAAATATCAATAAAACTTCTATTAAAAACCGTTCGCAAATATGCAGATATCTAGTTTAAACAGATGTAATTCACGAACCTCACGAAAATCCAGCGTTTTCTTCCCGTCGAGTGCTCGTCTAATTATTCTATCAGCTAGAATCAAAACTTCAGGATCAGGATAAAAATTTCCTCTGATTCAAAAATCATGACGGTCACTTCGTGACAATCCAAGCAGGCGATCGAGGTCATTTAAACTGTCAGGAGATTGCTGCTCGTACTGGATCTGTACGAGCATGTGAGTGCAACTTCAAAGAAAAGTTGCACGATATACACTATATACTATATACATGCGCTATCAGTAAATGTCATATTCACTATGCACTGTATGCAATTGGTTTTATTCTGTATTTTTTTGGAGAAAATGCGATTGCTAATGCACCATCCATGGTTGCTGGACTACTGTGTGTACTGTTATTTCCTATCGGCCTAGCAGCCACCCTGCTCTCTGGATATCGGCATCAGCCATTTAAAAACCCATATCGGTCAATCATTAGCCTGAAAGCAGTTCACAACACAATGCAGTTATGGTCTGGTCTTCACTTATATAGCGCTTTTTCTAACCTCAGAGGTTACCAAAACGCTTTACACTGTGTCCCAATCACCCATTCACACACACACACTCATACACCAATGGCGGCAGAGCTGCCATGCAAGGTGCTAGCCTGCCATTGGGAGCAACTTGGGGTTCAGTGTCTTGCCCAAGGACACTTCGGCATGTGGAGTCATATGTGCTGGGAATCGAATGCATTGCAGAGCAACACAACAAAATATAGTTATGTAGGCTATGTATAACATGACTGTGCACTAGCAATGAACCGGCCTACTGTTCTTGTTTGTACTTTTTGTATGTTTGTGGCCTAAGGGTTAGTTTAATTTAAAACAGTTTAGTAGTTCATTGGCTATTTAACATCAGATAATTTTGTTGCATGTTAGTGAGAGACAGTTTCCACAAATGCAAGAACCTTGTAAGAACCTTGACAAAATGCCAGTCATCTCTAAATTTAACTGCATCCCACTCTTTTCTCAGTCTACTACCCTTGTACTACCTTGAGGAGTTATGCATTCTCAACCTGCAAACTGAAATAACAATTTCCTTTTATATCTGCCAGACTTGATGTTCCATGTCCTCCTTTCCTCCTCATTTACTGTAACCCATCTTGTCATTTATTTTCCTAACAAATTGCTGTGTCCCCCCAGAGACATTGTCGGTAAACACTTTGAGGCATAGCTGGATTGGCTGGCACAATAGCTTCATATGTTGCTGTACTTGAAGTTATCCGGTATCTTTGCCTGTGTCTAAATATGCACCTTGATCCTCCCCACATGCCAACCCATACTGATTTCAAATATTAATCAATATTAATATATATCAATGTTAATTCTGACAGTAAGACAGACTGACAAACAGACAGATAGACAGATAGATAGATAGATAGATAGATTATTTTGTCTCTGTTTTGCACAAATTTACAGTTACCTACAACAATTTGCTCCATTAACTTTCTTAAAGGGTAGGGAACAGGGTAGATGCTTCAAAAATACCTCAAGTAATCAACACTTAGATTCAAATATATCCCATCATATTCGCCTGTTCCCCGTCTTTCGCTCACTTCGACGTTGTGTCGAAGAAGCGACACTAGGGATCTCTCTTGAGCGCCGAATATGCCTCTGATCTATGAAAAAAGGCCAATGGGAATTAGGCAGACAGTATTTGCATACCCCGCCCCCGGACATACGAGTATAAAAGCGGGGAAATACGTTGAGTTCATTCAGAAATTTTTTTAAGAGCCGATGGTCGTGTATGCAGTCAGCTGCGAGTTACACACCCGTTCCTGTTCCTCTGACGCTTGCCTGCTGTTGGATCTACGCCACACTTCAGTGGCTTTCTCCTTCTCTGCACGGCAGTGCAGTTTGCCCCTGGTCGCTTCGACAGCGCAGTTAAAAGAGTTATTTTCTCTAAATACACAGCTGGCGTTGAACGTCCTTTTCAGGACGCGTCTTTTTAAAGACGTCTTACCGCCTCTGTGTAGTTTCTGGATTCGGTTGATTTATCCCCACCTCTGACGGTCATAAAAGCTGCCTTGCGTGTCTGGGCTGCGATTACACGCAGGCAGCGTTTTATGAATGGTTTATGTCCTCAGTGCGAGAACATAGCCATGGCAGCATTGCAGTTGCGGCTTTCACTTCAGCCGCCCCCGCACTTCGCCTCCTTCCTACGGGATTGGGGCAGGCGCCGCGGGTGAAGAAGGCGATTTGGGGACAGCTCAAAGAGAGACCCCTTGTGTTGCTTCTTCGACACAACGTCTTGTTCCCTCCATCATGGAACGGAGGTTACATCCGTAACCTAGACGTTTCCCATCTCACAGTGCCAGCTACTGTATCATTGTACCATGCTACTTGTGTTCTACCTTGAAGAAAAACAGACTGGCAAGTTGTTATTTTACATCTGTTTCATCTAACACTCTGTGTACTGTAAATACTGTCCATCTATCTTCACACAAACTAAAGGCTGCACTGAGAATAAAGTTCTGTATAAAGAAATTAAATGCAATAAATGTGTAGTTTGCTCTGGTCAGAGTTTTGAAGGAAAGGTTTGAAATGTTCCAGCAGGGGATTGTTTGACTGCTGGTCTGTTCACTTTTTACAAGATGAGAAACAAAAATGGTGTTGACTCAAGAGCGATTGTGGGAATGAAAAATGCAATATGAGGGAGGAAGTTGAGAGTGTTTGAGACATTGAAATGAAGATGGTTGTAGTATTGCGACTGTTATAGAGGATGGAGTGAATCTTGAATGAGTCAAAAGTTGTGTAGCCGAGTTCTATTAACATTTACTTTTACATTTATTCGTTTAGCAGACCTTTTTATCCAGTCACTTTTATGTGGGTTCATCAGACTGGAAAAACAAGAAGAGCTATGTGTCATCGGCATAGCAGTGGTTATAAAAATCCTGTGTGCTTGAATAATGGGTCCCAGTGATGTTGTATACAGTATTTGGAGAAGAGAAGTGGGCCAAGCACTGAGCCCTGAGGTACCCCAGTAAGTAACTGATGTGTCATGGGACTTTTTACTAGAATTTCTTCATGGAAAAGAGCAATATAACCAGTGCTAAAAATCTTGGAACTCAGGACAAAATTATAATGGATGGGCCCTGTTTTCTCCGTACCAAATGAGTAGATAATCTTATTGTGATGAGGGGGAACCAAAGCCCAGGGCAACTTTCCTGGTTGGCAATTAACCCCCTAAATCTCATTAATTACATGATATAAAACCTGTTAGTTAAACCTGTAGCAAACATTTGCAGAGGCAGGTGATTAAAATATGGTATTTTCTCTGTAAATAATATATAGAAAAACATTGACTTATTTCTTTATTTAATTCTGTGCATTGCACAACAGAAAACTATGTATATGGTTAGATGTTGAAGATGTAAAGCAGGAAAACTCCACGTTAGCATGTGTGTTGTTTTTTTCAACAGTTGTGAAGGGCAACATCTCTCTGGCAAAGAATCTACTTCATCTGTGCATTCTCTACCGGTTGAGTATGTCGTTGTCTGGGAAAATATTTGTGAATACATTTTTTTGCTCCCTCCTTTACGGTGTATATATATATATATATATAGAGCATATTGTATATTTCAAACAGTTTGAGAGTCCTTTAGGTGCTTTTTATGTCTTGCACTGAGGAGAGGCTTCCATTTGGCCACTCTGCCATAAAGCGCAGATCGGTGGAGTGTTGCAGTGATGGTTGTCCTTCTGCAAGTTTCTCCATTCTCCACACATGACCTCTGGAGCTCAACTAGAGTGACCATCTTGGTTCTTGGGTTCTTGGTCACCCCTCTTACCAAGCCCCCCACAGTTGCTCAGTTTGGCCGGGCAGAGAGCTCTACGAAGAGTCCACCAAACTTTTTCCATTTAAGAATTATGCACAGTGCTCTTGTGAATCTTCAATGCAGCCAAATCTTCAATTGTTGTAGTCTTCCCCAGATCTGTGCCTCGACACAATCCTGTCTCTGAGCTCTACAGGCAGTTCCTTTGACCTCATGACTTATATAGACCTTATATAGACAGGTCAATCAATTGAATTTGCCACAGGTGGACTCCAATCAAAGTGTAGAACATCTCGAAAATGATCCAGAGGTATGGGATGCACATGAGCTAAATTTCAAGTGTCATAGTAAAGGGTCTAAATACTTAAGTCAATGTGATATTTCAGTTCTTTCTTTTTAATAAGTTTTATGCTTTGTCATTAAGGGGTATGGAGTGTAGATTGATATGAAAAATACAATAATTTAAAGAATTTTGACAAATATGAAAAAAATGAAGGGTCTGGATACTTTCTGAATGCACTGTACAGTATACAATGGTCCACCACCATGGGAAAAAAACACAGTCTAGGCCTTTTAAACAGTCCACAACATGTATTTATATTTACATATTTAACATTTCATTAGTAATGAATTAGTAATGATTGCATTAGTAATGAATGAATTATACATGAAAATGTGCATTTATGTGGAATGTTGCTGTGGTTGAATGTTTTCAGTATTATACAGACTGTGTGTAAACCTGTCTATATACACATGCTTATTATGGCTCACCCAAAGTTTATAATTCTGATAATTGTACAGAATTCATTTTGGATGAACTATCCCTTTAACATCTCAATGTGAATTACTTATACTGAGTTTCTTATGAACAGTTGTTGTAACCTTCTTTTATGATCAGCGAGCTATACAGCAACCAAAGCTATCTCCACCCCCAGACCCCTCACCCCTCTAATACCAAACAGATAACGAGTCAAGCGAGAAATTTCAAATTTGAACAAAAAAAAAAAAAAGAAGAAAAAAAAAAAAAAAGAACCGCAGGCGTGAAATACCAAATAAAATAAATAAAGGAAACCTGTGCAAGTCTGACTCTTATCAGCACTGCGGGTCCCTCCCCTCCGCACCGGCGGCCTCGCCATGACAAATTTGATTGGATGGGATAGAGGCAGAGTGGCAACTGATAAGAAGGTGAAAGTGTAGCCGAATGGACTGATGCTGAATCGGGATAAGAGAAGTGCGATTATGGCAGCTGGTGTCTTGTATAAAGCAATGCACACATACACATACTCACAGACCCTGTAAATGACCAGAGTCTAATCTTGGCATGTACGGATCTATATCGGCTCTTAACACAGTTGTAATCACCATTACCCTCACCCGTGTCTGCTTGAAATGCCTCAATAACAGTGCCTGGAGAGAAGGACAGTGTAGCTTTTTTATCTAGTTTTAGGGTTGGTTCCTGTTTTCTAAGCTCAATGATTATGTGGATCTGACAACACAGTAGTGTTTAGCAAATCTGGAAACTACACGAATGCAAGGTCAATGCAATATAACTCTTGTTAACTCTTCATGTCTAAATCAGCTTATAGTCAAACAATATTTTAGCTTATATTTAAGACTTACGCGTCACGTAATATAGTGTGTATTATAAAAAAAAAAAAAAAAAAAGGTTTAGTTTTTGAATTGTATTTTGTTAAATATTACTTAATTAGATAAACTTAATTTGATGGAAATTTGTTATGAAATTGAAATGTGTAAATTTGAAAAAAAAAGACCAAAACCGAATTATTATTATTGTTATTATTATAAAATTATTATTATTATGTTATGTTGTTATATTAGTATGTCTAAACATAATATTGTCAAAAAATATTATTGTTATTATATTATATTATTATTATTATTATTATTATTATTATTATTATTATTATTTTGAAAATATCCAGCAACTGAAAAACTTTTTTAATGATACTAATAATAATTATTATTGTACAAAAAAAATCCAACCATTGAAATATGGTTTTGAATAATAGTCATAATAATATTTATTATTATGTTTCTTAATATATATGATGATTATTATTATTATAAAGGAAACATCCAGCTGTTGAATAATAATAATATCGATGTTTTTATAATAGTAATGTGATAATAATAATATTTAATAATACTTAATATCTATGTTTATTATTAATAATAATAATAATAATAATAATTATTATTATTATTATTGTTATTATTATTATATAATAACAACAACACCAACAACAATAATAGTTAATAATAATAAGCATAATAATAATTATTATTAATAATGATATAAAATAAACATCCAGCCATATTTTTTTGAATGTTTAAGAAAGCATGCACCCTTAAAGAAAGTTATTGTCCATAAATGAGTATGCATAAAATATATAAAACATTTATTTGTTTATAATTTTGAAACAATTCAGAAATGTTGTGTCCATATAGTATGACCAACTTATAATATTACTCAATAGTAATAGCGTTACTTTATAACTTGAAAACTTTAAGGGGCACTTATATTTGCCTGTTTGTCATCTCAAATGCCGCCATTCAGCCATAATTTGTGCTTCAGTTGAAAATAACCCACAGTGCAGAACAATTAGACAGACCTCAGTATGAACAGACACACAGAGAGATTTTCAATCTCATCCTTATACAGAAAGGAAATGGCAAATAATTCCTATATAAACTCTGTCTTTTTCCCTCTTTCCTGTAAAGCCAGGCTTGCCAACCTGCTGTTAGGGCCCTTGGGTCAGACACCATGGAGAGGGCCATTGTATGGGGCCATTGAATGGTCCCCACGAGAGATGCAGGGGAGTGGAGAGAATGACTAGTGGGCATTGTGCTCGCTGAGAAAAACTGACGACTATATAATTAGGCGTAGAATGCCTCCCTCCCTCCCTCACCAACATTCTTCTTCTGCTCCCATTCATTTCTACTCCTTGTCTTTCTCGCCCACACTCTTTTCCGGCAGACTGTGCGCTAATTAAGCATTGCTATTAGACAGCATGTAATTGGCTTGAGAAATAATGACAAGCAAGTTTATTTACAAGGCAATTATAATAAAGGGAGCCTTTGAACTGATAATAATCATTTATGACCTCGAGTGAGAAACTGAGAAAGAGATGAGAGAGAAAGAGAAAATTATGTGATCACAAAGGTGTGACTGTGTACATATCAAACTAAACAGCTTTGTTTTATTTACTATACAAACCTCCAACACCCTGCTGAGTTGCCCCATACTACCTTTTTATTGTCATGTCATGTATTTGCAGTGCAAGAAAGAACATTTCCAGACGAGCTGTCTTTATTTAATAAAAGATTGAGCTGCAATGGAGTAGACAAGAAGGCTTTGTCATCTTTTCCCTTGTTATGCTTTCAGTGTCAGTTTGTCAGCCAAGACACAACGAGATTACACATATGGACATGCGAATAATGGACGTCCACACCTAAAAATTGTAATAAATTCTGTAATTATCTACTCATCTTGATGTTGTTCCAAACACGTATGCTGTTACTTTTTCATGACAGTTAATAGTGACCAATAGTAGCTGTCAACCTCAGAAAATGATGCTAGGTTTATGTGAGGAACAGACTAAAATTTAAGTTGTTATTCATTCATAATCTGTCCCTCCACTGGCACTTGCATCTAACCCACGTTCGTGTCCAGTATTCAAAAATGGTGCACCTCGCTCAGTTACGTCATCATCGCCAATGCGATGCATTTTCTTTGCACAAATCCATCATGTGTCTTCAGAAGACTTGGAATATTGCACACAAGTCGTATAGACTTATTCTGTGGTGCTTTTTTTGAGTTATTTGATCCTTTTTGGAGAATGACAGGTGTGGTTGCTATTAAATGTTGTATGCCAAAAACTGCATAAAGATTCTTCAAGAAACAGTAATTTTTGGGTGAACCATTCCTTTTTCTTATTCCTCTTTCCTCCAACATGGCCAGACTCAGGATGGGATGGAATGGGTTGGATTTGGAGGAATACTTGTGCTTTTGGCCACCACTGCCCTTCAGTTCTCCAGGCGACAGATGGAGCGGGCGTATTAAGGCGCCCCAGGGTGACCCTGGGTGCCCGTTGGTAGGCCAGGTTCAGCGGGAGCAGGTGAGCATCTGCTCTGCGTCCGTAATTGGGCCACTCCACATGACTCTTGTGCTGTGCGCCTGGCCTGTCCATATTTGCTCAAGCATTTGGGCCACTTCCTTTGGATCCTTCTGATCTCCAAGGGCCTTGATGACTTTGATCCCACAACCACCCACAAGATTGGGCATGTCTCTGGAGTCAGGGTTCTAAAGGTTGGTTCCATTAATTGGTAAGGGAAGACAGGGTTCCTATGGTCATGGAAAACCTGGAAATATAAGGGGAAAGTAATGAAAATAAACATTCGCTTTCATTGCATCTTATTTTCATACAATGAAATTGAATGGTAACTGAGACTACCATTCTGCCTAACATCTCCTTCCCTAAACTATCCCTTTTAAAATGTCAAGCTGAGAAGCTATGCTGTGCAAATAAAGTTATGAGTGTGTTGGGAATCTGTAAGTGTGTTTGTGCGAGTCTGTGTATGTGGACAGAGCAAATCACATTTTCTTTCAAACGCATCTGTGCATGGGCAATACTGCACCCCAGCCCATATTAAAAAGTGAAAAGAAATCTGCTTCCTGTAGATGCATCCCAACTTTAACAAGACCTTGATTCACATGTTTTTGCTTTAGAGGTAAACGATCTCAGACAGCAGCTGCCGTGTTTAGGCAGTGATAGCAATTCACACATTTCGGTAAATATGATTGGCAGAGGTGTTTTCAAAGCCGGGCTAATTCCATTAAGCTATTGATCTCCCATCGCACCCGTCTGCCTCCCATCTGCCTCCCGTCTCTCTACCTGCCTGCCCAGGCCCATGTTTACTCCGGAAAGAGCAGCGGATTGAGCTCTGTCTTCAGACCATGCCGGTCCTTTCATGATGGGTATTAAGTTTACAGAAATCTCTGAATGTGTTGCTGCCGCAGAGTCGGTAAACAAACCGAGAGGCCGTTGTGCAACCAATGTGCAACCAAGCTCAGGGTAAATTAGACAGACACTCACACAGGTAGACAGTTAGTTAGTTATTTAGTAAGTTAGCTGGTTGGTTATTTAGTTAGTTAGATTAACTTGTTTTGTTTTTGAATGTTTGTTTGTCCGTTGAATGGATGGATGCATAGACACAGACAGTTAGTTAGTGTCACCCATTTTGTTCAATTGTTTGTTGGATAGGCACAGATAGTTGGTTCATTGGTTGGTTAGATTTGCTCCTTTCATTCATTCAGACATACAGTTAGTCAGCTAGTTAGTTTCTCTCATTTTGTTTGTTTGTTAGTGCATTCGCTTGTGCGATTGTTCAACGGATTGATGGATTAATAGAAAGATAGACAGGCACAGACAGACGGTTAGTTAATTTCATTATTTTGTTTGATTGTTTGTTTGTTAGTTCGTTTGTGCAATTTTTGGATGGATGGGTGAAGAGATAGACGGACAAAGACCGAGAGTTAGTTAGCCAGTTAATTTATCTGTTTTGTTACTTGCTTCATTTGTTTGTTTGTTTTGATGGATGGAGAGATGGACAGGCACAGAGAGTCAGATAGATAGTTAATGATTTAGTTTCACTTGTTTGTGCATTTGTCCATGCGCTCGTTCAGTGGATGGATGGATTGATCAATGGAGACATAGACAGGCACTAACAGACAGTTATTTCGGGAGTTTGTTAGTTTGTATGAATAAATAGAAGGATGGAGACTTTGTTTTGCTCTATTTCATTCATTTGTTTGTTGGATGAATGGATGGACAGATGAACAGGCAGTTAGTTAGTTAGTTGGGTTAGTTTGTTCGCGTGGATGGATGGATAGATAGATTCAATAATATGATGGATGGATGGAGCAGCTGCCGTTTTGAGGCAGTGATAGCAATTCACAGGCCCTGGCTTTAAATATTGAGCAGGCTCAGTGCTGAAAAGCAAGCTTTGGTAAATATGATTGGCAGAGGTGTTTTCAAAGCCGGGCTAATTCCATTAAGCTATTGATCTCCCAACGCTCCCCTCTGCCTCTCGCCTCTCTGCCCGCCTGCTCGGGCCCATGTTTACTTCGGCAAGAGCACCAGACTGAGCTCTGTCTTCAGACCCTGCCGCTCCTTTCATGATGGGTATTAAGTTTACAGAAATCTCTGAGTGTGTTGCTGCCGCAGAGTCAGTAAACAAACCGAGAGGCCGTTGTGCAACCAATGTGCAACCAAGCACATGGTTAATTAGACAGACAGTCACAAAGGCATACAGTTAGTTATTTAGTAAGTTAGTTGGTTTGTTATTTAGTTAGTTAGTTAGCAAATCTATGAAACCACATTCATACTGGGGTTCAGCTGGACTAGACACACTCAGGCCTGATTACTACCAGCCCTGTCCAATCAAATCAACACCTAAATATAACTTTTTCCAAACTCCAAAGAACTACAGTGAGAGCCATTATTTCCCAAATGGAGAAAACTTGATGATCCTCAAGGCTTTTGGAAGAATGTTCTGTGGACAGATGAGTTGAAAGTGGAACTGTTTGGAAGACGGGGTCCCATTACATCTCGTGTAAATCAAACTCTAGAGTTCCACAAAAAGAACATCATGCCTATGGTCCAGCATAGTGCTGGTAGTGTGATGGTGTGGGGATGCTTTCATGCTTTAGGTCCAGGGGACTTGCAATTATTGAGGGAAACATGAATTCTGCTCTCTATCAGAAAATCTTAAAGGAAAGCGTCCGGTCATCAGTCCATGATTTGATGCAGAAGCACATCTGGATTATGCAGAAAGACAATAATCTAAAGCATAGCTGTAAATCCACCTCTGAATGACTCAAATGAAGCAAAATTAAAGTTTTGGAGTGGCCTAGTCAAAGTCCTGACTTGAACACGATTGAGATGCTGTAGCAGGAAATGGTTGTGGCAGGGCGGAGGGTGGGGCCGGGTCGTGATCATATACACCCGGTCCCTTATCAGGCTAATCAAGCCTCCAAGAGGGAGAAAGCACGACAGCCGAGAGAGTGTCCAAAAGACACACAAACACATGACGGACATGTCCGTAAACTATCTCTCTCCCCCGCGCAATCCTCCGCAGTCGGCCTTTATCCCTCTCGGAGGCTTGATTAGCCTGAGAAGGAACCGGGTGTGTTGGATCACGACCCGGCCCTGCCCTCTGCCCTGCCACAATAGTCAATTCATGTTCAAAAACCCTCCAATGTGGCAGAACAAAAGCAGTTCTGCAATGAAGAGTGGGCCATAATTCCAAATTGCGTTTGGTTGCAGTTGTTGCTGCTGCTGCTGCTTATGGTGGCACAACCAGCTATTAAGTTTAAGGGGGCAGTTAGATTTTCACATGGGTGATATAGGTGTTGGATCACTTTTTTGCTTCAATAAATATATATATATATATATATATATATATATATATATATATATATAAATATACTCAGGTTGCCTTTGTTTTATATTATAACTAGTTTGAAGATGTAAAACAATTTAAGATAAAAAATACACAAAAATTGAATAAATCAGGTAGGGCCAAATTCTTTTTCACAGCACTGTAGACAGACAGATAGACAGATCCTGTCTGCCTGGGCCCGTGGCAGGTGAGAGGGGAAGGAGGTCCGGCTTCTAACCCATTGGCCACGAAGCTTGCTGTTCTCTCCCGGTGACACATCTAACTTAGACTGGGGGTGCGAGGAGGGGGTCTGGCGACACATCTAATTCAGCCGAAACCTCCCCACCCTGGTCCTGGGTGTGCGAGGCTGCCAGTGTGTGCACACGTGGAGATTTGAAGCCGGCTCCCTGAGAAGAGGTGCGCTCTGCGTTTTAAAGACAGCATTGATGAAGCATTATTCACATCAGGTGTGCTTCATCCACCACTGTCAGAACGAGGCTTATTTATTATGGACCTCTTCTCGCTCTCCTGCCCAACTCCCGTTGCAAGATTGGCTGAAGGACGGCCCTAAGAGGTGGCGTGACAATGACGAGAGAGAGTGCGGGTCGTTCCACCACGATAGATAGGTAGAAAGAAAGGAAGGAAGAACAGAAAATTGAATGATTACAGGTTGTGTTGGTAGTCAATCTCCAGATCAAACATGTAGGTTAATACTAATGTCACACATGACTACACTCATACATCATATGCATGAGTACACACACTTTCTCACAGCCATCATCATTTGCGGCGCTCTGGCATTTTATCCTGATTGCACTTACATCAGTAATATTGTGTACATGACCCTCTGTTCTCACATGAGAGTCTTCATTACATAAAGAAGAAATTAATAGGAAAATATGACTAAAAAACATGTCTTGCACTCAAAGCCTCTGATTTGAGTTTCAGTCCCATGTGCAAGAGACAAAGCGACTGATCATGTGTAACAAGAATACATTGGGATTCTTACATGGTTCTTTAAGTAAACACTGCTGGAAAATGGAAAAGATGGGCAGACATTGACTCGATGAAGCCTGTTTTAGTCAGCGTTTGGAAAGTTACTTTAAAACTGTGGCTTTGCAATATACAAGCTAATCATAGTTTAAAGAAACCTACAGTCAAACGACTCTTTTGAAAGTTAGCTACACTGCAAGTTACCTACAAAAAAGAGCTAACTACTTTGAAGCCATGTAAGAGGGCAGTAATTATAAGTTAATCAAAGCCTCACTTATCTGGCACAAAAGCAATGGCTTTTTAATGAATAAACAATTAGAGTGACATTATTAAATTTGAGCAGATACATTTAGGTTAATCATCTAAAAGTTTTTGAATAAAGTGATTAACAGCAGTATTTCACTAAATATTTTACTATAAGAAAAAATACCTAAAATAAGGCGCAGACACTCGGATCAATGAATCTTTATTTTTCTGTTTATTGACATGAACTGTCAGAATGAACCAGTTCACTAGAATAAATTAGACTTTCCAACGCTACTGTATATTTGAGAAAAACCATTGTGTTTCTTGCCAAAAAACTGAGTTAAATGAAAGAGTTTCACATTGCTACATTTCATTAGTTACTCCCCAGCACTGGTTTTACTTAATTACAATACAGATTTTACAAAGAGAACGAATTTAGATTCATCTCCTGGATTTTTTAGGCAGCGTACTGTAGGTTGAAAGAATAAAAATGGCATCTGAAGGAGCAGTTGAAATAAGTACTTTTATTGTTGTCACTAAATATCTGTTTGGTTACCTCTACATTTGTTTTAGATCATTACACAATGCGTTACGGTACCTTGGACGTCAGTCTGAAACCAGTTTCCTTACGAGGTACCTCACATACACAAAGTATTGCCTGTGAAGTCATGGACTGACTAGGCAACGAGGCAGCAAGTACATCTTGTACATCATCAGCAGCAGCAAATTTCTTTGCCTTTTCCTGCACAAAAGGACTCTCAATGTACCAAAGCAAGCAATGGGTCTCAGGCAGTGCTCTTAAATGTGGAGCCTGGCTCGTCAGCAGTTTAATGGCTGATTGATGACACACAAGTGAGGAAGATTGTGGGACGTGCCAGCTGCGAGTGACAAGCAATTACTCACTTCATGTAATGAAAACCTTAACACCAATCATTGGGGCCTTTACACTGTGCTAATGCCTTATATAATATTATACATTCTCGCCCATCAACCGCCTCATCCTGTGAGTGTCGGTTTAGACGTTTGCTAAATAACATCATTTGTAATACACGACAATGATGGCAAAATAAAAGTACAAGTATTCCATTTAAATTGCACTCAAGTAAAGTACAGACCCCAAAAAATAATACTTAAGTGTAATACTTAAGTATTTTACACAACTACTTCACACCCCTGTTTCAAAATCTCCCAGCTCATGTTTTAAAATCTACCTGCTCTGCTTCCAGTTGTTATGACATCCCCTGAACACTTTAAAATAATCATGATAGGTTTTGATAATTCTATAACCTGTAAATCCACTTCATTTGCTAATTACACTTTGACATGAACACTATTGATATCTGTATAGAACTACTAGAACGGAAGTTCTGAGACAAAATATCAAATTGTATTGTATGCTGGTTCCCCACCAGATATCTTAAAGGAATGGTTTATCCAGTTAGTTAGTTGGTGTGTTAGTTATGCCCTTTTCATTCAATTGTTTGCTTGTTGGATGTATGTATGTATGTATGGATAAATGAAGAAATGGACAGGCACAAACAGTTAGTTAGTTAGTTAGTTAATTAGTAAGTTAGGACCGTTTCGTTCATTTGTTTGCTTGTTGGATGGATGGATGTATAAAAGTTAGTTAGTTAGTTAGTTAGTTAGATATATTGTTTGTTTGTTATTTAGTTAGTTAGTTAGGACCGTTTGATTAATTTGTTTGTGTGTTGGATGGATAGATGTATAACAGTTAGTTAGTTAGTTTTAAAAACAGTTAGTTAGTTAGTTAGTTAGATATATTGTTTGTTAGTTAGTTAGTTAGTTTGTTAGTTAGTTAGTTAGTTAGTTAGTTAGTTAGTTAGTTAGTTAGGACCGTTTCATTAATTTGTTTGTGTGTTGGATGGATGTATAACAGTTAGTTAGTTAGTTAGTTTTAAAAACACTTAGTTAGTCAGTTAGTTAGATAAATTGTTTGTTTGTTAGTTAGTTAGTTTGTTAGATAACTAGTTAGTTAGTCAGTTAGTTAGATATATTGTTAGTTAGTTAGTTAGTTAGTTAGTTAGTTAGTTAGTTAGATAGTTAGATATATTGTTAGTTAGTTAGTTAGTTAGTTAGTTAGTTAGTTAGTTAGTTAGTTAGTTAGGACTGTTTCATTAATTTGTTTGTGTGTTGGATGGATGTATAACAGTTAGTTAGTTAGTTAGTTTTAAAAACACTTAGTTAGTCAGTTAGTTATATATATTGTTTGTTTGTTAGTTAGTTAGTTAGTTAGTTTTAAAAACACTTAGTTAGTCAGTTAGTTAGATATATTGTTTGTTTGTTAGTTAGTTAGTTAGTTAGTTAGTTAGTTAGTTAGTTTTAAAAACACTTAGTTAGTCAGTTAGTTAGATATATTGTTTGTTTGTTAGTTAGTTAGTTAGTTAGTTCGTTTTAAAAACAGTTAGTCAGTTAGTTAGATATATTGTTAGTTAGTTAGTTAGTTAGTTGAAGACCGTTTCATTAATTTGTTTGTGTGTTGGATGGATGTATAACAGTTAGTTAGTTTTAAAAACAGTTAGTTAGTCAGTTAGTTAGATATATTGTTTGTTTGTTAGTTAGTTAAATCAAATATTGCAGCAACATTGATAACATTAAACCATATTGGTTCTCATCACGTCTTATGACCAAACGTCATGGCACAGTGAATAACAACTTTATTCTGTTATCACACAAAGTGATTGTATGACTTTAGAACAGTGGTTCTCAACGAGAACACCGGGACACACTAGGGGTCTCAAGATGTCTTGAAATTATTTAAAATAAGTTGTATTTAAGAAATATGATAACTTCATTTAAATGCTGAAATAAGTTAAAATGGTTATGTAGGCCTACAACATATTCTATACTGAATGAATGAAGTTAATTATGATAAGTATTTTAATTTATTTACACTTCTATATAAATATAGTGCATTATTTGTATCGATTAATTTTACTGTGGTTTTATGGCGTGATTTTGTTTTCTCAAGCTTGACAGACTGGAATCACTCCACTAACATTATAGCAAATAAAACCTGGGAAGACTTTTTAAAAACATCAGCTTTTTTTGGTTAAATGGAAGCAAGTCATACAGGTATGGGAACATGTCCAATTCAATGTTTATGGCGCTGGTAATGTGTAATATGCATTGGGTGTGGAAAGAGCCAAGTCAGTTTGAAATCAAGTGGGGATACTACAAATTGGATTTTAAAAAGCACAACTGGACCTTCCTCTCTGAGATTCACATTGGCCAATGGATGCCTACGTCAGTGTGTGTTGCAGCATAAGTTGAAATTTTCCCATCTTTCAGAGCATCACTGACTGGATTGAGTGTATTATATTTTTTGATGCAGCGTAAATTCTAGTTTGTAGGTTCCCTTATTTAATCCATTATTGCATCTTGTGCAGCTTGAAGCATGTAGACTATGCACGTGTACGGCATAGTCATTAACGTCTTCTTTTTATCAACATATTTGAATCAGACTCATGTCAAGTGTGCACTCTCTGTTGGCTTAGGTGTTGCTGTGGAAACAGAGACTTAATTACTGTTGGTATCATGCCCTTTTGATGTAGCTCAGCCCTGCTGGCTTCGAAGCTCTGAACTCTGTGGGGCGAGATAGCAGCTCGAGTTCTCGCTGCTTGCGTAATACTCTGCAATAACAGAATGCTCCTCCCATTTATGCAAATCAATATAATTATTCTCAGTTTGGATGTTTGTTTCCAACAGGTGCTATTTGAATAAAATGCTCCTCGTGATTCAGAGGACCCAATGAACACGTGTAATACAGTTATTTGGACATTTTTGGCAAACAGGTGAATTTTTCTACATAACGTTTAGTTTGAAAGCTCCAGGAATTCAGCAAGTCTTCGATAAATAACATGGCCAAATTAATTTTGTCTCAGGGTGGTGTATAGAAAATGGGCCGGAGCTAGTTGTCTATATTCACACCTTTTACTGCTGTGAATATTTCTCAGGGTAAGTTCAGGGTTTAAAGTCAATTTATGTATTTGCACATACCTTAAAGTCTTGGCTGCATTCAAGAAGCTGAGCATTTACACTATTATTGCCCAGAAAAACACACAGTTCATTTAACACACATTGACCAAATGGCTTGGCATGCTGTCCCTCTATGGGGTAAGCTGTCACACTGGGAACTTCAAGTCAAGTAATTTGTATTCGTATGGCGCTTTTCACAACACACATTGTTTTAGAGCAGCTTTGTAATGTCTGTAATTTTTTTAATTCCTCATTGAGCAGTTCAAAAATTTATTCTAAATGAGTTGTCTCTAGGCCAAAAGTGAGCAAGCCAAAGGCTACTGTGGCAAGGAACCCAACATTTTTTAAGATGCTAGTTAATGTGGGAAAAAAAAACTTTGGGGAAGCCAGGCTTAACTGGGGGAGCCAGTTCCCCTCTGCCTATACAGCATGAATATAATGCCAATATTAGTTATCTACAGTATGTATAATACAAGTCATGTATTAAATGAGTAAACTGAGTAGATATTGGTGATGGGCAATGTTTAAAACTAAAGGACATTGATTGAAATGTTAGATTAATGATGAAGTGTATTTGAACCTGCATCTATATATAGCCTATTATAGACATTTCATCAGAATTTTAACAGTTAAAACAATTATGAAACACAATACAAAAAACAACCAAACTTCTCTCACTGTCTTTGAATTCTGTTTCTAGTAAGCTACCTGTGCAGGGTTCAGTTGGCTTTTTATAGTCCCTCTCCTGTCATGGGATTTTCACTGTTATTTAAATGAAGCTTTCAGAGATTGGGAAACTTTCTATGCACAGATTCATTTCCCTAGAGACTGCACTCTTCAATGAGGGAGGAGCTTGTCATGCTGTATGTAAGATTAAAGGTTCACAAGATGTTTTGCAGCATATGGAACACCCAAACTGTCAAAGCTGACAGCATATGACTTTCTATTAGATTTGTCCAACTATAATGTTTTTTTTTACATTAAATATGTATGTATTTACATTTAAAACAATTGAGTAACACTACAAGAAGGTTCTTGTAACAATTAAAGGATGGGCAAGGAGGAGGCAGGAACTGGCTGAACAGTAAACATAAAGCCTTAATGAGAAACTCAACTTAAAACAAACGTAAACAAACACAGACACATATGCAATACGGCCGCTTGCGCCTCTCTCTCTCTCAAATCGGTGTCTCCGGCTGCCCATTATCTCACTCTCCCACTGATCAGCTTATTTAGCGCCGGCCGTGCTCCATCATGGCCGGCCACTCCTGCTCGTCACACTCCTCCCCCGCCTGATTCAGGACCACCCTGCTTCCTATGAACCTGGAGGGAGAGATGAGGCATGGGGAGAGGGTAAGGGCAAGTGGAGACACAGAGAGAGAGAGGAGATAGTGAAGAACTAGCTTGCTGGCTCCCGCATGCACTGTTACCCGGTTCTCAACCGCTCCTCCACCCTACAAGCTCGCACCTCCCCCGGCGGATGGCAGCGTGTCTTCCGGCCTCTGGCGGACGGAACTGCTCCTCCTCCCCTTCTCGGCAGCCGGCAGCGACCCCTCCGTCCCCAGGCAGACGGCCACGGCTACTCCCCTGGTGGATGGCAGCGCATCCCTCCTCCTTCCCAGGTTGCTAGCCATGCTCCATCATGGCCCAACCTAGCCCTCCTCCTCGTCACAGTTACAATAATTAGAGAAATGGGTATAATAATCGAACACTGAACAATTATTTCTTTACAGCATTTATTAATCTTGCTTAATGTTAATTTATCAAAATAATATTGTTCTATGTTTGTTATAACTAGTGTAACCATATTCAGCTTGTAAAATGTAAACAACTTGTTAATGTAAAAATGCAATAATATATATATGTTGAAATTATTAACCTGCTGTAAAGTATTGTTCATTGTTAGTTTGTGTTAACTAGAGCGTTTACTAATGTTTAAGAATGCAACCTTATTTTTAAGTGTTAAAAACATTGTACAGATTTACAATTGAAAAAAATAATAGTAAATAAATTAATTTAAATTTAATTTGAATATTAATTTAAAGCTGAAGTATGTAACTTTTTTATGTTAAAATATTTTCTTCTATCCCAGCTTAATATGGAGAGACAACTATAAGTCATTCATAGGTACTGTGACACTATAAAAATTCCTGTTTGTTTAGAGCTCCCACTTAAACACGCACAACAACATTACTCAACCAATGACTTGAGTTGGGGGTGGGACTATCAGACTGTTAGAACAACTTCAGACAAGGGACGTATTTGGAAAGCTGTTTTAAAAACATTGTTTATTTTTGCAATTCTGTTTGGTGGTGGAAGTGTTGCAGAAATTACATACTTCAGCTTTAATAAATTAAAATAAATTAATAATAAATAATACATTTGTGTTTTGCTAGATTTCAAGTAGAAAATAACTAAACATCCTAAATAAATAATTAAAATACTTAAAAGCAAAATTGCATAAGATATTTTTTTTTCTCAATTCGGGTGGCGGAGGACAAATCTCAGTTGCCTCCACATCTGAGACATCAATCCGCGCATCTTATCATATGGCTTGTTTAGCGCGTTACCGCGGAGACCTAGCACTTGTGGAGGCTCATGCTATTCTCTGCGGCATCCACACACAACTCACCACGCACCCCACCGAAATTAAGAACCACATTATAGCGACCACGAGGAGGTTAACCCACCCTATAAACGGGCCAATTGGTTGCTTAGGAGACCTGACTGGAGTCACTCAGCACAACCTGGATTCAAACTTGGACTCCAGGTGTGGTAGTCAGCGTCTTTACTTGGTGAGCTACCCAGGCTTAAAACTAAATAAAAATTGCCTATGAGGTAAGAAAAAACTAAAAATTAATTAAAGATATATTATCTAAAATACTGTTTTGAAAATGTTTTTCATGTATGTAATGGTAAGCACAAACTTACAGGATTTATTACACGATTATTTTTAAATCGCACAAACATTTATTTGTCAGAACAATTTTTTTTCTCGAGATATTAAGAATATACATAAAAAAAAATGTCTTAACCCTTTGATATTTTTTATATCATCTATAAATAGATTGAATATAGATAGAAAAAATATATTAATTTTTTTCTGGAAAACAATACTTTTTTTCTTGTAGTGTATTTAACAGTAAATGCAAACGGAAGTAGTTACAGGTTGATTTTCTATAATTAGACAATACATTATGCCTTTCAATGTATTCAGCACAATATTTTTAGCTTGGACGCTTATGTTTGGTTAACAATCCCAAGTTCTTTGGATCCACAAAGATGCAGTGAGGTTTAAGTTACATTTAAAAGGACATTGGCTGATTTTGTATTTACTAGACACCTTGTTTTGTCTAATACAGGACAATCAACTTGCCTGCAGAGAGTAATCAATTGGCTGATAAGAGTATTTTCTTGGAGTTCCTTTCCCACAGGCTGCCTTGTGCCCTGACGGGGCCTTTATATTGTCTGTTGCAAATCTCGGAAGCCCAGAATAGCTTTCAAATGACAAAGTGTCGTCCCTTTCCTACACATATTTTTTTTTCTCTCATACCACATTCCTCCTTTTTCCTGGCACGTTTGGTCTGACATGGATGTCTTCTTCAAAATTTAATGTTGTTTGTTTTATGTTCTTGACTCATTTCCATATATAAAAATTTATGATGACATTTTCTACATTCCATAAAGAATTCATAAATGTCATTACTTATATCTTTCATAGATCATTTAAAATGATCCTTCTGTCCGCTCTTATCCCCCTGTCTCCCCACTAAGATCTGTCAGATGGAAAGAAAAAGAGAGAGGAAGGCAGTGGAGGTGTGTATGTGTGTGTGTGTGTAAGATCCATGCGCATTTATATCTTTATTTTGGTGCGCGCGCGCACACACACACACACACACACACACACACACAGCAGGTAGTCGACATTTGCGTGTCAGCAAGGTGTCACATCACGAGGCATCACAGAAGAATTCCTTCCCTCCGCTCCTTACTGACAAAACAGTTACTTATCACTCCATCTTATCCCTCCTTTCTATTCCTCTCCCTCTATATCCCTCTATTTTTCTTCCATTGCAGGATTCGCCCTGTACCCTTTCCTGCCCATACCTTAAATATGTAATAAATACAACGCACACAACGCCTATGTTCACCATTAACATTTAAAAAAATTTCTTGAATCATTCACCACCTCATCTTACAGACATGTTTCACACTATAGAACATGCTAAACATCTGAGGGCTCTATTTCAAGAGGGTTATCTATCTATCTATCTATCTATCTATCTATATATCTGTCTGTCTGTCTGTCTGTCTCTCTTTTTATCTATATATCTGTCTGTCTGTCTGTCTGTCTGTCTGTCTGTCTGTCTATCTATCTATCTATCTCTCTGTCTCTCTTTTTGTCTGTCTATCTATATCTGTCTGTCTCTCTTTTTATCTATCTATCTGTCTGTCTGTCTGTCTCTCTTTTTGTCTATCTATCTATCTATCTATCTATCTGTCTGTCTGTCTGTCTGTCTGTCTGTCTGTCTCTCTTTTTGTCTGTCTGTCTCTCTTTTTATCTATCTATCTATCTGTCTGTCTGTCTGTCTCTCTTTTTGTCTGTCTGTCTCTCTTTTTATCTATCTATCTGTCTGTCTGTCTGTCTCTCTTTTTATCTATCTATCTATCTATCTATCTATCTATCTATCTATCTATCTATCTATCTATCTATCTATCTATCTGTCTGTCTGTTTGTCTGTCTATCTATCTATCTGTCTGTCTGTCTTTCTCTGTCTGTCTCTCTTTTTATCCATCTATCTATCTATCTGTCTGTCTGTCTGTATATCTATCTTTCTGTCTGTCTGTATGTCTATCTATCTATCTATCTATCTATCTGTCTGTCTGTCTGTCTGTCTGTCTATATCTGTCTGTCTCTCTTTTTATCTATCTATCTATCTATCTATCTATCTATCTATCTATCTATCTATCTATCTGTCTGTCTGTCTGTCTGTCTGTCTGTCTGTCTGTCTGTCTTTTTATCTATCTATCTATCTATCTATCTATCTATCTATCTATCTATCTATCTATCTATCTATCTATCTATCTATCTCTCTGTCTGTCTGTCTGTATCTATCTATCTATCTATCTATCTATCTATCTATCTATCTATCTATCTATCTATCTATCTATCTATCTATCTATCTATCTATCTATCTATCTATCTATCTATCTATCTATGTCTGCCTCTCTTTTTATCTATCGGTCTATCTATCTATCTATCTATCTATCTATCTATCTGTCTGTCTGTCTGTCTTTTCATCTATCTATCTATCTATCTATCTATCTATCTATCTATCTATCTATCTATCTATCTATCTATCTATCTATCTATTTTTCTGTCTGTCTCTCTTTTTATCTATCTATCTATCTATCTATCTATCTATCTATCTATCTATCTATCTATCTATCTATCTATCTATCTATCTATCTATCTATCTATCTATCTATCTATCTATCTATCTATCTATCTTTCTGTCTGTCTGTCTGTCTGTCTCTCTTTTATCTATCTATCTATCTATCTATCTATCTATCTATCTATCTATCTATCTATCTATCTATCTATCTATCTATCTCTATCTGTCTGTCTGTCTCTCTTTTATCTATCTATCTATCTATCTATCTATCTATCTATCTATCTATCTATCTATCTATCTATCTATCTATCTATCTATCTATCTATCTATCTATCTCTATCTGTCTGTCTGTCTCTCTTTTTATCTATCTATCTATCTATCTATCTATCTATCTATCTATCTATCTATCTATCTATCTATCTATCTATCTATCTATCTATCTATCTATCTATCTATCTATAACTTATCATGCAATACACCCACTGTTTGAGCGCATGCATCCACAGATGCAAAAACTCCCCCCCACGCCCACTTGCGCTTTGCCCTGGCATGAACATTGTGCTTAGAATTAGCGCTCTAACGAAAATAGGATAAGAAGTGGTCACAAAAATAGAGCCCATTATCTCTAGTTATATCATGAATCATTCCATAACCAAACAAATCCAACAATCACTGTAAAAAACACAAATAAATAACAGACGATGGTCAATGCTAATTTTGGCTGCTGTACTTAGGGATTTCCTTGTATTTCATGGGTTCTTTCTGTTTCAAAAATCCTATTATCATCATCTTTTTACGACAAATACAATTCTGTTGCTATAGTAATAAACTTTGTAACAATTTACCAAAAAAAACATGCTTCATGTAATGTAAAGCTACATTTGTCACACACAACAATACTCGTACATAGCGAACTTGAACGCGCTTACCTAAACTGCCCTCTCTCTTAAGAGATTTTCGACCTTAAATAGCTTCAATGTAGTTACCTATGTTTTGTTAGTAGCTTGAAGTGTAGCTAACTACTTTTTCAAAAGAATAACTAAACTGAAACTTAACTTGTTTAACTATTTAAAGTTATGCATAGCTTGCAGCTGGACTCAACAGCTTCCTCAACACATCATTACTATAAACCTCTAGTAATGACATTCCAACTGAAGTCTGTCATGAACCTTCACTACATTAGTGCTGTTCTTTTATTGAATGCTGTCTTTCTTTCTGATGCAATTGTGCTGGCATTTAAGAGAGGTGTTAAATTTGACAGCTAAAGGTTATACAAGATGCAAGAGCTTGATTAGGGCTGATTGAAGTAACACTAATTACAGGTGATCCTGATGGCCCTGATTTGGTGGTCACTCTTGTGGACAGTGGGACATTTTTAAACATGTCTTTGTAATGAAAGAGCCCATTGTCTTTCCTGTGAGCCTGAGACAAAAGTAAGGGACGAAGATGGAGAGAGCGAGAGAGAGAGAGAGAGAAAAGAGATGGCAAGAGGGCCTGATATGATTACCAAGGCCACTGATTGAAGTGGAGACCCAAATTATCTTGCGAGTGATTGGTCTTTGTCTTGAACTCTCAGTGCGCCTGTCTATGATTAAATTTCAGAGGTGTGTGTGGATGTGTGTGTGGATCCCTATTTGTATGAGGAGTGTATCCTTGTTTTTGGAAGGGGAGAATTAATTTTAAATTGTGGGAACAGGACAAGACAAAGGACAAATATGGCCTCAAATATTTCCATAGCCACTGAAAGGGTCAGGGCTGATGGGGAACACTACAAAAGCCAACAATGGAATTGGTCATTAAAGCTGGAAAGCAGTATTCTGTCTTTTCTTTAAAGTCACCTTAAACACACCTAAGAAAAGAAATTAAAAAATGGTGTCATCATTTTCTCACCCTCATCTTGTTCCAAACCTATATTACTTTTTTTCATCCATTGACCAAAAAATGAGATGTTAGACAGGATTTCAAGAATGGTCAGTCACCATTCACTTCATTCACATTCATTATATGGAAAAACAAGATCCAATGAAAGTGAATGGTGACCAGACTAATATACCTCCTAACATAATTTGTTCCAGTTTTCATTTTTTACTGAACTGTCCCTTTAACTTAAGCTTTTCCAGAATGTTTATTCTCAGTCACCATTTACTTTCATTATATTGAAAAACAAGATCCAATGAAAGTGAATGGTGACTTAGACTAATATACCTCCTAACATCTTCTTTTGTTTCGATTACCATTTTTGGCTGAACTGTCCCTTTAATTTAAGCTTTCTCAGAATATTTAATCTCAGTCACCATTCACTTTCATTCTATGGAAAAACAAGATCCAATGAAAATGAATGATGACTAATTTTAATATACCTCCTAACATCTTCTTTTGTTCCAATTTTCATTTTTGGCTGAACTATCCCTTTAACTTAAGCTTTCCCAGAATGTTTAGTCTCAGTCACCATTCACTTTCATTCTGTGGAAAAACAAGATCCAATGAAAGTGAATGGTGTCCCAGACTAATATACCTCATAGCATCTTCTTTTGATGTTTTGGCTGAACTGTCCCTTTAAATGAATCTTTTTTAGAGTGCTCAGTCTCAGTTACCATTTTCTTATAGTGTATGGATAAAAGACGCAATGAAAGTGAATGGTGACTGAGACCTCCTGACTAATATACCTCCTAACCCATCTTGTGTTCCAGTTTTCATTATATAGTAAAACTATGGAATTAAAGTGAATGGTGACAGACTATTATACCTCCAAACATCATCTTGTGATTCAATTTTCATTTTTGTCTGAGCTATAACTTTTACTTAAGCTTCTCCAGCTTTTGATCTTTCCGACCCCTTCCACCTCGCCTCATATGGAACTTTCTAGAGGCATCACATAGCCAGTAGCGGCTTCATCCACCCCACCACGCTTGCCTCTTGCGTCAGCCCTCCTCAAACATCTAACGCTTTGCGATCGTCTTCTGACGCCCATTTCTGCACTGTTGAAATCAGCTCATGTTCCAATGCCCCTGAGTCTTATTTTCTCACCTCCTTCCCTAGCGTTCCTTACTCTACCCTTAGGAAAAAAAAGAAAATGCTTGTTTGTTTATCATTCTGGCACACTCTCGCTCCAGGCCTGGCATGCTGCAGCTCCGTGGAGTTGTGAAGCGCTGTTTGTTAAGCCCTTTATGTCTATGGTAAGCTTGTTCCTGTAGCCACTCCCTTGAATTTCCCAGTATTGAACCTCAGTTTGTAGCAAAGGGAATGGTAGCTGTCCATGGTGCTGAAATACAATCACTGCCTCTCTTTTTAAAAGTGATGTGTGGAATTTTGGGATCCTTTCGTTATGCCCAGTTTAATATGCAGAGACAACAGTAAGCCAAACGTAGGTTGATTTCACATAAAAGTTTTTTTTTTGTTGCCTAAAATCTCGGTAGTAGTTACCAAACAAAACTAAAGAAGTGCAACTTGTTGCGCTATCCAGTGCTGAACCTCTACTGTCTAACTTTTTTACGAGCTTGAAGTGCCAAGAATATAACAGCTCTGCCATTCTTTGAATGCAATATCATGCATCAAAAGCTTCTTCACTGTGTCTATATTTTATAAAAGCATCCCACACTATTACCCAGCCTTCTAAAATCTCCTCTCAACTTCCATAACATTAAGCAGGAACGAGGGGTATGAAAATCATCTCTGGCTCGCATTATTTTCTGCACTGGTGGTGGGAGAGAGCAAGATTGAGCACCGAGACGCAAGCTGTGTATTTTCTCCGCCTGGCATGCCAAGTGTAGGTTGCCTTGGATGAGAGTGTGGGGAACTGGCTCTGTGCTGGAAGTACGGAAAGGTTTGAAGGAGAGTGAGGGAGAGAAGCACAGCTTGACTCTGTTGAATGCAGATGGCCTAGCTGGTTTAGATGCAGGGAGGTGGGCGGGGCAGAGGTGGATGGGAGGGTCAAAAGGGGAGGGAAGTGGCAATTCATATTTATACGTTTAAAGCACACTTGGAACGAGTGCCACCCGATCAGAAGTCAGGAGTGGAGGGTGTTGGGTAAGCACCCATCAGAACATGCAGATCATATTTGAAAGCAATATTGAACTGCAACATCACAAAACACAAACTTTAATTTTTCAAGCATTTTTCTCTCTCCAAAATGTAGTGTACTTGTTCACCAAGTTGACAGGTTTCAGTGAAGACCATGAAATATGAAACAAGTGATGTTTAAATAAAACAAAGAGAATTCAAAGTAAATATCACTTGTGAGCAGAATATAATTTCATTCCAGTTTAGAGTGTCTGTTTAGAGTCCGTACATCAAACAGCTATCTGTTCCAGGGCTTACTGTGTTTAATGCTTAGATCTTTGCAACCAAAAGAGACATCACTTTGCAAGAAATGCAAAGTGATGTCATTGCCAGCATTACCAGTGAGAATTATATACTCTCTTATTTCTTGCCAAAGTTATAAAACAGTCTGGAATTGCTTTGAACCATTATTTTGAGCTTATAACTTATTTTCTTTTCTTTCTTTCTGTCTCTTCCATGTTATCAACAAAATCACACCAATGTTCCCAACCTCAGGTAAGATACATTTTCATAAACATTTTGATTGTAGTTTATACATTATTGGACAGTTTTGCTAATCTACATTATATATCATCTTTATTTGAGATACTGAAATGGCACAGCTAAGTCAGGCCTGAAACATTTTGTACTTAAATGCAAATGCTTCTACTGTAGCTACACAAGCAATATTTTACGTGACGTTGGTTCAAATCATGTCCGAATGCAATTCATAATGCAATGCAATTATGTGTTGCATTCTCAGGTTGAGTAAGTTAGTTACGAACCTTTATTTAAGCAGATAAAAAACTCATTGAGATTAAAGATCTTATTTGTAAGACCTCCCCAAGAAGGCAGCAAAAGACACAACATCAAAGTGACATACAAATGACAAATCTGTTTAAACCAAACACTATGTGGTACCTAAGAGAAATAATAACTAAAATGATAATAAACTGCAATGACAAGCAGAGAGCAATACCTAACATTCAAATATCACAGAAACAGTTTTCAAAAGCGAAAGCGGTCGATAGTCACAAAGGGCGCTATAGTGAGCATTAACTTAAACTGTGTTCTTTTATGGTCAGTTTTGTCTTTCAAGTCAACTACTGTCATGATTGAAAGGAATTAAACTATTTACATGTTTGTAATGATGTTTATAACAAAATATCTTTCACTCATTATTTGTAACATTCAAGGCTAGTTTGGATAAAACCTTCACATGACAGCTTGTATAGCTTTATCGTGTTGTGTCTGGTTACAATATGGTGTTTTTTATATCATAACACAGTCATGATATACAGATTACATTTATTTGTTGACTACAAAGTTAAGGAATTGTTAACCCAAAAAGGAAAATTTTCATAATATTCTCACATTGTGTTTCAAAAGAGCACAATTACATTTTTCTGTGAACTATCCCTTTAAAGGTTGGTTTACAAGACTGGTAAAGGGCAATTAGTAAAAGCAGTGAGAATGAAAGTCAAAGCTTTAGTTTACCCTAATCTATGTCACTATCAAGCTTTGGGCTGTCCTTCCTATCTCTTTTTCTTGCTGTCTCATACACACTTCGATATACACACACTGATCAACACACTCTGCTGAACAATCAATATACTTGCACATTTGCAGTTTCTCTCTTTCTCTCTCTCACTGTCTTTCTCTCCCTCCTCCCTTTATGTCCAGACACTTTAATAAAGGGCTCTCGGAGGGATTTGGCCCAAACTACTGGCTGCATGCTTCTATTAATAAATGCCATTAACAATCCGGCCCATAGGGGACCATTCATTGCAGAGATGAACTGCCCTAATGTACAACACCACACAGGCTCATTTCTAACAGCAACCCTGTTACAGCAGAAGGCCCTGTCTACAGCGGTCTCCCGGAGGCCTCATGCCTGCCTCCGCCTACCCTGGATGCAAACGCCAAACGTACAGCAGAATTACAATAGACCACGTGGGTCGATAGCCAAACAAGAGAAGTTATTACAGCCGTGATGTCAAGGACAGAGCTGTCCATTTCTTCAACTGTCATTGCTCATTTTAAAATGCCATGAAATCGAAAGTAATTTTTTGTGACTTTTAGTCTGTCTATTAGATTTTAGGCCATCTATATGCTTGTGTACTTCTTAACTAGAGATTATTTTCAAGTCATTTTGAAGTCGAGTACTTTAACCCACAAAAAAATTAGTAATCAATTAATATCAGTTAAAAATATCAAGTATGACACTTACATGAAATGTATATTTTTATTAAACTTCCGAGTTTCTCGTACCGCTTTACCTTTTTCCTCCACCAAAATCTGGATTATGGATGGATCATCGTTTGTTGGTTTGCATGGCTCCAACAAGAAACGAATAACAATAGATTTTTGTCAGATCAAATGCTGTCTACAATAAGAATGTCCATCCACCTTCCACCTTCCACTGAGCAGCAAGTAGCAAATCATTGTTAATAGCTGTGATGCAACTAGAGCCTATAGAGTGCAACAGTCTGATTCTGGAAATAATCCCATTCATTTTTCCAAAAGAGAATGCCATGAACTCTGAGGCTGTTATTCATTAGTAAATCCCTCTATTTACAACCATTCGTTTTTTTATATTTAGTTTAATAGTGGAATTTGTGCTGAAGAACTACACTACCCATGATCCTAGAGTGAAAAATCCACCAAACTGAGAATTGTGGCAAACAAAGCACTCCAAAAGAGCCCTACAGCGACCGGCCATTTGTGAATGGTGTAATTGAGTTGTTCTTCCTACACTCAAATTATTTATATATTTGTATATATCTGAATATTTTGCAATAAACTTAAAAAATTTTGTTTATATTCCTTTAATACACATGGGATTGGAGCCTGGGTAGCTCAGCAAGTATTGACGCTGACTACAACCTCTGGAGTCGCGAGATCGAATCCAGGGTGTGCTGAGTGACTCTAGCCAGGACTCCTAAGCAACCAAATTGGCCCGGTTGCTAGGGAGGGTAGAGTCACATGGGGTAACCTTCCTGTGGTCGTGGTTAAGTGGTTCTCGCTCTCAATGGGCCGTGTAGTATGTTGCGCATGGTTCGTGGAGAGTAGCATGAACCTCCACATGCTGCGAGTCTCTGCGGTGTCATGCACAACGAGTCACGTGATAAGATGCGCGGATTGACGGTCTCAGAAGCGGAGGCAACTGAGACTTGTTCTACGCCACCTGGATTGAGGTGAGTAACCATGCCACCATGTGGACCTAGTAAGTAGTGGGAATTGGGCAATCCATGACTGGGGAGAAAAGGGGAGTAAATAAAAAAATTCCCTCATTAAATATGTTAAGTACATAGTCTTGTACCTTTGTCTTTTATTCTGATTTTCATGGTAAAAATACTTTAACAATAACGTGGCTGTGAACTTTTGTAATTTAGTGTTTAAAAAAGGGTCCTTCAATATGTCCCACCCAAATTTCTTGTTTCATAAGGAAATATGTCAACACAGGACAGAAAATTGAGCTTGTTAAATGATTAAATGGGGTCTTTAAAACAAGGGATTAATTAATTTGTATTTTAGATCTCAGATATACTATTTAAACATGCCAAGCTATCGTAATAACCCCATACTAATGTACTGCTTTATGACAACGTAGTATTATGTTTTTTCCCCCTGACTGCCTGCAATTACAGTTACAAACATACTGCTATTAACAGGCCTGCATGCACAATATGTTGGCCGGCCAATTTAGCATGATGCATGATGGGAAAGAACACAGCTATTATTCCATTCCATCAACTTTTTATTTTTTCTCCTCATTTTAATAATATTTTCCTCTTATGAACGGAAATATCACATCTGCTCATTGCTGGCAAACATTAAAAGGATAGTTCACCCCAAAATGATAATTCTGTCATTATTTACTCACCCTTAAATCCCCCATGTAGTTCCAAACCCATATGCTCACAATTCGTCTTTGAAACACAAAATATTAAAATAAATCAAATGTATTAAGTATAGTCCATATGACTTATACGGCTATATTTTTTGTCTTCTGAAGCCATACAATAGCTTTGTGTGCAGAACAGATAGAAATTTAGGTTGTTATTTGGAGAAAATCTTCCCCTCCGTCAATTTACATTCTGCATATTCAAACTGCCATAAAACCCACTTGGGAACCAATGGTTTCAGAGAGTTGACGAATGGGAAGACTTTTATTAAATGTGAATAATGACTCGAATTGCAGGAGGTTCCTGACACATACCTATCTAGACTATGGACTACTATGAGTTTTTTTGTTGTTGTTGTTGTTCTTTTCAGACACTATAAACTGTTGTAATATGGGAAAACAGCTTTGTAAAAGATTCTTCAAAATATATATTTTTGTGAAGTGTGAATTTTCATTCTGGGTGAGCTATATATATATATATATATATATATATAAATAGGGCAAAACTGACGATCAAAAAAAGAAGTCTGACACCATGCATATTTGTCACTTCTGTATGTCATTTTTTGTTGAAACATGAATTGGAAAATCGACTATACCATTTCTTGCCTCTGCGTCTGTATGTCAAAATATTTGTTCCGGGATTAGGTTTGTTTCAGAATCGGGCGGCGATATTTGGGTTTCAAGTTCTGGATGAACAACCTCATTATCTTCATCCCCACGCTCAGTTATTCTGTATGATGCGAAGATAAGGAGGGAAAGAAAAGCTGAGAGCAAGGAGAAATATAAAAAGAGAGAGGCAGAGAGGCAGAGGGAGGGAAGAAAAAGCATGAAAGAGAAGATATGGGGAAGAAGAAAGAATACAGGAACAAATTAGGAGGGGGAGGACGGCATCATGTGCGTCTTGGAGGAAAGAAAGAGAAATAAAATGAAATATGCGAGATGGAGCCAGAGAGCTGAAGACTCATCTGGGTTTGTCTTCCTTTTGTTGTGGGTTCAAACTGGCATTGAAAAGCAATTGAACCTGAAAATAAATGTTGTATGTGATTTTGCTAGTTTCAGTTTTTAAGCAAACCTTTAGAAGTGAATTGACCTCAACTGATGGCTCATGACCCAAAAATGGGTCGCAGATATACCGTACAGTTATCGTGCATTTAGGATTGCAAAATCAAAAGGCTTATCAACTTTAAAAGAGAGTAAGAAAGCGATTGCCATATCTTTTGATGTTGAAGTCAATGGTTAACTTAAGTTACTTAGATGCCAAATTAGGAAAATGCCAATATGGACTAGCCCCATCCTCAAACCATGAACAAAACTACGCTAAGTAAAAGAAAACATGACCCAGACTACATGTTACGAGCTTGGTCGCCAAAGTGTTTTTTAGGTGTGTTGGCGCCGTTACTTGATTTGCTGAATTCATGTTGTCGGTTTTGTGCTAAAGCAACGCAAATGGCACGTTCAAATTATCAATGCTATAATTGAAAGACTTGCAAAAAATATATACATGAAATGACGGAAGCGTCGGATCTAGCATCTTTGCTACTCACAAATCCTTTCATTGTTCCATCTTGTTGGAACGTGCTTGATGAGTAACGGTTGAGTGGCCACAGATGAAAAAGAGGCCAAAGGGCAAGTTGCGGGGACCAAAAGGATTGCTGGTTTCATTTAGACTTCTACCACTGCACTGCCCAGTTGCCCGCCCTCTGAGCAATGACTTTCATTCCGGCCGAGACAGCTGTGTCCACACAGGGTTCATTTGGTACAGATGTTTTAATCCATCACTCCTATGTGACCCCCTTAAACTTCCGCCCAGCCACGCAAACCCACAGCTTTTCTCTCGAACTGTGCAGGAAAATACAGTATGTTGTGATCTTAAAGAAAGGGTGAGTCCGCCCATTTAAAAAAATCACAGCTCAGTGTTTCAATAAGGATAATTTGGTATTGACTGTGGGGGGTCGTAGATTAAAATGAATTATGAAACTTTAAGGAGTATGTTTGATAATTAAGTTGCTAGGAATGCTAGGGATATTTTGAAAATCAACTAATTTGTTAAAGGGGTCATGACATGAGAAACCAAATTTGCCTTGATCTTTTGGTATATAAGAGGTCTTTGTATCATTAAAACGTCCTGCAAGTTTAATATTTTAAGACGTCCTCCCCATTCTAAACGAATCATTTATTTAATCAAGCTCAAAATACAGCTCGTTCTGGATTCATGGTTAGAAGTGACGTGACAGTTAGAAGTGACGTACCAGCATTTGCATATGACCGCCTCCAGCACAAGATAACTACGCTTTAAGCGCAAGACAACTACGCTCATTTCGTATCGCCGTGCGCCTCACAAGTGTTCAGTCGATGGACAGCGAGCTCTGACAGAGACTACTTGTGCACAGGAAAATTACGATGCCACACAGATGTGCTGTTCCTGGCTGTGGTCAAACAAAACCTCTGAATAAGCTGCCGAAAGATCCAGACGTCAGGGAAAAATGGATGCAGTTTATTTTTGCGGACGTCCCAGTCACGGCAGTGTTAACTTAAGCGTTTGTTCTGTACATTTTAAGGATGACTGTTTTGAGAACAAATCTCAATATGATGCTGGCTTTGCCAGAAAACTGTTGCTCAAAGATAAGTCCGTGCCGACTATTCTGGGAACAACGACGACATAAACTGTAAGTAATCTATTTTAAACTTTAAACTACTTTTTAAAGCGCAATTTCATTCATTATGAATAATCACAGTGTTTTTACTTAGTTTACTTGCATATTGTTCTGGCTGGGGCGTCAATAATTGATACATAGGCACTGACGTTAGCCAATCATAACAGTGGGCGTTAACACTGAAGTCTTAAATGGAAAACGCCCCCAAAACAGACTGTTTGAATCAGAGGATGAGAAACAGGGTGGGAAAAGGTCATAAATCACTAGATTTTAAAAGTTTTTCTTAAAAAAAAATATATTAATACTATAATTGCACCTAAGGGAACATAATAATACAATAAAAAACCCATGTCATGACCCCTTTAATTCAACTAGTTGATTTTAATAAAGGCCTGTATAATCAGGTTGGTTCGGTTTCACCTGACTTTGATTGGACGTGTTTCGAAACCCATGTCCACACTAATACTGTATTTTTTCATTTGAAACGGATTGATTTCGCTTTACACCTCTCATCCACACTAGAACGGCATTTTCCGTCTCTGAAAACATGGCCATTCATTACTGCATACTTTGGAAAACTATGACATTAGGAAACTGAAAACGGCATTTTTAAAACTAAAGGGTTTAGTGTTGACGTGGCCTTAGGGGGTGTTTACATAATACACGTTGCGTAAAAAAAAAACAGCTAGATGTAGCACAATGGAATGGAATTTTGAGACATATTCTAAATGTTAGACTGTTTGTAACTTGACATGCTACTCTAAAAACAAAATGCAACCCTTATGGTTGGACGCTCAAAGAAAATAGCGCAAATTGTGGCGCAAAGGCCAAAGGAGTTTGTCTGAATGTGTATATCTGTAATGACAAAGTTTTAAAGGGCATACATTTAAAGACGGATTGTTTCCGAGAGGGTTTTACCTTGCATACTGTCTAACAGCTAAAGCACAGCCCAATAACAACATGCTAATTCAAGCATAGCTGCTAAAAATATCCAAATTTAAACTAGTCGACAATTGTGGCCCATCCCTAGTGAGTACAAAAACACTCAAAAATAATACACAACTATGTTGCTGTGATAAACTAAAATCATTGTAACTTTAACGACCCATACAAACTTGTGTGTAGATGAGCCGTTACAGCCCATCTCTCTCTCTCTCTCTGTCTCTCAGTTCCTCTCGTCCCTTGTCTCTCTTTCCTCTCGGGAGAGCCGCAGTGGGCCAGCGTGTAACGGTATGAAAGCTGCTGCCAAAACATGCCTTTGAAGCTGAGTTCAGAGCTAGCAGCAGCAGCCGCGCGCACATGCCGTCTGACGTAAATCACCCCACCTCCGCCAACCCCTGTGTTCGACAAACAGAAAGGCTGCCCTCACAAAGGCTGTCAGGGATGTGAGTTTTCTCTCGTGCCTCAAAGGCGGCTATCTAGGGATTCTCTGAATCTCTTTGTTTTGATGATTTTTTTGCACTGAGATTCTCCCTTGAATACTAGTGATGTTTCCCCTTGCCGAGAATGTGATGTACTGTTAAGGTGTCTGGCCTCTATCTCTTGTTTTGTTCCCTGTCTTATTGAAGACAATGCAAATTTGTAGCCCAGTTCTTTTCTGTCACGTGGCCTTCATGACTTCATAATGATTAATGCAAATCAGCTGGCTTAGAACAATTAAGCCCTTTGTTCATCGAAGACAGTTTGCTTTTGTCTAGTAATTGGGCTTTGTGTATCAAATCTTTGTGTTGTCTTAGATAATAATGCACCCAATACTGTTCCTTTTATCATAAATTAGTCACATTCAAGCGTCTTTCTCCTAGACGTTTGATTCTTTTCCCATCTATTAAATGAATACCTTGGGTGTTTAATGAACTGAGACCTCATTCCACCCTCTTTTGGGAGTTATGACCACGCCTCTTTAGCATGTATAACATCTTGGTGATTATACAGGTACGATGATTGGCCCATAGCATTTCTGTCCATTTTTATTTATATATTTATTTATTTTTGTTTGTTGTGTTTACAAACAAGGGTCATAATTATTTTCTGTGGCATTAAAGTTGTACGTAAAGTCATAAAATGCATATTTTCATAATCTGGGGTATTTCCAAGTGAATTTGTGGCGATTCATGTCATCAGCCGAAAAGGAAAGTCGTTTCAGAGATGGAGCAAGAAACGTTTTCATATTTCCTTTTTTTTTATTTTGGACTAATGTGCTCCTAATAATCATGCACAATACCCAGATAGCTCACGTACATCTCCGAGATGTCTGTTATCTTTTCATCTGGAAAGCATCACAATCTAATTAACATCAGCTAAAGACCTTAAAAAGATTTACAAACATTATGAATCATAAACATCTCAAAGACATCTGCTGAATGTCTTACTGACATCCGAGACAAACGTATTGGCTTAAAAAATATTGCGCTATTCGATTACATCATCAACCCCCCTGCTGAGGGTTGGTGAATTTTCTTTCTTTATCGATTTTGCATTAAAAATGTTATTCATTTATTGAAGTACGAAAAACAAACTAAATTAAATTTGCACTTTAAACTAAGCGAAAATAGCAATATGACGAAGTGATCTAAAATTCGTTTTTAACCACCTCCCAAATCCAAACATTTACCATCTCCAATGGCTCCATTTGCCATCACGAAAGCATCCATCAACACAGATGGAAAATTATTAATAGCTTACAGATTAAGAACTAAAGACAATTATAAACGTAAAGACAATAATAATGAAAATTATTCCCAAAATAATGCTGCCAAATGTGTGCTCTTATCGAATGTGTTTGTATTGGGTTTTGGTAATACAGTTTATGCTGCCAAAACAAAAAAAATACTATAAAACTAAATTTTATGTTCAAGTTGAATGTGTCTTGTATTACTTTATGATATAATCACAGTCATTTTTGTTTCTTTAACACAAAGGTATATATTACTGAACCTGCAAAGTTGCGTTCACAATACATGCTAACAGCATTTCTTGTCATGTGTCACTCCGAGACTTCTTCGCCTGTTGCGGTTAGATGAGCAAAATTACCCGTGCATGAAATGCATTTGGACAAGGAGCTTGCTAACTAGTTTCAGCCTTGTTGCATTTGGCGGGTGGCGGGTGCTAGTTTCACATCCTGGCCACTGTTTAATATATTTGCCGACTTCCCAGATCCCTGGTTTTGCCATTTCCCGATATTGACGATCATCATCTATTCGCAATCGCCATCAGGATCTTTGTAAGACATTGTTGATGTCTGATAACATCGTCATCTCGCCCAGCCCTAGTACATGTGCTATCAGGGATAAATGTGCATTAAAAAAAGGAAATAGGATCAAATTTAAGTTTCATGTTGACTTTATGTTCTTTTTTGCGCAGAATGTTCATTTACAAATGTAATGAGTAAACGTTTTCTAATGAAATTATAAAATAAATGTTTTAACTGTCTTTTTCACAACTCACCAATCATAGATTTCAAAACAGTATCTTTTTTTCTTGTTCATTTGCGGTGTATGGAGCAACTCCCTTACATTTCCCATAAAGTACGTGACATGGGGTTTGACCATGATAAATTGGTGGTGTACAGCAAGAAGCGTGAAATTTGTTTTAGCTAATCAGGCAAATTAGAGGCATGATGCTGCATTGGGGAAATTCTGCTCAGAAGTCTGTAAGCAGGTGAAAAACTCCCTGTAGGAAAAGCCCTGGATGAGCCTGAAGCCCACCATGACTGATGCTCAAACTGATCAAGGTTATTATACGATGACAAAACTAAACATGCTGCGTTGTGTTGGTTCACGGCTTTCCAAATGTCGTTGACTGTGGCAGCTAAACTGATTGGATATGCTTCACTTCCTGTTTTCATTAATGAAGTTTAATGCCACACCCCTAGGAGTGGATGGTATGATCATAATCTTATATCATAGCATTAGTAATTTTATATCATGTTAAGTGTATAAAGTTGAGAAGATAATTACAGAACATTCCTTTTTGGATGAACCCCTAATCAGACATGTTGGATAAGCAGGTTCTTTGGATACTGTGTTGATTTACCTTGAGACAGCCTAGTGGATTTTACAATAAAGCTCTGGAATTGCCAGCTGCTGCTAAAGGCAAAGGGCTGCCACAATGTGACACTTGTATTGATTACTGATCAGAGTCTATATAGAGTATTAGAGAGAGACAGCGAGAGTGATAGAAAGTGAATGAGGCCTTTTATGACGGTAAATGCATGCCAAAAAAGATTTGAGTGTATTGTGAACGATTTGTATCTTCAAAGCAAGACTTGTAAGCGTAAAAGATTGACAATTTCGAAAGACGTGCATGCTAATTCATGTTATGAGTTTATAATTGTTTTATAAATGAGTTTTTAAAGAACTAATTTGATTTGTATTCTTCCATCTTTCATTTTTGCATGCTCAGGTGTTTGGCAGAGTTTTAAAGCCCAGCTAATGGCAAAAATACATCCACATTTTTAATCAGAGATTTGCTAGCATAAAGGGAAGTTGGGTCAACCTGTTTCTTATAATTTGCAGTTTTCTTCAGCAAGCATACTAAAAACTTCACGTTTATTCCTTATTTGTTCATAGGGCACTAATAGGAAGATACAGTATCTATGTTGAATGTATTTAAAAAGGTGAAGTTGTGTAATTTTAATATCACAACATGAGTCGGGTTCAATGTGGCTCAGCTATGTTAGCTGCAAAAGTATGCTTGTTGTTTAATAGCTAACAGTGAGTTAAGACAACCTTTACAAAAAATCTAAGCTAGCTTAATGTGGCTAATTCTTTTCACATGCAAATGAGCTTGTGATTCACTGCAAATGTTTGCCAGAAGTTTGCAGCTCTTCACCGCTAGTGGTTAAACTCTGGCAAACCTTTGGCAACAATAGACAATTTGCTGCAAGTTTGCCATGAACTCTCGATTTTTGTAAGGGAAACTCTTGCTTGAGAAAAGTTGAATGGATATGTATAGATATGCTATCCTTTAAAAGGCAGAACATATATTTAGTATGCACACCACTTTGTTGGTTACACTTTTAATCTCTTGGTTCCAAGGTCCACATGTATAATACTCATTTAAGTCAATTTGGTATTAATGTACTTCCTACCTTGCTCAGGCTAGTACACTGACTGTCCATTTGAACTTTAGACCTCAACTGACATCATGCATTTCATTACTGTGATTTAGATCAGCCAGAGGCCCAGTACAA
The DNA here is from genome assembly GCF_025860055.1 of Xyrauchen texanus. Classification (NCBI taxonomy): domain Eukaryota; kingdom Metazoa; phylum Chordata; class Actinopteri; order Cypriniformes; family Catostomidae; genus Xyrauchen; species Xyrauchen texanus. Next base: position 13,067,903 of record NC_068325.1, read on the forward strand.
GACATGATTTACCACATTCCATTATGAGAGAGGTCAAAGTGCACTTCATTAATGCAATTAGTGGGAGGGCTGTGCTATCAGTAGCTTTTGTGTCACCTTCTACAGTGCTTTGAATTTATTTTGTTTCCTTCATCATAGCATTTGGCCATAAAAAAGTCAAGGACAAGGTGGATAGAGACATATTGTTTAAAAATGTGCAATGTATTTTAAGCCTGGCCTATAATAGCATGCATAGAGTGTCATATTAATGTATTTACATATTGTTTACATATTGTGTCAAAGCCATTAAACTAATCATTATTTATGCACAGACTCATTTAATTGTACAATACATTTCAGGTTTAATTAATCACTTTTAGTGTGGGAGGGACAATGAAACATTTAGCTGGTCTTCTTAACGCAAGGCTTTACTTTTAATGCATTTTCCTTTTTTTTCTCTCTCTCTCTTTTTTTCTCCTTCAATAATTGCCAAACCCAAGTACAGCCATGGACCTCCTGTTAAAGCTTCGGTTGAATTATACATTGTATTTTTGTTTAACACCTATTCTTTTTCCCCGCGACCCTGTACACAGGATAAGCGGTTGACGATGGATGGATGGATGGACCTATTCTTTTTTTTTCCACAAAAAAGAATTTGGGGCGGAAACCTGTTTGTAAACAGTCATTGAGCCCATTTACATGCACTTTCTTAGACTCTTACACTTACATCTTCAACACTGTGGAACCGCTGGTGGGTCCAAAAGGAGGTGCTAAGTGTAAAAATTACACTTAAAATGCTACATTCCCCGTATACATAAGTCAGGCATATATGGTATCGTTTGATAGCTCAGAATCTGAAATTGTCAGAGATAACAATCACTTCTGCATGTAAGTTACTTAAAATAACAAAATAAGGCCTTAAAACATCTGCATCGCAAATACGCGCCACCTAGTGGATATGTGGTAGAAATATCAATATGAATATACAAAAAAGTCTATAAAATAGCACTTAAATATACAAATCATATATCAAATAAAAACTTTATTCTTGCTTTTACATTAGGCAACTCTCTAAAAATAAGCAATTGTTTACTTGTCTGTGAGCTTGTCTGTGAATAATCTAATGTTATATATTAGATGTCTAGAAGAAAATATGCAGTCCAGCAAGAAAAGCATGCTAAAAAAATCATCAGAAATATATTTTATCGACTATTAATGATAAAATGTTATAAATCGTAGCAATCGTCAGCTTTGTAATGACACCTAGATTGAGCTTCTAGTCCACTCAGAGGCCAAGATATTCACTGAAAAATTGGGGGTGGTGCATGAACTGAAAATTATACTGAATGTTTAAGAACAAGCACATTTGCGAGGGCTAAAATGCATTATAGCACCACCTACATTTCAGATCGGCATTTTGTGGGGAAGGTGATAGATGAAAAAAAATAACTTCTGGTGGAAAGTACCATCTGGTGGAATAAAATAAGACTATTTAGAGGGAGACGGTGTGAACAGAGCCAGAATAGCATGCTTACAAAGTTTGTCAAATTTAGATTTTTAATTTATAAATATATATACTATCATTTATGAATAATCTGAGTCTTCTTTTATTTAGGAGGCTGGGGGTGAAAAACCCTGAAAAAAATTTGACCAATTTCTGGCAGTTAAAGTATGTGTAAATGCTGAACTTTTAAATTTGAGTGTGAAAAAGTGCTGGCAGAGTTGAAGAATTTAGTAAGCCATCAATGTGTACTATCATGTAAATGTCTTAATTGGTTTTCTTTTATTAAGGCAAAGTCATAAACAGTTTATGGAAAAAAATTATCAACTCATGATTTTTGTGAATTTCTGCAATTTCGTAAACGCCAGTAAACGCTTTACCTCTGTACTTGCCTACTTATCCAATGTGCGCATGTTTGTTTACGTTTTTGTTTTTACATCAAAAATCTCAGGTAAATGTCCTCTTCTTATTGTTTTTTTTAATAAACTGAATTTTGGATTATCAGCATATGGGTGTGAATGTTAATGTCCTCAGTGTTTATGCAGTTCTGTTTGGTGACACTAGAGTCGCAGAACTGACACACATTAGCTAACCATTTATATTGTTGAAGACTGTTGTAGGCCCCATTACTCTATCAAAACTTGTGCAGTCCAAACTTGTTCAAAATTGCATGATTTAAAGGACAAGCCAATTACCCGACCTCTCTGATGCCGCCTTCAGCCTCTTTGTTTACAAACTGGCACGCCAAGTCAAAAACCATCTTATTGTACCGGGGGAGGTGAAAACTTGGAGAAACAATAGACAAATGCCAGCCAGCAGCAAAACAACAACTCGGAAGCCGCCAAAGCAGTCAGAGCGTCTAAGGGGAACTTAAAACAAGTGGGAGCGAGGATTAGACGAAAAGGGCAGGCAAACGAAGGGGGGGATAGATAATATGGAGAGAGCAGCTGTTGAGAGACCAGAGAGAAAGTGGTGAGGAGAGAGGAGGAGGGGGAAGCAAGGGATCTACGCTCTGGGAGCTGAGGGCCGAGGGAAAGTGATTTCGTCCTTGCTGTTTCAATCCCAGGGCCTGGCTGTCTCAATCAGAAGCAATAGAAAATAATAAATGAACAGAAGAAGGTTCGCAATGAGCAAACTCAAGAGTGGAAGACTCAAAGTTTGTTGACACTTTTTGCACATTGGCTGCAGTTAAAAAGTGGTGACAGAAATATTCATTTTGGAGGTGAACTATTCATTTAACCATTTTTTGCAATTAACAGGCAATTCATACGTTTACTAGGACTGTTATAGCAACCTTGGGCAATTATGAAGGTTTTATAAAGTCCATCTCACACAATGTTTAACCAAACACCTTGTCAGTTTATAAGGGCACCACAAATCATCAAGACTTGCATAAAACACATCCAAAGCAGCCCATTATTACCTTGCTTTAACTTTTGTTTCTCTGAAAACCTTTCACTCAGAACCTTTTATGTGGTTCTACACACAAACACATGTAGGAGGAAAGGACGGCCATAAAAACAGGAGAGCAAAAGCTTTAAAGGAAATTTTCGTCAACATTGAAGGATGATTCCGTAGGAGTCTATCAAAACCCACTACATGCTAAAATAAATAAAGCATCCAACTTTCAGCATGCCAATCTCTAACAAAACTGGTACCAAGAGTGGTCTGATTTTCATGGCTTCAAAATTTGAAGTTAAGCCAGTTTTATTTTTTTCATTTTAACTGGACTGTTCTTGTTTGTTTAAGGCTTTTAATTTAGGTTTACTCTAAGGATGAAATCGAAACTGGAGTTAGGTGGCTTTTAGTCTGTGTCTATTAAGTTTGAAGACATTTTTATGCTACTTCACCTCTGAAAGTAACTTGAAAGATATGCATACTCCTTGAAAGATATGTATATTTAAAATTCAGTTGTTCTCTTCCAGGAATATGGACAAAAAATCTTGATTAGTCATCTTGCACCCCACAAATTTTTGTTCAATGAAATGCTCTCTAGAACGAGAATGTCCCTTACCCTTACACCACCTGCCAACCCAAAGAGGTCTATAATACACTTACAGCCGACTAGCAAGTCCCTTACAAAAATCAAGAGTTCTGGCAAATATTCTGAAAACTTTATGCAAATTCACCTCTCATTATTTGCATATGCAAAAGAGCTTTGTGGCAAAATCTTCATTGTCACTAGAGATTTGCTGCAGGTTGACCAATACCGGTACAGAGTTGCACACCTCTGGCAAACATTTGCAGCGAATTGTAACCCTTACGAAAATCGAGACTTTATGGCAAATTTGCCACAAACTTGCTGCAAATTTGCCATTAATAATTTTCACAAGCAAACGAGGTTTGCAGCAAACTTGCAGCAAATTGTCCATTGTTGCCAAAGGTTTGCCATATGTTCACCACTTCCGGCGAAGAGCTGCAAAAATCTGTCAAACATTTGTGGCGAATCAAAAGTTAATTTGCATGTGAAAATAACAAGCTGCAAATTTGCTATAAAATTACGGTAAGTTTGCGGCTAGTTTAGATTTTTTTGTGAGGGAAGCTTATTTGCATTAGAAAATAATGAGTGGAAATTTTGTGGCAAGTTTGATGCAAGTTTTTCATAACTCAAGAATTTTGTGTAAGAGGAACAGTAGCAAACCATGGCTATTGAACATGTGTACATGCACACCAATTTGCTGATTACTCCCAAAAATCAGCTTATTTAAAAAATCTGACACAGCCAGAAAACTGTGTTTTGATGCCAAGCCTTGAAGAGACATGTGTTCAACATGTGCATGGATAAACTGGTGAGAATACCAGTAAAGGTGTTAACATCCCATGCAAAATCAGCGTAATGGGCAAAAATCTACCCGTGTCGACCGGTTAAATCTTACACCATTTATGACCTCTAATGCATGTAATCGCGCTCAATGTTTATGGCCTAAACTAAAGCTTATTGACTTTTTCCTTTCAATATGCCCCACCCAAACTTCTTGTTTCAATAGAAAATCCAGTACCTCAACATAGGAACGAAAGCTGCATTTGCCAAGTGATTTTACGAGGTCTTTAAAGACAGCATGAAATTAAATATATTTTCATTCTAAATAAATGTCCCTTATTGTGCTTGATTTTGTGCCTTATTGTGCTTGAAAACATGTTGTATTTAAGGAAGAAATGTTTGTTCTTAAACAGTGTAGAAATATCGAAATAACTTTCTTTGCCTCTGAAATTCGTTTTACATATTGAAAAAAGACCCATGCTACATTAATATTCTGTTTCACTTGGAAATACATCACATTACGCATATGAAATGCATTACGAATGCTGTCTCATGTTGTCTTTAAGAGGTCAGACTCTATGTAAAGGCACTTTCAGCATCAGGATATATCAGAAAAAGCATTGTGACCAAGGGACCGTGCAAGTGGGCAGTCCTTACCTCAGTTTACCAATTCCCTTGGCTTTTAATGAGCTCATTACTATTCACTGGAGCCATTTCCCCCCTCCTCTTTAGCACCTAATTACCAGCTTTATTCAGCCCTGCACAGCTGTAGTTCATGTATTATTCAGCATTAATTGCAACTTCGATAATCATTAATAAAGACTTGTGTTCTTCTTTTAAGGAGGTGACATACTCACTATGGAGTGTGTGTGTGTTGTGCTTCTGGTGCTGTGGACGATGATGATGGTGATTATTATTTTGGATGAATGTGCATTGCAGCATTGCTTAACAGCTGTGGCGGGAGGGCAGAGTATGTGTGTACATGCGTGTGTGTCAGAGACACATTGCTGTGTGTGTGCATATCATGATTGCTCACCTTTTGTTGTTGTTATTGTATAATTTTAGAAATTTGTGTCTGACTTATGTGCGCTACACATTAGCAATGAGAGAATGATGTGTTTTGTGTGGATGGGGTTTCAAAATGTCACCATGCCTGCACAAACGTTTGGTGTGATATGGCAAAGCTAGATTAATCCCATAAGGATATTTACAACTAAATATCCTTATGGGATTAAAATTTGTGTAAATTTGAAATGAAGTGAAATACAGCTAATTGGACAGAAACACAACTGGACCTGCCCTGAAATTTTCATTGGTCATTGGGCTTGGGTAGCTCAGTGAGCAAAGACATGGACAATACTACTGGAGTCACCAGTTTGAATCCATATTGTGCTGAGTGACTCCAGCCAGGCTTCCTAAGCAACCAATTTGTCTGGTGGCTAGGAAGGGTAGCGTTACATTGGTCCTTGTGGTCGCTAAATGGTGCCGTGTAAGTTTGAAAATCAAGCGAAATACAGCTAATTTTGTGCTCAGCATGACACATAATAGGTAAGGTGCACATGCTACTGTCTCAGAAGCAGAGGCAATTGAGATTCGTCCTCGGCCACCCAGATTTAGGCAGCGATTTACGAAAGATTTAAAGTAACTGCACCACCATGAGGAATAAGAGAGTATTGGGAATTGGGCATGCCAAATTGGGGAGGAAAAGGGGGGTTCTCAAGCCACTTTATTTTTACCTTTTATCTGAAATAGTGAATTATTTACAAATATCATATGTGTGAAGTTTCGCTACAAATTTTATTAGTTATTTATGTATGATAAAACTGTTCATGTTGTAGTACAAAACCATTGAAAAGAATTCGCCATGGGTTCCATCTGGATTTTCCTATTGGTTTTTATAATGGCAGTTTTGGATTTATACGTAAAATAAGGTCTGTGGTAAACATTATTTGACGATACGTGGACATTTTTTTCAGTAATACACATTTCAGACAGTCATACCAAATGTGAATCTTACAGTCTAGCTGATCCCACGAAAGCTCAATGGGATTAAGATCCATAACACTCTTTTCCAATTATCTGTTTTCCAAAGTCTGTTTATTTGCCCACTCGAACCTTTTCTTTTTCTGTTTCAAAAGTGTCTTTTTCTTTTAAATTCTTCCCATAATGCCTGCACCCCTGAGTCTTCTCTTTACCGTTGTACATGAAACTGGTGTTGAGCGGGTAGAATTCAATGAAGCTGTCAGCTGAGGACATGTGAGGCATCTATTCCTCAAACTAGAGACTCTGATGTACTTATTCTCTTGTTTAGTTGTACATCTGGCCTTCCACATCTCTTTCTGTCCTTGTTAGTCAGTTTTCCTTTGTCTTTGAAGACTGTAGTGTACACCTTTGTATGAAATCTTCAGTTTTTTGGCAGTTTCAAACATTGTATAGCCTTCATTCCTCAAAACAATGATTGGCTGATGAGTTTCTAGAGAAAACTGTTTCTTTTTTGCCATTTTTGAGCTAATATGCCAGTCTATTGCATACTGTGGCAACTCAAAAACAAACACAAAGACAATATTAAGCTTCATATAACAAACAACATAGCTTTCAGCTGTGTTTGATATAATGGCAAGTGATCTTCTAGTACCAAATTTGCAATTTAGCATGATTACTCAAGGATAAGGTGTTGGAGTGAAAGCTGCTGGAAATTGGGCCTGTCTAGATTTGATAAAAAATGACTTTCAAATAGTGATGGTGCTGTTTTTTACATCAGTAATGTCCTCTTGACTATACTTTTTGATCAGATGAATGCCATTTTTTTAAATTAAAGTACCAATTTCCTTCCAAAACTGCTAAATCTGTACATTATTCCAAACTTTTGTCCACCAGTTTATGGATTATCGGGTGTAGGGGGTGTTGGGTGTCTAAAACCAATATTCAAACCACTTTATTTTTTATATATGAATTAAAAATGGTATATATGTATTAATGGAGGCATTGCGTGATATTGGGGTGTGGTCAGGTTTCTGTGCATACCCCGAGATGAAATCCTACAGGCGCCTCTATCAGAGAGACAAAGAAAGTGCGTGGGTGCGCGTCCTATATTAAAAACGTTATTGAAATATTTGTTTGCACACTTCAATGGCATTTAATCTCCTGTTGTTCATCAGTTTCCACTTGATTTATTTCTTCACCTTTGCTTATTTATTGAATTTAATTACACACAAAACCGAGGACTGTGGCTGCTTGTTTGAGCGAGTTTGCACGAGCGTGTGCGCATAAGTGTGTGCAGAGTTTAATTTCTCCCTTCTCACCTCACCCCATCTCCCTCTCTCCCCAAAATCATTCAATGCACACTTGGTAAATTGAAATAAAACTTCCACTTGATTGCAGCCATGCTGCGAGCAGTGCCAAATGACTCTGGGTTTATGGCAACCAGTGCTGCTTGGATAAAATATCACCCTGATTATTGTGCGGTAATCGTCCAGTGTATTCACCCTTTTTCAGCTATAAAGATGAGGCCCAGATGTAGAGAGAAGAGGGGACTACGCTTTTTAGGACAAGAAAATCTACTTGTGGGACCAATGGGTGAAACAACAGAACAAGGTCACAGGGTTCATGAGTGATTTATAGATCATATGGATGTGTTCGAGATGTGTCTGTAAGTGACTAATTTTAGGGCAAGCTTCCTTCAGGCGGTTGTGTATATGTGTGTGTGTTTGTGTTAGGTTGGGAGCTTGTATGTGCTCTGCCTAAGAACATGCTGTCTTTGGATTAGGGATGGATGATATGGCTATATATATATATATATATATATATATATATATATATATATATATATAGCCATATATATGGATAATCATATATATAGCAAGTTCATATTCATTTTTAAACACGTGTGTGTGTGTGTGTGTGTGTGTGTGTGTGTGTGTGTGTGTGTATGTGTGTGTTATTGAGTCAGAGAGGGACTGACAGTGATGACCTTCTGCCAGAGGGGAAGTGCTGGGAGCCAGAGTCATGCGAGTATGTTTCAACATCAGCACTGACCCTCCCTGTCACTTCGATTGAGGAACTGAAGGCCGAGAATCTCCTGCAGATACGTGCACACATGCATGACGCATGCATGCGCACGCACGCGCACACACACAAACACGCACACATACTGCTTCAGGGTGAGTGAGTAGTAGAACTATGAGTCACATATAAGGGTCTATGAATTATGTGCGTCTCAGTAAAGCTCTGCTCCACAGGAAGCACTTTCACCTTTACGTGCTACTATCCAGATGCGCTCCCCTGCAGTGACTCAAAGAGCAGGAGTCCACAGCACACTAGCATGTGTGTAAACACACGGAACCAAGGAGGGTTATTAAGCTTGGCAATAAATAGATAAAAATCATAAATAGTTTTGGCAAAAAACGTTCGGCACACATAGATTTTTGACCATTACCCCGGTTTCACGTTGCATACAAACACCTTTTCTGGCATTCTCACCGGCTTCTCCAATGTGTGCAATTGTTGTGTGCATGCCTGTTTACATTTTGATGTCAAAAGCAGAGAATAATCAGATGATTTCAAATCTCATGTAAAATAAAAATCTTTTTGAAGAAGCACAATTGTGGTAGTTATCAGTGTATTACTGTGCATGTAAATGCAACCATTGTAATCAAGATGGGAAAGTATGGTTTGTCTGTTTTTATAGTTTATATCATGTAATAATTGAAGGGCATGTCAAAAGAGACCCACATATACACACATGAATTTCAAGAAACACTGTTGCACACACAGTTGGAACAAGTTAGATGAAGCAAATATCTCCCATTCAGGGGCTTTCATGCCTGCCCGCCATTCCTCTATCTCTAGGCTCCTGGGCTGCACAAGGAAATCTCGAGATCTCTTTCCTGGTCTCTGAGACTTGTGCTGTGCCGATGGCATATCTCCAGCACGCCTTGACGTGACGAGTCAGTTGGATGGTGGTCTGAAGGATAGAGGCCCACTATTGTGAGCCCAATCCATCATCCCTCCCCTGCCCACCCCTCACCCTTCCAGGCCTGATATTGTGCCATATCACCACAGCCAACCAATGGGGGACAAACTTCCTGAAAAGCCTGTTAGAAAGACTAAACCACTACTTTGAGAGAGATAATGGCAAAGGCCATTTCATACACGGCTGGACTTTTTTATGACTTCTCGGGGTAATAAGTTTGCTCTTATAGGCCTTTACACATTGTCCTTCATCAACTTTGTAAATAAGATAAACAAGTTGCTGTTCCTTTTAGTTTTGCCCAATGTCACTAATTGTCAGGTTGGCGTGACCTTGTTTGTTCCTGCTGGTAGATGCAGGAACCACACCATATAATGCCAAAAGCATGTTTTCCCATTGAAGACCATTCAAAAATAACATTCTGACAAAATACATATAATATATTGCAACTCATTGGTTTTGCTAGTACTTTGCATGCTTTTGTATGTGTCCACATTTGCACACATGCACAGTAGCCATGGAAAAATGCATTAAAACAAAAGACTGGATGGAGGGAAGGACGGACGACGAGAGAAATGAATGGATGAGAGCAGGGTCTCATTTCATTTACACGTTGAGAAAAGCCAAGGGGAAAATAAGAAATTAGCTGTTGAGAAAACTCTCACGAGTGTCACAGGAAGACTTAGCAGTGTTGTGCCTGACTTAAGGGCTTGCATTTTTCCCCCCGTTTTTTGTTCGTCCGATGCAGCCCTTCCACCGTGTCGAGAACAGGGGAGATTAACTTTCTCTGCCCTTGCTCTCCTAGTAAGCATTCTGCAGCACATTCTGTCTTATCCAGAAGCGCTAATAGGAAAATGCTACCTAGTTAGCACTAGTTTCCCGCCAAGAATATTCTGACAAGCTGGTCTACCTATGAAGCCCAACAATTGCCGTTGTGGAGGTGAACATGCAAAAAGAAAATTGTTAAGAAGTTGTACTTCTCTTGAAAAGAAATTCAAGAAATAAATCCAACTACAGTAGCAAACGCTTGGTTTTATTGCTTGGGACTCAACTGGCCTGGTCTGAGTTCCACAGCTGTGATTAATTCATGCAGTTGATACACAGATCAGGTCACTATTTAGATGAAAACTACATAAGTCTGCTTATTGCATTAAATGCACAAGAAACAGGAATGCTAGGGATAGTAGGGATAAATCACAATGATTGACTAATCGTCCTAAAACCAAAACTAGTCAGTTAGTAAGGTCTAATGTTGAAAGTTGATTTAGATTTTGTCTTATTCTGTACATATTTTTTGGTTTTATGTTTGTAGTGGTGTGCTTTAATTAGCATGTGCTGCTTTAGCTGTTTGACAGTTTCCATGGTAAAACCCTCTCTGAAAATATTAAACCCGTTTAAAACACTGCCGCTACAGCCATAGACACATTCAGACAGACATCATTGGCCATTGTGTTGTCTCACACAGCTTATTGGGCATCCCTCCATTAGCATTGCATTTTTAAGATGACATGTCCTGCCAACAATAGTCCAACTTTTAATACCGTGCCTTGAGACAACTGTTTTCTGTTCTTTTTCATTGCTCTTTGCTTTCAAATTTTTTGTATGCAAGAATGTGTTTTCTTTAAACGACCTGTAAGAAATGCATCTGTCGGAGTCAAATGAACCAGTCTCCAACCTAATTATAAAGAGTTGACTAGTCATTCAAGCAACACAAGTCTATCTTGACATTATGTATCTTTGCATGAAACTGATAATTGTGAAAAGGAACCCCACTTATTGTAAAAGCCTGAACAGATCAAGTGTCATTGCCATTGTATTTTCAGGAACAACAACAAACCTTTCTACCCTGTGTATTTTCATTTAGTTTCCTGCCACATTTGTTGTTAACACAAACTCCTGAGTCTGACTGTTTCCACGGCTCATGTATTCCATCTCATTCTCGGCCCCCTACGTTGCTGCTACCAGCTTGCCAACAGAGAGCAAACGACCCGACCCCAGTGTCGAATACATGTGCCAGCATTACTCTCCATTACCGCCTGTGCTTATCAAGGGTTTTTTCTCCCCATGTCCCTCCCAACTCTTTGTTAGTTTATGCATACGTAGAATATAACCAAGTCTCATATTAGTTGTGAACTTTTTTGTTCTTGTGTCATGTACTCCTCATGTACATCAGGTGTCCAATAAGCCTGTTAAGGCCCAATTGCATTGTGAATCTTCCTTTCCAAATCCTTTCCATCCTGGGTGCCTGGATGTATATGTGTGTGCATTTGTGAGCGCATGTGTTAGGGGACAATTGAATACCCTACTAATTAACTCCCAACTCTGCAGTTCCAAGTTTTCATGGATTAATCAATTCTAACTTACTTTATCAGAGCCACTTATCACCCAATACAGGAATCCATGCTTGTCCCTGACTAGTGTGTTGATAACAGGACATATTTCACGTTGCCCATATCCCCTACCGCCCACCCCCACTTTTATCTATTCTCTTTTCTTCTCTCACCTCTGACTCCTTCCCATAAACGTCCCTGGGAACAGTGAGTGTGGACATATACATGTTTGCTTGGAGTGAATCCAGAGCAGATAGCATATTAGTTCAGTGGTTCTCAATAGAGTGCAACAGTCTGGATCCAGAAATAAAAATCCTATTAATTTATCCCATAGATGAATTGATTTTCAACGATAACTTATAAACTTTTAAAGACAGGCGTACTGTGAGCTACGAGGGTGTTCATTGATGGTATATGCTTCCGTTGAAGCCATCTGTATGCGTTATTTAAACTTAAATATTTAAAAAAACGTGTTTGATATTGGAAATCATGGTAAACATCTACATAAACGATGGTACAGCAGAGAAAGATTAACCAATCAAAGAAGCGCGGCCAGCGAAACCGGCAAAATGTGCCTCGGAGCAACCACGTGCTCCCATAACACACTGTGAATGATGTAATCAAGTTGGTCTCCCTTCAGCCTTAAACAACTTATATAGTTGTTCATATCGGAATATTTTGCAATAAATGTATATAAATATATTGTTTCTATACTGATAATCAACAACCTAAAATAAATAGTTGTATACAGTATATATTCCCATAGTTTTTTATTTAATTACATCATTCACAATGCTTCATGGGATTGTAGACCATGCCCTCATGAAAGACCGTAAGTACACAGCCTTGTACCTTTGTCTTTATGTTCGACTTTCAAATATGTTTTTGCCTCAAAACAAAGTTTGTGATGTTGTAATTCTCCTCGGAGCTTGTTGGTTAGGTTCTTGGCTTACAACTCTTTTATGGAGGATATTATAAAAAGTCTATGGGGAAAAATAAATGGGGAAAATACTTACGGAACCCAGGTGGGCACTGTTGCGTTCTATTCTGGACCTTGAGTACCACAACCAATGCTGTAAGCTTGGGCTGGAATTATCTGTTTGATGACCAATGACAGATGGAGGGAATATTCTGGAAACCTGTTTTAAAACATTAATTTATTTTGCAGTTCCGTTTGGTGACTCTAGTAGTGTAAAAAGGTTTAACTTACCTGATCCACTCAATAGTACAGGCTCCAAGACTTAACTCGGGTGTGTCAGTTAAGGAACACATCCAAAAAATAGTGCAGTACTTAGGTATTTCAGGACCAAGATTGAAAGCCACTGTATTAGTACATTTTGCCCATCTCTCTTCAATAATTTGTAATCATATCACTGTTACAAGATGGGTGGTTAATGGACCTTGGCTAAACTGGCCTATTCCGTGAACCAGATGGGCTCGAGTGCAGGGAAGTTACCCAGGCATAGGCCTACAGTCTGCCCCCGAGCACAGAGGGTCATTTCTGGGTTGACTGACAGACTGAATCCCTCTCTTCCCCTCTCCATTTGGATGAATACTGCTGTTTGATCTGGCTTCTCCAGATCAATCACTGGAGACAGGCAGCTCCTCGACCAATGGAGCAGAGCAGACAGGCTGTTCACTCTCTTCCTCCATCTCTCTCTGCCACCCAAGGTGATGTCTCAGATGTGGTGAACTATTTATATATTTGTTTATTTATGTATTTATTAGATGCACTTGCTCAGCAGTCATACCGCCCAGTGTACCTCCAGGGAAGGCTGCGCTGTAGACAGACAACCCACTTTGACAAGTTATTTGATTTCAGTGGGGTCATAATAATGTAACCGTTTGAGATGTTAACAACCACTCAGGCTTGGCCCCCTTTCCCTCCTTTCCATCCCTCGTTCCCCTCCCACCTTCCTGTCACCCTCTTTGTTGGCTAAAGTAATAACCTGCTCATTATGGATTGTAAGAAATATCTACTAAGAGATTATGCTCGAAATAAAAGGCATGAAAACACAAAAGTGATTGAAAATGGTCCCTTACAGCATCTGTAATTAGCCGAGGGGATTATAGACAATGCTTCCCTAGAGAGTCTTCTGCGTACAACCCCCACTCAGCTCCACGGCTGCCACAGTGGCACTTAGAGCCAGACTGAGTGTGTAATTAATGTATTTACTGTATGTACCTCTGACCAGGTCGGCTCCTCTTCAGTTAAAGGGTATTTAAGACTGGGAGCTAACAGGGACATGAGGTTACAGCTGCTTCAGTTTTCCACCCTCTCGCCCTTCCTCTTCCCTCTCTAACCCAAGTGATGTGTGTAATAACAGCCACTTCATTACAGATGGTCTTGTTGACATTTGCATAATATATTTTTTTAAGGTTTAGAATAATATAAGTAATATTAAAAAACAGATAGTTCTGACTCTAAATTCTGATTCGACGAGCCATGTTCATAGATGTTGTATAAACAGCACCTTGCCCATATCTCTCCCACACCTGGCTTCCCACTTGTGGGTGAATTCTCCATTATCCATACAGTAAATATGCTCTGTATTTATTATGCCTGGAACATGCGTCACACGTAATGAATAAGCGTGCACTGCTTCACACAATCAGTTTCTGTGCAAGGATGTGCAGTCGTGTGTGTACCTCCTGGAAATTGATAATGCTGATTTTAGCCACAGGAAGTGGGGAAAAAACATTGATGCTTGGTTAGGTTGATGCAGTTCACTCAACTGTTTATTGAACACTGTTGTCTATTATCATATTGGTGTCGCCATTTTTTTAAATGGATCAAAACTCTCCAGATCGAAGGAAATGTTAGCTAGGATGTCAAGTACTGACAGGCTTAGTCATGTTCACTTTCATTGCATCTTTTTTTATGCAGTGGAAGTGAATGTTGACTGAGACGGAATATTCTGCCTAACACCTCATTTTTTGTTTATATAGGTTTGGAACAATATGATGGTGATTAAATTATGTCAGTATTTTCTTTTTCAGTGAACTAACCCTTTAACATTTTTTTTCGACTGTGAGTACTGCAGCATGCAAGTGCTGATTGCATCGTGTAATGCATAGAGATAGTTACACAGACTTTCTCTTTTGCTCCTTTGGTCTTCACAGTGCCGTTTGCAAATAGTGATGGAGAATGTTGAAAGTGCTGAGTCATTTGTCTGATCGGCTAAGTGAAACACATTTGGAGCAAATGAGTCAAGAGAAGGAGTGATTGAAATAGCGCTGGAAATTTCCATGAGAGAGGAGCTGGAGTTTCTGAAAATGAGTGTGTGGGCCGAGGCAGATGAAGGCGAGGGTATAATCCCCTCACACCCGCCTCCTCTCTCTCTCGCTCTCTCTCTCTCTCTCTCTCTCTCTCTCTCTCACACACACACATACACACACACTTCAGGAACATTGAAGGGCAAATGTTTGAATCATTTAAAACTTAAGGGAACCAGATCTATTCCAGTGGCCAATGGCATGCTTGAGATGAATGCACGGCAATGACTTGCTGTGCTGCTTAATTAACAGACTGAAGACAAAGAGTCCGGAGAAATGGAGAGATAGAAAGGGATGAAAGAATAGAGGGAGAGACATATAGGCTACAGTAGATGGGAGTGATAAAGATGGATGGAATTGCGAGGACTGATCTTTATCGTGCTCGGTTTACTGGTATTGAAGGAGCAGTTAATGGGGGCTGGGGGGGCTTGCCCCACCTTTCTCCAACCTTTTTACGTCCGTTGTAACTTTTATGCATGAGAAGCCAAACCATAAAGTGAAAAGTGCACCAGCTTGATGAGAGAAAATTCAGATGAGTCGTAAGTCTGAAAATATCACTGCATGCTGCTAACATGCGTTGTGGGACCATCTAGCCTAGTCCTTGAAGATATGACCCTGCTTCCTAAAGATAGACTTGCCGCCCAAAGCCTGGGAGATTTTGATGATATAGTGGTCCCTTATTTAATCAACTGGCAGCCTTTATTTGGTGTTTGTTACCCTCCTTTGACCTGTGGGGACTATTACATGTCACTCCCCTTTAAGTGAGAAAGAGAGACAACTTTGCCCAACTTTGCTTCACGTTTAAAGGTCAGGTGTTGCTATGGTGACAATTACACCCCCTTCCCCCCAACCAAACAATCTTTGTCAGCTTCCTTTTGGTTTCCCACATGTTTTCACCTCACTCTATCTCTCTCGCCAACCTTCTCGCCTTTGCTTGTCCTGACAGATTACAGGATGTTTTTCTTAAGCGTTTGGCCACCGATACAGTGGCTGACATTTTTATTAAAAGTACAAGTCACAAATGCAGAGGGCTTAAGTGAAGTGATGCAACAGGTAGCCAGAATGGATGTAAAGGCCCCCCCATCTGCCCAACACCACGGCTCATTGATGAGAATTAATGCAGCGGCCGATATGCAGAGAGAGAGGTTGTAGAAAGGGGGAGGATTAGAACTTGAGCTTTCCAGTCACGGCATAGCAATTTATTAGAATTTGTTTGCTTGGCCCTGAAGTCTTCATTTCCCAGCCCTGACGGAACGAGAGAGAGAGCGAGGCTGGAGGTGGGAAGAGTTGAGGAGAGGAGGGGCCAGAGGCAGCTGGCGAACCAAATGAAGACAGCGTAAGCACAACACCGACTCTGGGGGATTTGAGCCATTCTGGGAGTCAGGCAACTTGATGCGTGTTTTTTTCACTTTTGTTTTTTGTTTATTCTCTTTCTTTGTTTTGTTCTTTTTTTTTACGCCATCCCGAAACTGTGTTTGCAATCTATTTTACCTCAGTAATGTGGTATAGAAACAGTTTGTGTGTTCCATTGGAATTGAACCCATGACATTGGCGTTGTTGGTTTGCTCTAACATATGAGCTAAGGAACCCTTCCAAGTGAAACAGAATGTCCAATCAGGGGAAAAAAATGGGTTTAAATTTAAATGTTTTACTTGATTTTAGCTGCCAGGAATTTAAAGGATCATGAGAAGTGGTTGCTTCGTGCCAGGAGTTTGGAGAGGTTGAAAAATAGAGGCGTTGATGACATTAGCAAGGAACAGGAAAGTCAGATGCGGTTGTTATATTTTGATGAAAGATTACAAATAAATAAATAAATCTGTCTGGAATAATGTACACAGATAAGTTAGTCAGAAAATGTCTAGCAACATGTTTTACAAAAGTATATTTTGTTATTTCAATGTAATATTTTTATAAACATTTAATTTAATTAATGTAGTAAATAATATAATATGAAAATATTAATTAAGGTAATAAATTAAATAATAATTATTAAATATGATTATTGTCAAATATTAATATTTAAATAAATATTCAATTTAAAATTTCAATTTTTTTTTGATTTCCCGATTTCTGAACCAAAAGGTGCTTCTTCATTTATATTCCTTTTTATAAAATTATATATTTATATGTATATAATTAAATAAATATTAATTAAATAAGTTAATACGTTAAATTATAAGTATTAAATATTATTAATATGAAATATTAATATTTAAATAAATATTATTTTTAAAGTTTCAATTTAACATTTTGGATTTTCTCATTTCTGAACCAAAAGGTGCTTCTTCCCTTATATTCCTTAATAAAAATAACATGGCATACTGATGATTTCAGATTGTAATAACATGGTGCTTTGATATATACTTTGGCACTGAATAATTACCCTATTCTTATACCATTATTTTTACAAAATACAAAGTACTTAAAAAAAAATACCATTACCATAGTACATATCCAGTAACAAAAGCATGGTATTATCATGGTACATGTAAAAAAAAAAAAAGAAATAATAATAATAATAATAAAAAATGCTATTAACATGGCACCATGTCCAAAAAACATATCAAAAGTGTTTGGACCATATAAAGGCCATTGGCCCATCATTCATTGATTTCAAACAGTACACAAGATTATTCAAAAAATGCTGTGGGTAGAAATCCCTGTGAACTTCTGAGAAGCAGCAGCCTCATAAGTCCAAAGGCCAAGGTGTCCTCTGAGGTAAATCTTGTTTCCAACAGATTGAAAATTCCTTTCAAGAATCTGCTGTCAGGGGTTAAGCGTTTAATTTTGACTTTCATACGATTAAAAAAAGCCTCTTTGCATGTTTCTTTTAGCACATTGTCAGATTAAAAAAACACAGCAGAACATAACAAATTTGCTAATCATGCAAATGATTTAGGTATGCCTACATAATCTTTCACGGTACAAATTCAACACATCAAACATGACTTTAAATACAGGATAACAAAAAGATAGGATGACACAAATACACAAACAGAAGAGAGTATCTCAATCAACTTAATAAAATGCATACATTTAAATAATTTAACTCATGATACTGCCGTAGATAATGCAGAAACTTTCATTTGATTTGCTTTGTAATATGCACAAAACAACCTTATGCCAATATGTCATTAACCAATAGGCTTTAGTTACGTCACTCCAATGAACCATAATTTGTTATTTGCTAGTCGGTTGCAGGTGATATTAAGGGGGAGGGACATTGTCATTCTAGAGAGCATTTATTGGAGAAAAATCTGTTTAGTGCAAGATGAGTCATCAATATTTTTAATGAAAAGAGGGAAAATATAAAATGTGTATAGTATCACATTGTCGATCTTAAGACAGAAAAGTGTGTTTTCATACACTTCCTCATTATTTTATGCTACAAATAAATAGATTTAATATTAAATTAATAAATAAATAATGTTACCATAAAAGCAAGAAAAAACTGGTCATATTAAAATATTTAATTTCTATTAAAAAAAGGGACCTTTTTTTTGGTTTGTATATCTATCTATCTATCTACAGTGAGGAAAATAAGTATTTGAACACCCTGCTATTTTGCAAGTTCTCCCACTTGGAAATCATGGAGGGGTCTGAAATTGTCATCGTAGGTGCATGTCCACTGTGAGAGACATAATCTAAAAAAAAAAATCCAGAAATCACAATGTATGATTTTTTAACTATTTATTTGTATGATACAGCTGCAAATAAGTATTTGAACACCTGAGAAAATCAATGTTAATATTTGGTACAGTAGCCTTTGTTTGCAATTACAAAGGTCAAACGTTTCCTGTAGCTTTTCACCAGGTTTGCACACACTGCAGGAGGGATTTTGGCCCACTCCTCCACACAGATCTTCTCTAGATCAGTCAGGTTTCTGGGCTGTCGCTGAGAAACACGGAGTTTGAGCTCCCTCCAAAGATTCTCTATTGGGTTTAGGTCTGGAGACTGGCTAGGCCACGCCAGAACCTTGATATGCTTCTTACAGAGCCACTCCTTGGTTATCCTGGCTGTGTGCTTCGGGTCATTGTCATGTTGGAAGACCCAGCCTCGACCCATCTTCAATGCTCTAACTGATGGAAGGAGGTTGTTCCCCAAAATCTCGCAATACATGGCCCCGGTCATCCTCTCCTTAATACAGTGCAGTCGCCCTGTCCCATGTGCAGAAAAACACCCCCAAAGCATGACGCTACCACCCCCATGCTTCACATTAGGGATGGTGTTCTTGGGATGTACTCATCATTCTTCTTCCTCCAAACACGGTTAGTGGAATTATGACCAAAAAGTTATATTTTGGTCTCATCTGACCACATGCCTTTCTCCCATGACTCCTCTGGATCATCCAAATGGTCATTGGCAAACTTAAGACGGGCCTTGACATGTGCTGGTTTAAGCAGGGGAACCTTCCGTGCCATGCATGATTTCAAACCATGACGTCTTAGTGTATTACCAACAGTAACCTTGGAAACGGTGGTCCAGCTCTTTTCAGGTCATTGACCAGCTCCTCCAGTGTAGTTCTGGGCTGATTTCTCACCTTTCTTAGGATCATTGAGACCCCACGAGGTGAGATCTTGCATGGAGCCCCAGTCCGAGGGAGATTGACAGTCATGTTTGGCTTCTTCCATTTTCTAATGATTGCTCCAACAGTGGACCTTTTTTCACCAAGCTGCTTGGCAATTTCCCCGTAGCCCTTTCCAGCCTTGTGGAGGTGTACAATTTTGTCTCTAGTGTCTATGGACAGCTCTTTGGTCTTGGCTATGTTAGTAGTTGGATTCTTACTGATTGTATGGGGTGGACAGGTGTCTTTATGCAGCTAACGACCTCAAACAGGTGCATCTAATTTAAGATAATAAATGGAGTGGAGGTGGACATTTTAAAGGCAGACTAACAGGTCTTTGAGGGTCAGAATTCTAGCTAATAGACAGGTGTTCAAATACTTATTTGCAGCTGTATCATACAAATAAATAGTTAAAAAAATCATATATTGTGATTTCTGGATTTTTTTTTAGATTATGTCTCTCACAGTGGACATGCACCTACGATGACAATTTCAGACCCCTCCATGATTTCCAAGTGGGAGAACTTGCAAAATAGCAGGGTGTTCAAATACTTATTTTCCACACTGTATCTATCTATCTATCTATCTATCTATCTATCTATCTATATATATATATATATATATATATATATATATATATATATATATATGTATAAGCCTATGAATTATTTACGGTTAAAAAAATAAATAAAAAAATAATCCCAAAGAGCTGAATTATGCTATTTTACATATTCCACTGATAGGTTGGACATGAATTAATTGATAACAAAATAGTCTAAAGCTTTCAAAATGAAATCAATATATCTTCAAAGGCCCTTGCTCATAAATAAGTCATCATAAATAAACATTATACTTGAGCATGAAAAACGTACGGCTGATGGTAACTCTTATGGAAGCCTGAATCATAGCTTGTCTAATTGAAACATTTAAGGTAAACATTGAAAATGATTACTGCTTGTAGCTTCTACACTATATTATATATAACTTACTTATAGTAGTTTGACCAGTTTTCTAATCATTTTACTATTCGTTTTTATCTTAAGTGTTTGATGGACAACAGATATGGAAAATTGGGATTCTTAGTTTTAAAGTTGCACCTCATCGTATGTCAGTGGAAGCTGAACTTTCAAGAAACTCATGCAAACTTTTATTACCATTAAAGTTTTGTGTAAAATACGTAGCATAAGAGTTGTATGCTAAGAGCTAGTTAGCATATTCTGTTGCTGACAATCTGCTAGCAGCATTTGTTCCACTTAAAATGACAGTTCACCAAAAAAAAAAATTACATTTTGTTATCATTTACTCGACCTAATGTTGTTTCAGACCTGTATGATTTGTTTCTGTGTAACTAAAAAGTAGATGTATGCGAACATTTTTGTGTGAAGTTTCCCTTTAAAGCTAACCTGCTGCTTAGCATTGATAATTATGTCAGACATGCATCAATGCAACGTCAGTCATCTGTGACATATCAAGTATAAGGTTGGCCTATGTGCGTATTTACAGTTTACAAGTACAGCACAGAGCTCAAGCAGAATGGGTGGTGTTCAACATCTCAAACCCAGCGGTATATAAGGGTGTGTGTGTGTGTGTATATGAGTGTGTGTTCGTGTGGCTGCATGCCGGCTTTACGGTGACGGGGGTCATTTACATATAAATGAAAGTTGCCGATCACACACGGCTGACCCCATTTATTCTAGCGGACGGACAGGCAGGCCTGGCTAGTGTCGACGCACTGCCGAATTACTCCAAATTACCACATTTCCATCTCCACATCGGCCCTGTCAAACAAGTGCTCATCGTTGCTAGGTTTCTCTTCATGCTCTCTCTCCAGCAGAAGGAATAAGTGTAATTGGCAACGGGGAATTGTCAATGCCTCTGCTAGTAGCCCGGACAGCAACCCACCCTGTTGAATCAGAGAGAGAGCGAGAGAGAGAGCGAGAGAGAGAGCGAGAGAGAGAGAGAGAGAGAGAGAGAGAGAGAGAGAGAGAGATTTTGTGTTTGCCATGAATCTTAGACAGTGTAAAAAATACCTTAGAGACCATGGTCCAACAGGAACTTTACATTGGAAGAGCGAAAGATTTTTTTCTCTCTTAATTTAGCTGTCTACATTGAATCTGCTCGGCTTTAACATTATCTAGCAAACTTTGCAAGACAGACTCTGCTAGCCTCTGTCAAGATGAGAATAAGAATTCATAGGTTTGCTTCATACTTATGACATGTTTCATACCAGTATGGATGGGCAGTATGGTTGACTAGTCAATTAGTGAGGTTCTAGGTCACACTCTTTTTTTGTTTAGTTTTTTTACTGCCTTTTATGGACTTGTTCCATGCAATGGGCCTTATTTATGAAACAGAGCAAAATCATATCTAAATCGTTCATGAATCCATTCTTACGCAAATTGTCCCATTGAATATTAACATTACAAATTGCTTTTCTCGCTCATAAAAATGGTTGAAACACAAAGTCTTAAAGAACCATTCAATGCCAGACTGTGGAATACTACAAGGTAGTATGGCCAACTACCTTGTCCTCACCTGTACAGTTTCCAACAAAATATGTAGCTTTAAAACACTGAAGATAGTGTTAAAGACCTGTCCTATAATCTTTAATCTTCCTGTTCAAATCCCTATCTGCTCTGCAAAGAGAGCTGTCTTCTAGGAGATAGACTCTGGAATAATCTCCACTATGACTCACAACTCAGTCCAGCAGATGAAAAGCAATGGTACAGCAAGATTCGAGTTGTTCTCTCACCTTGTCAAAACTCATTACAGAGAAATCTCTCCAGCAAGACCACACAAATTCCATGCATTTGATATTCTGTGCACCTAATATAGCTATAATCTCGGGTCCCTTATAGATCAAGAAGCAATCACTGGCACCATGAAATCAATGGTGAAGAGAATTATGTGTGAGCATGGACCGACTTAGAGAGGTTAAATGGCAGTATGTATGCTCATGATACCTCTATACTCCTTGTCAAATAATGGTAAC
Source organism: Xyrauchen texanus (assembly GCF_025860055.1). Classification (NCBI taxonomy): domain Eukaryota; kingdom Metazoa; phylum Chordata; class Actinopteri; order Cypriniformes; family Catostomidae; genus Xyrauchen; species Xyrauchen texanus. The sequence goes on from NC_068325.1 coordinate 13,090,275, forward strand.
TCATCTCCAGTCGGAATAGGTCAAGTGGTCAAAGCATGGCAGGACAAGATGGTGATTCAAGGCCTCTGGAACTTCAGGCTAATGTATATAGTCAGTAATGTCATTGGTGACATTGGGATTCTATTAGTGGCCTTTGGAAGTAGTACTGGCCCAAAGCCCAGCGGTACAACCTAAATTGATCTGTCATAGAAGATGCTCTCCCTGGTGGCCCCAGCCGAATTCCCCAAAAGTCTGCTCCCCGTTCCACCATATCCATCTCTTGAATGAAGCCTGAAAGTGGCCTGAAGGTCACATTTAATGATGGAGATGGAAAATAAATAGGCCGGAGTTGGAAACCGACCATAATTGCCAATGAGCGGTGGTGTTTTTTATATTGATTCTTAATGAGCGGAATCCATGATGTCTATACAGGGCATTTACATGTCCTCGCAATGATTGCAGGGTCGTTCAATACCAGTTTACAGCCAACCTGAGAACCCAAGGAGACCCACCACCCTAGGCTCATTTGAATGGGTGAATAGTTATTGGTTTTCCTGCTACTCTGCAGGCGCTGTGTGGCCTCATTTGTATTTTTAGTGAATTATTCTGGTTGTGCAACCTGAACCCACTTAAGTATGTCACTTAGCATTTGCCGAAGTTGTGCCAGGGCACAGGCCTCATCAGGTTTCAGTCTGGGAGTCTGCGGTTAAGTGGCCGCCTGTCATGTTTATTTATTTCATTCTTTTTTTCTTCTTTATTTTCATTTTGAAATTCAGGATTGCAATGCCGATGGTGGCTGTCCAAGTTGTTTAACCACGACTAGAGGTTGGAGGACAAGTGAAGGTGTCGTCACATGCCTGGTTTCGTAATCCTGCTAAATCGTCATTTTATTACTTTGTAGCGCATCACACAGGGCTCGTTAACTGCTGAAAATTCGTAGAGCACTCATCAGCATCCTAGAGGCACACTTCAAAACATAGCGATGACAAAGGCACTATATCTGAGGCATATTTGAATAATCATTAATGTTTACGCATTGTAGCGAGATGCTAAATCCCCATGCTTAATCCCAGTGGCTGCCACTATAAGGTACCATCTCTTGAAAATTGAGATGTAAAGGGAAAGTTTGCCTTAATTTACAAACCTATGTATGACTTTCTGTCTTCCATGGAGTACAAAAGATGTTAGGCAGTATGTACGTGACTAAAAGAATGTCTGTTTGTTTTTTCATCAACTATTCTTTTAACAATGTGAAATTACAAATAAAGTCAGAGTTGATTCCACTTCCTTATTCTATATCTTGGTCTTCTTCTTTTCACTCTCTCTTGGTTTTTCTCTCTCTTTGTCCCTCTGCTGGAGAAAATATTCTTTGTGCCACTCCAGTATACATGGAAAATAACTCACAAATCCATGATATACATTATAAATGGGGCATCTGATTCAGCATGCTTGTCATAGAGCAGAAATTTGTATGTGCCACCACCTTCTCATACACATAGAGAGTCTCCATGTCAAGGGTACATTGGTGGAGCAAGTGATCATGGAGGGAATATGTTGGACCTCATGCCCCCTGGCCACATGTGTTGCTGGTTCCTCTCTCTTGGACTTTTTATTGATTTATTTTAAACAAGGTGAGGAAAAAATACTTGAGAAATGAGAAGCCTGAGGTGATGAGAAAATAAATAAAAAAGGAAGATGGGGAGAGTTGGGGAAGGAAAGATGGCGTGCAATAGAGAGGGTAGAAGTGCTTTTAAAATGGATATTTCACCCAAAAAAATACTTATATTGTTCCAAACCTGTATGACTATCTTTCTTTTGGAGACCCAATATTTTCAAAGGCACTAAGAACTGTAAATTCTCTGTGTAAAACGGAGAAAAGTTATTTGAAAATCTCTTTTATTTTTCTTTCAGTGTTTTTTAAATGAGGTTCGTGCACAGAATTGAGAAAAACTACCATCTATGACGTGCAGCAGTTCCCAACCTTAAAACGACTCCTGCTTAGTGAATACTAAGTTGTGCTCTACCTAATCGATGCCCCCCCATTAATTCTTCTAAGGCCAGCCTCAGCAGTACAAGCCTGGAGTTTAGCGCTCCACAAAAGCCACCTGTTCTCAATGGGTCACCTTTATAAGTCTCAGGCCCTGCATTGATTTTCAGCAGGACTTATTTCATGAAGCAGGTCTTTGGGACAGAACACAGATGAAGATGAACTAGGAGGCTAAATCACTTTTCGTTGGCCTCTTTTTCTCCTTCGCTCTCTCTCTTTCGCTCGAACTCCCCTTCACATAATTCTCTGCCGTCATGTTTCCAGTGGAGTGCAGCCAAGAAGAGGTTTCAGAAAAACACTTTTTGCAGTTAACTTCTTAACTCAGAGATTGATACATCATCTGTCACATTTAAGTTGGTTTATGTGAATTATTAGCATGTGTAAACAAACTATAGCTGCCTTCGCTATTGTTGGGTTAAAACAATGTCTGGGGTTAATACATGTTTAGCTTAAATAAAGCATTTGTAGCATCATTTTGATTACTACAAAAAATAATTTTGTCTCATCCCTTGTCTATTTAAAAAAAGAATAAGAAACAATTGTGGTTATTGTATGGTTATTGGATAAGCACTTACAAGTGGAGTGAATGGGGCCAGTGGATATCCACTGAAATACCCACCGTTTCGAAAATATAGCCACAGGACAAAAACATTATACATGTTAACGTAATTGTAGTGTGACAAAATCGCTTACTAATCTTAGCTGTGTAAAGTTATATCCAATATTACAACTGTGTTGTCTCAAGTTTTAGCTAGAAGGCTAGCGTGTAGGGTTTACTTCCTCAAATATAAATGCTGCATGATTTAGCAGGTTTCCATAACTTTACAAATGGAAAATGGGGAGCATGTAAACTTTCTGAAAAATGACTAAATTATTAAACAAAGCAAAGCAGGAGCTTTCGCATGGCAGGAGGCTAGAGTTCACACAGAGTGCAGGGCGTTCAAGGAACTCGACTTCCATTAATCTCTTTTTTCTCACAGTTTTTCTTCTAGTTTCCTTGTAGCCTAACTTATAGCATTGCACTTACCAACACTAAGGTTGTGTGTTCTATTCCCAGGAAACACCCCTTGGATGCGCTGTAAGTGGCTTTGTTGAATGCATAAAAATGTAAATGTATAATGTCCATAGACATCACCGTTGACATCTTTAAATGCAATGCTCCCTGCTGAATTAATGCCATGGTAAAATAAATGTCCCTGTAAGGAGTGTGCATAAGATGACAGGAAGTGAGCATATGTCAATGTGGTGGGATGAACACAGGTGGCGGAAATGATTATGGAAATGTTTATGGAAGAGTCTTGTCCCTCAGGTGGATATGACTTAAGGATGAGAGGAAGAGGGGAGAGGTAAATCTACCCCAATGGGACCCCAAACCCTTGGGATCACTTACTGTGTAAGAAAAGATGTCACAATATAAATTAGGGTCTTTCTTACCTTCCTCATTCCCATGTGAGCAGACAAATATGGAATCTGCAACTGCATAATTCCTGCAGATTTCTGTAGCTCAACTGGCCTAGCATGGCAGTAGAAACATCCAGGGCACAGGTTTGATTCCCAGAAAATATAGGTAGATACAATTTATTTAGCTTGAATGCACTGTAAAGTACCATTCACACTGAATGTGTTCTTGCATTTAAAAAAGAAAGATGAAGAGCAAAGAAATGGAATGAAATGCAGATGTCTCGAAACATGTTTTTAAAAGTTTAACTGTTTAAATGTATACAGTGTCTTAACACAGTGTTAACTTGATGTGGGTCTGCAGATTGGCCTACCCTTGAGCAACTTGCCAAACACACATAAACACATGGCGCACTAAATTTCACCCTCTCAAAATCAGAAGAGATGATCTCTGAGATGGGCAGACACTTACATCATGTTTTCTGCCCAGCTGCACTGTGTTCTCATGTAGTTGGAGTCCTGTGGTGCGAACGGGGAATATGGCAAATGCTGGAGTTCATCTGACTGTCAGCATTGAGGTCACACTAGTTCAAGGTCTAAAATAGCGTGAGTGTTTTATCTTTCTTTTCTATCCTGTATCTAAAGGAGGCTTCAGGAAATGGCATTCTGGAAGCAAACAAGACTCGCAAAATACACTTGGCAACCAAAAATATGGGTGTTTCAAAGCTGTTTCATGAAGGATTTCAATCTATTATGGTATAAGAGTGAACTTAGCTTGTGTGAAGATTTTATTTCAAACCAAGTGGTTTTGCTAGATATACTGTACAAATTGGTGAACTATTCTCATCCTGCAGTTCAATGGTTGTACAAAAACATGCCTACAAGAGCAGTCTTTAGTAAAAAAATGGCATTAATGGTGAAGCGCTATTTTAAGAGTGTATTCAATTTGGTGAAGTCGTTCTTGGGCTAAGTATTGCACAATAAATTATTAAAGTGATGTTGTGATGTTTTAGGGTTATAAACCTTAGCAAAGTTCAAGCCTTTGATTGTATCTAGTGGTCAACTGATATGGGTTTTTCATTAGCCAATGCCAATACAATATCTAAAGAGCAGGAGGACTAATGGCCAATATAATGCTGATATATACATATATATATATATATTAGGGATGTCGATTTAACGCATAAATTCAGTGCAATTAATTTGACAAAAAATAACGCGTTAAAAAATGTACGCAATTAATCGCACCATAATAAAGAAGATTCCTGATAAATGCAAGCTTGTAGTACCACCTGCTTACTCCAGAGGGCAGTAAGTGAAATTGCAGCTGTATGAGCAACGCACAGTTTATACAGTGAAGAAAACACTTCAGTAGGCAGAACAACACAAACATGCGTAACGTTCTTGCATTCAAAACACTTGAAGGAGCACAAATGCAAACTAAGGGATCTCAAGATGTGTTTAAAGATTGAGTATTAAACTATATTTAACTTGAAACAGTGAACTAAAAATGTTATGTTTATGATGCAACGCACCCGAGACGCTACACAAGCATGTCTGATGTAAATTGACGGGCTCTTAAACAAGCCCACATAATAAATCTCCAACTGATGACAAATTCACTTGTGAAATGGATTGCTGTGAACTGTGTGCCAATGATTGACTTATGTTCAATAATATGGTAGTAAACAAAACACTGTATTCTAAAGCCGCTTTTTGTATCGTCTTATCAATGATTAACTCTTCTGCCACAAGAATGTAATGCATTTTAATTATCTGAATATTTTTTATTATTATATATATATATATATATAATTTTTAAATATTTAAAGATAACTTTGTATAATTATATATTGATATAAATATTTATAATCTTTATATATTGAATTATTGTTATATGAGGGGCTTTCTCAGCAGATATTTGTATATGCGATTAATCACGATTAATTAATTCGGACACCATGTATTTAATTCGATTACAAATTTTAATCGATTGACAGCCCTAATATATATATATATACACACTCACTGAGCACTTTATTAGGAACACCTGTACACCTACTAATTCATGCGATTATCTAATCAGCCAATCATGTGAAACGGGTCAGGATCAGAATGTGGGAAAAAAAATTATCTCAGGTATTTAGACTGTGGCATGATTGTTGGTGCCAGACGTGGCTGGTTTAGTATTTTTGTTTCTGCTGATCTCCTGGGATTTTATAGCACATCAGCCCTGGTTATTTTCGTAACCTCCATTCCCTGATGGAGGGAATGAGACATTGTGTTGATGTAGTGACACTAGGGGTCACTCTTGGGAGCCCCAAACACCTCTAATTTTTGAGAAAAGGCCAATGAGAATTGGCGAATGGAATTTGCATGCCACTCCCCCGGACATACGTGTATAAAAGGAGCTGGATCGCAACCATTCATTCAGGATTTGTGCTGAAGAGCCGAGACAAGGTCCCGGCTATTTCAGCGGGTAGTTCAGTGTCGTGGCAGACGGAAACAACATCTTGTTTCCTCCATCACGGAAAGGAGGTTACGAAAGTAACCAGGATGGACAAACTGTTGCGTGCCTCATAGCCAGTGCACCTGGGCTCCTGTAACCTCCCCATCGCACCTACGATTGTCGCATGGTCCCCATAGACAAGTCGATTGCCCAAAAAATGGGGACAGGCTGGCCCAGCCATGCCTTTTCTCCCCAATAAATGAATGGAAATCGTTCAGCTGGGGGCCATAAGTATCCGTGTCGGGGAGGTGTCCCTTCCCTAGGGAAAAACATTGTGGAGACCACACCCTACCCAAAGGGGAGGTAATTGTGTGGAAATATGCCACATGGACTTACCAAATTTTGTCAGCAGTGTCGCATGTGGAGAAATCACTGTGGTAGGTCCTACCCAGAGGGGAGGAGATCTACAAATACGGCGGCCAGTGGCAGAGGGAATTCAGATGGAAAATGTGGGTTTACCAACAGGGAAACCGTTTTGTGGAGGATACATCACACAGGATAACATCATACAGTTACATACAGGCAACCAGCCCATGTGGAGCACCTACCCAGTAAAGTACACGTATTGGGCCGGCATTGATTTTCTCCACCAACTCGGCTAAGAGCGAAGGCTAAGGAGGAAGGACATCCAGGGTCCATGACTTCGTGAACACGACTGGGGGGTAAAGCACACATCTCCGCCTCCAGGAGGGGGAAGACACTATGTGCAAACGGTACTTCCGGCCAGTTGTCCCGGGACGATACCGGCTCAACCCAGAGATTATAGAACCTCGCAAAGGTGTTGGGTGTTGTCCAGCCCACTGCTCTGCAGATGTCTGCTAAATAGGTGCTGTTGGTCAGAGTCCAGGAGGCAGCCACACTCCTAGTAGAGTGTGCCCGTAGCCCCAAGGGGAGCACGTCCTGGGAATGATATGCCAAGGTGATGGCGTCAATTACCCATTGGCAATCCTCTGTTTGGTGACAGCGCTCCCTTTCTAATTTCCTCCAAAGCAGACAAAGAGCTGCTCAGATCTCTGCCTGCTTTAGGTTCTAGACACAACGTTGAGTGAGTGACAGATAGGGAAACTCAAACCAGCCAGTCTGACACCAACAATCATACCACAGTCCAAATCACTGAGATCAAATTTTTACGCATTCTGACGGCTCCTGACCTGTATCTGATTTATTTAAAGTATTTTGATTTAAAAACAGCCAAAACAATATATTTATATTATGAGTGGTCATAACGGTTATCGGCCATAACATAGAAGTTGTGTTGTCAAAGTTGACTTGGACTGCAACCGCAGACAGATGGACTAAGAATGCTGAATCCTCATTGAGCTGCGGCTTGGTCTCCACAAATACACACAACCTCACACACATCGAGCCATGCTTCCCCTTCTGTAAAACACTGAGCACACAAAGAGCTGTTGTTTCACTATCGATCGTCAAGGCAACAATCTAGATCTCATGTGAGATAAGTCCTCTGAAACGTGTAACATGGGACTTCTAGAATGTATTTTTGTGTTGACATGTTTTTGAGGGTTCTCAGGCTCAACAATAAAAAAATAAATAGTTCAGATTTCTACTTACCTTGCCAACATTTTTATTGGCCAATCATAAAAACAATAAATAGCTTTTTGATATTATTATCATATTTTGCCCCAAATCACCCATTGGGGATTAATTAAGTTGTATTGTCTTTTTAGCTATGTGTCAAGAAGTATATATTTGTAGTTTTCATTAAACATGAATTTTTCTTGAACCCTCCTGTTGCCTTCCAGTCATTTTCCCGAAGAGGATTTGCTTTTCCCTGAAAATGCTAGTTAATTTTATTCTATTGGACTAAAACTTTCTAACTTTGTTCACACAGGGTATCAAAATGTCCCTTATTTGAGTGGAAAAAAGCATTATTCGTGGATAATTTTGGCAATATTAAATACAATTTTTGACTCGGAACACCAAACAAACAAACATCCTGTTTAAACATTAAAGCACACTAGTGTGTTTTCATATTGTATTTAATATTGCCAAAATTATCCACAAATAATGCTTTTTTCACTCAGAAATTAGGTGCATAAACTCAGGTCCATGAGGCCTATGATCAATAAATTCAAAAAATAAATTGAAGCACTGCTTAATTCTAGTGGGAAGACTAGCAGCTGTACATCATCGCACCATTAGCTAGGTAACTCCTAGCCAATCAAATGCTTTATAAGTCTGCTCACAATCTATCACATTGCTGTTTCAATGTGCTAACACGGCAACCTCCACCACCCCACCACCACCAGTTGTGTCCCGTCCTGCACGATGGTAGGCTCCTTGCCCCTGCCTCCTATCTCGGTTATGAGTACAACTTCTTCGGACCACCATACGAGAGACTTTATGCCAAAGATAGATATTACATTTCTGTTTTATATTCATCTTAAATTTCACTCATGTCTGCAAGTCTTCCTGATAGAAATACAAAACCTGTCTAAATTAAAAGAAACAAATTGACAAAAATATATAATCACATTTTTGGTAATAATATAGCATAATAAGAGATTTATTTGTAATTTTGAGTAGGCCATTGTTTACAGGGAAGACAAAATTAGGTAAAAAAATTTAAGACAGCACAAGAGTTAAGAAACAGGAATTGTGTAACTCCATGATATCATGATAACAGGTACAACTGGTAAAGTCTGACACTTAAGCTTTAATCATCTATCATTATGTGAATTTTATTGCATTACTAAATATCAGCAGGAAGTTAATCCTAAACTAAATCGAACTACCGACCCTGCGATTAGCAGCTGACCCGCTCTACAACCTGAGCCACAGCCGAACTAGTATGGAACGACATTTTTGTAGACAAAGTGCCTCACTTTAACTATATTCACCGTGTATGATCAACAAACATAAGATGAAGTGACAATGCAGCACTCGCCTGATAGGGTGAGTGACGATTCAGTCAACTGGCCTGAAGCTCTCTCACATCATTATTTTTTAGCACCGATACAGAGTTGATAGGATATTTGCAGCTTTCACTGTTTGTTTTTAATACACTGTGCACTGCGTCTAGACGCAGTCAAGCACATTACCATTATTGGATCATCTCTCATGGCAGATAGGTGAATGGCTTTGAGAAAATGTCACATCTGACTACAGGTCTCTGGCTTTGCCTTTCGCTCTTTCCCTCTCCATCTGTCTATCCTCAAATTTCCTACTTGTTCCCTCCGGCCTTTTTCTGTCCATACCTGACACTTGGTCGACTTGCATCACTGCCTATCTCTCTCCGCTGCCTCTTTCCATCCTTTTGTTGTCATCCCCTCCGTACCACAGGGTTGAACGAGGTTATGCATGGCACCGGGTATGGTGCCAGGTAAAAGGTCTGGACTGTTCTGCAGCTTATTCTGATTTAGAACCACCCACTTAGACAGTAAGAGACTGTCTGTCTGCATGTAAAACAATCAATCACAGTTAGTTTTGTGATTAGGTACCATTTAGGGGTGGGGTTATCTGAGAAATTAATTCAAATAATGGTGCAGCATTGTCCACAAAAGATTATACAGTGAAAACATGAAAGAAAAAAGCAGTAAATTTGTAGACTTCAGTACAGCACAGAAAACCTCTGTACAGACTGTTTCACAGGCATAACTAAGAAAACAAAAGCAGAACTTTTAACTTGCTACTAAGAGCCTCTGAATATCTCTAAAAGATCTGCAGTCACTAACCTGGCAAACGTTTCCAACTCTAGTGATTATTTCATCTTCAAAATTGCTAATTGTAAGTTACAGTACTTGCAATCAGATTAATAAGTAACACTTTAGAGGATAGGATGAGATTATTATTTTATTTTTCTGAAACAGTTTTGTGTTCCCTTGCAATAACTGTATCCCTTACAATCAATACAAAAATTAATCATGGCTTTAATACAGTAACCATAGAACTTTGGTATTTGTAGTAAAAACCATAACCACACATTTACCATGGATTTACTGTAGTTACCATATTTTAAACATGGTATTTGTATATAAAACTTAGTAATACTAAAAAAATTAATTGTACAACAATTTAGCCTGTAAAACTGCTGTAAAAATGTTTTTTTGGCAGAATTATTAGTTTTGAACGTAAACTATTTTTGAATGTAAATTATTAGTTTTGAACGTTGTTTAGAATGTAAAACTATTGTGAGGGAACGTAAAACTATTGTGAGGGAACGAAAAACTATTGTGAGGGAATGTAAAACTATTGTGAGGGAACGAAAAACTATTGTGAGGGAACGTAAAACTATTGTGAGGGAACGCAAAACTATTGTGAGGGAACGTAAAACTATTGTGAGGGAATGTAAAACTATTGTGAGGGAACGAAAAACTATTGTGAGGGAACGTAAAACTATTGTGAGGGAACGCAAAACTATTGTGAGGGACGCAAAACTATTGTGAGGGAACGAAAAACTATTGGGAGGGAACGAAAAACTATTGTGAGGGAAAGTAAAACTATTGTGAGGGAACGAAAAACAATTATGAGGGAACGAAAAACTATTGTGAGGGAACGAAAAACTATTGTGAGGGAACGTAAAACTATTGTGAGGGAACATAAAACAATTGTGAGGGAACGAAAAACTATTGTGAGGGAACGAAAAACTATTGTGAGGGAACGTAAAACTATTGTGAGGGAACGAAAAACTATTGTGAGGGAACGTAAAACTATTGTGAGGGAACGCAAAACTATTGTGAGGGACGCAAAACTATTGTGAGGGAACGAAAAACTATTGTGAGGGAACGAAAAACTATTGTGAAGGAACAAAAAACTATTGTGATTGAACGAAAAACTATTGTGAGGGAACGTAAAACAATTGTGAGGGAACGTAAAACTATTGTGAGGGAACTAAAAACTATTGTGAGGGAACGTAAAACTATTGTGAGGGAACGTAAAACTATTGTGAGGGACGCAAAACTATTGTAAGGGAACGAAAAACTATTGTGAGGGAACGTAAAACAATTGTGAGGGAACGTAAAACTATTGTGAGGGAACTAAAAACTATTGTGAAGGAACGAAAAACTATTGTGATTGAACGAAAAACAATTGTGAGGGAACGAAAAACAATTGTGAGGGAACGAAAAACTATTGTGAGGGAACATAAAACAATTGTGAGGGAACGAAAAACTATTGTGAGGGAACGAAAAACTATTGTGAGGGAACGTAAAACTATTGTGAGGGAACGAAAAACTATTGTGAGGGAACGTAAAACTATTGTGAGGGAACGCAAAACTATTGTGAGGGACGCAAAACTATTGTGAGGGAACAAAAAACTATTGTGAGGGAACGAAAAACTATTGTGAGGGAACGTAAAACAATTGTGAGGGAACGTAAAACAATTGTGAGGGAACGTAAAACTATTGTGAGGGAACGAAAAACTATTGTGAGGGAACGAAAAACTATTGTGATTGAACGAAAAACTATTGTGAGGGAACGCAAAACTATTGTGAGGGAACGTAAAACTATTGTGAGGGAACGAAAAACTATTGTGATTGAACGAAAAACTATTGTGATTGAACGAAAAACTATTGTGAGGGAACGTAAAACTATTGTGAGGGAACGAAAAACTATTGTGAGGGACGCAAAACTATTGTGAGGGAACGTAAAACTATTGTGAGGGACGCAAAACTATAGTGAGGGAACGTAAAACTATTGTGAGGGAACGTAAAACTATTGTGAGGGAACGAAAAACTATTGTGAGGGACGCAAAACTATTGTGAGGGACGTAAAAATATTGTGAGGGAACGCAAAACTATTGTGAGGGAACGCAAAACTATTGTGAGGGAACGTAAAACTATTGTGAGGGACGCAAAACTATAGTGAGGGAACGTAAAACTATTGTGAGGGAACGTAAAACTATTGTGAGGGAACATAAAACTATTGTGAGGGAACGAAAAACTATTGTGAGGGACGCAAAACTATTGTGAGGGACGTAAAAATATTGTGAGGGAACGTAAAACAATTGTGAGGGACGCAAAACAATTTTGAGGGATGCAAAACTATAGTGAGGGATGCAAAACTATTGTGAGGAAACGTAAAACTATTGTGAGGGACGTAAAACTATTGTGAGGGAACGTAAAACTATAGTGAGGGAACGTAAAACAATTGTGAGGGACGTAAAATTATAGTGAGGGAACGTAAAACTATTGTGAGGTAGCGTAAAACTATAGTGAGGGATGCAAAACTATTGTGAGGGAACGTAAAACTAACTCAAAACTTATTGCAAGGGAACAAAACTTATTGCGAGGGAACGCAAATCTATTGTGAGGGAATGCAAAACTTATTGCAGAATACCCCCATGTCTTTTTGGGGGCTTTATAGATTAACATTTACTAAATTTAGAAACTGTTTTCCAGATTTGTGTGCAATACGCATCAGATGGTTAATGAACGGACTGCATTCTAAGACTAGGGTGCAGTGTTGCTCAAAAAACAAAAAGGCAAAAAAAAAATGCAAGCTGTGGTGTATTGCTAATAGGCTATCATAGCGCTAACAATGGGCTGATCATCGGAGGTCTTTAACCCATTAAAGAAACGTCAACTTGGCATAGGTATACCGGGAATTATGGGTCACTGGCCAGGAAATGGTGCTGGCCACCCATTGGTCAGAGGAGTGCCCTGTAATCTGTCACAATCCTTTAGTGGCAGTGACAGCATGGGGAGTGTCCCCCTCGTTCCGCCACAGTGGGTCAAAGCATGCACAGAGCAGAAAACAGTAAAGCCCCCTAAATGCTGTGTTAGCACATACTAAAGCTATCCTTTAGTCTCTTGGGTTACCTTTTCCATCACAGTATGTTTTCATAATTTTCTGCTGCTAAACAAATTGGTCTGTACTTACTGAAATTCGAATCGCAGCCCTCAGGGACTGAAGCTGGAAGTGTTGTGAACATAGAGTGGGGCCAAAAATTTGATGTATTTTAGTTGTAAATATTGTAATAGTCAACAGGACTGCATATTTCTTTAACTCTAGCCCCTAACTCAAACCCCAAACCTAAACTAACCGTATGTGCAGTAAAAATGTAACTTTATAGTGAAAATACACCCTCAGAATTGCTTTCACCATATTTTATGTGAATGCGATTACTTCCTGGTTCCCATGGGATCAGAACCTGTGTCTCGGAGGTTGCACGCACAACAGGCTATCAGTAGCGCTAGAGGGAAATGTGCTCTCTCATCAACAGACTTTGAAGACAGAAGAGCCGCTAAAACCGATGGCCAACACATCGACATGAAACGGCTCCAGTTTAATGTGCGCTCTTCAGATAAGTTTGACAAGACAGGTTTGGGGGGAAAATGGAGAATAAAAAGACATGAAAACAGCTTCTTATGAATTTGTTGACACGTTTATTTTTCTCCAGCAAGTCTTCCAAAACCTCACTTGCTCCAAACGCATTTGCACGAGATGTCTGGGAAAGATGCCCTTCCCCTGTTAAAAGACCATAGCCGCTGTGAAATCAGGGAATGTCTCTTGTGCACTACCATTCTGTCTTTATCTCACTTTGACACCATTTTGACTGGCTTGCCCTGTGTTTCCAGGATTATAGCCATTTTTTTTGTTCTTTTTAGGTTTTTAAACCCAAACCTTTTCTCCACCTCCAGTTAACATGTGTTATGGCCGGGCTCACACCAGGAACCATGTAGATACTTGTAAAGACGCTGTCTCTGTGATGGTCTTTGGTAGAACCTTGGATGTGACACCGTAAAAGGTCAGCAGCTCTGTCTTGTGGTGAGGAGAACTTAGGAGGCTGAGAAACATTGGGAGAAAAGATTCAATCTGGACTGCTGACCTCTGTGAGGTTTTGAGGGATGTCAGCTTAAAAGCACACAGTTGATGTGGCGTAAGAACTTGACATTGACAGATTGTCAGTGCTAGGTGGTAAAATACAGTTCAGATATTCACAAATGCTTGTGGGCTGAGAAATGTAGACCTGTGCTAATTGTTTTGAGGATGATTTTAAGACAAATTTGTATAGAACAAATCTTGAAATAAGATTATTTTCTTAACTTATTAAGACTTATAAATTAAGATGTTTTTACAAGAAAAATAAAATACCAAAAATACTGATTAGAAGACCTAGTGCTGCTGTAGACATTCTAGATTACTTGGTACGTTCGGTGTCAGTAGTCGAAACTTAGTCGGGAGTGGAGGTACACCTGACCTCTGGTATTTTATGGATCAGAGAGGACCTAAAGAAATTTTCATCTTCAGGCACTTACGATTGACAAGTCGGTTGAGTCGATGCTCTTATCAGACCTTCCATAGAGATGCTTGGAGCAAACTGCCTCACACGCTCACGCAGATATTTCTTCACCTCTCTCTCCCTCATCCATTTTTACTAATTCCTCTGTCTTATTCTCTCATTCTGAGAGACACAGCCAAACAAATGAGTTCACTATTAAATCACATTTAACTATACCACAGCCGGAGAAATAAAGTTTTCTCTCTGTCCTCCGCTCTTCTGCTCTCGCCATTCTGTACAGTCGATTCATTACGTGAGCTGAGGCCCAAGGCTGTCACCACACAGTACAATTTCAAATCAATAATTGGAAATATTAATTATCACAGATGGAATGCTCCAGTCAAAAGCTGTTTATTTCCCTATTAGGAATAACAGAGTGGGAGGGGGGGCTTGATGGTCTTTTAATGCTAAATAATGATCGGGGAATAGTTTATCTCACCGTTATACTCCAGCCAAACACACACACTTTTTCTCTCTCACATGCAAGATAAAAACCCAGTCTTAAGGCCAGAAACGTACTTTAAGCAGATACACATACGCAGATGCAAGCATTTGGCCAAAACATTACCAACGCGCAGTCAACAAATTCACGGTTCAGAGTTCACCAAGCTTGATCTTTGGTATGCAGCGTTCGATGCGTTTGAATGGGAGTGAATTATGTCCAAAATATAGTGTGACCAACCTTTTACTTGAAGAAATGGAAGGTTCACACTAATACTCACTACAGTGCCCCTTGTGGCAACACTGGGAATGTGACGCATACTTGCGTTGTGTTATGAATTGCAGTCTGACACGTTTTGGAACTCAATAACAAACAAAATCGAGCTTGTGTAACTCAAAGCATCTGCGTTCACATACTTGCGTAGAGTGTGTTTAGATCACATGTACAGTAATACAAAACAAGTTTAGGTAAAAAGTGAAATGTACATCATGTGTAGCGCAGCAGTTAGCATACATGTTGCTGGCAT
Source organism: Xyrauchen texanus (assembly GCF_025860055.1). Lineage (NCBI taxonomy): Eukaryota > Metazoa > Chordata > Actinopteri > Cypriniformes > Catostomidae > Xyrauchen > Xyrauchen texanus. Next base: position 13,105,418 of record NC_068325.1, read on the forward strand.
ATTAGGTCATTGTGCTCATGTGTGGGTGCACGTTTAAGTCCTTTACTAATTACATTCTTCTCACCCAATAATTTCCTGTCACTATCTGTCTAATAAAAGAGGTAAAAACTGATTATTTAAGCAACAAGATAAGAGATCCCATTTTTATGTTGTGAAAAACCATTGTTAGATGGCCTTTCATTAGAGGCATTAGAGGCAATTTTATTAGATACGTAATAAAAATGTTAAGGAAAAACATTCATAAAAAAGTTATTTTATTAAACAATTTAATTAAATGCTGGAAGATATAATCTCTTTTTGAAACAAACTACATAAGCTAGCACCCCACAGTGATATACACAGTAACTAGGTTTACCATAACATGTTTTTTAGCAAATTCGCCACAGATAATTTTCACATGCAAATTAGCGTCTAGCGGCTAGTTTGGATTTTTTTGTAAAGGCATCTAGAACCAAAATGATCCATTTTAAAAAGTCTTTGATCCTTTGTGTTGCAAAACACAACATTGAAACTGGCCTTACTGAGGAACTCTTTTAAGTTCCGAGCAGTGTTATTGTTCAAGAGAATAACAAAAAGGATGTGAAGCAAGACATCTTTTAAACATGTATGCTAGCAGGTGGCTAAGCTCAAAGTCAGTTTCTTAACATAATTCCACTAGCTACGACTCAACTCAATATGATGTCACTTACCTTGAGAAAAAACATACAAAATAGTGTTCGATATAACATTCTAGGTGAGCTACTCCCTTTCAAGTTTGCCGCAGAGCTTGTTTGTATGTAAAAATTATCAGTGGCGAATTTGCGGCAAGTTTGCGGCAAATTTGCGATGAGCTCTCGATTTTGTAAGGGCTATGGAAAACAGCAAATGCTTTCATACAAAGTGCCTTACAGTGCATTCAAGTAACCATTTTCCCTGGGAATCGAACCCATGATGTTGCTAGTGCCATGCTCTACCAGTTCAGCTCCACTTCATCCACTGTTTTATTAATGCGTATTTTTAAAAATAAATAAAATAAAAGCCACATTTTTGTAAAAACTCTGCAAGCCATTAATTTCATCTATGTTTGCTGTTCGTCCTCCATGCAAACTATGATGGAGCGCTGTAAAACAAACTCTGGAATTATGTCGCATTCATCACAGACAGAGGCAACAAGGCACAGTCCCGATTTGTTCGGAGCAGCTTGTTCTGAATTTCTATCTACCCCGGCACAGCGGTGCCTAATCAAACATCACTACAGGAGAACAGACTGTCTCTCTGGAGAATGACTGTTTCATATCCCCTGCTGTATTTTGTTTACTCTGTTTGATAGCTCCCCCTTTCGAGAGACAGTAGCACAGCAAACAACATGATAATGGAGTATTGTGTGTTTAAGGAAACAGATGACAAGTACAAAAGAGACAGTTGCTGTTATATCTACACCAGAAATTCCAAAGAATACGTTTGGAATTGGAATACTCTGGTTGGGAGTGTATGGCATGCCGTTTTGACATTTATTCCTTAAATTTTCCTAATATCGATGTTAATGTTACTAATCCAGGTCATGAAAAGCCTAGAAATATTGTGGAATTTAAAAGTTGTGTTGTCCAGATATAGAAAAGTCATGGGTATTGATAAAAGCTCAATAGTCATGGCAATTTCTATGGGAATATATGTTTTTTCTAGTTTTCTCTGCTCTAAAATATTTAATAGATAAGATAAATAATGGTTTTGTATAGAGTAAAATTACTTGCAAGCCATAGCGATGTCTGATTTGTCAGTAAATTGTTCTTTTGAGTCAGTTCTTTATGATGACTTGGCCGAAATGGTTCACAAATCGGTCTAAAGGATTCATTTGCAGATCGGTATCCAGTAATCAAACTGCTGGAAATGTCATGGAAATGTATTGTTTAAAAAGGGTGGAAACTCTGACAAGTACAGTACTTATTTTTTAGTTAGCAGTAAATATTCCAATAATTCATTTTTTGTGTATTTCTAGAAACTATTTATTCTATACTAGAACCTAATCATTACATACTAGTACTTATTACATAAGTGACTAGTATCTATTCAATTAGTCACTAGTACATTTCATTGGATACTAGTTACTAGTACTTATTCTTTTGCTACTAACTCTAACAAAAAAGTGCTCTGGTAGTGCTGTGATGTATCAGATGGTAATACCGTGGCACTATTATGTTCAGTATCATGGTACTGAAATTCATGTACCATGGGGTTTACATAGTGCTTCCAAGAATACCATGGTATTGACTCGAGTCTGAGCCACGAGTCCAATTTTAATGGACTTGGACTTGTCATGGACTCAAGCCTTTGGGACTTGAACAAACACAAACACTTTTTCTCTCTCATACGCAAGATAAAAACCCAGTCTTAAGGCCAGAAACGTACTTTAAGCAGATACACATATGCAGATGCAAGCATTTGACCAACACATTACCAACGCGCAGTCCATGTAAACATACATAGCATGCATACTTGCTTTACTGTGGCAGTAACAAACCTGAGTTCTCAAGGGAGCGATAGTGTTAACATCAAAGGTTTGTGGCATGCAAGCTGGATTCAGATTTATTATGATGTTGCTACAAATATATTAATTTGACCTTACTTTCTCAGCAATATTATCTTCAACTGTTACACCGCCATTAAGGGGTGGTCACACTTGGCTTTGCAAAAAATATTCTTACAACGCAACAGACCAGGATATGATGTCATGCTGGAGGACTTGTGGTGTAAGTAAATTATCATCACAAATAACAAATAATATTATATTAAAAATGTTAAAATATATTGCGTCCTCTTTTCGTACGCATTCATGGTTCAGAGTTCACCAAGCTTGATCTTTGGTATGCAGCGTCATACGAAATGTCTTCGCATAAGCTTGCGTTTCTGGTCTGCTGCATTCAATGCTTTTGAATGGGAGTGAATTAAGCGCAAAATATAGTGTGACCAACCCTTTACTTGAAGAAGTGGAAGGTTCACACTAATACTCACTACAGTGCCCCTTGTGGCAACACTGGGAATGTGACGCATACTTGCGTTGTGTTATGAATTTCAGTCTGACACGTTTTGAACTCAACAACGTACAAAATCGAGCTTGTGTAACTCAAAGCATCTGCGTTCACATACTTGCATAGAGTGTGTTTAGATCACATGTACAGTAATACAAAACAAGTTTAGGTAAAAAGTGAAATGTACATCATATGTAGCGCAGCAGTTAGCATACATGTTGCTGGCATATTAGGTCATTGTGCTCATGTGTGCGTGCACGTCTAAGTCCTTTACTAATTACATTTTTCTCACCCAATAAATTCCTGTCACTATCTGTCTAATAAAAGAGGTAAAAACTGATTATTTAAGCAACAAGATAAGAGATCCCATTTTTATGTTGTGAAAAACCATTGTTAGACGGCCTTTCATTAGAGGCAATTTTATTAGATACGTAATAAAAATGTTAAGGAAACACATTTTCATAAAAAATTTATTTTATTAAACAAATTAATTAAATGCTGGAAGATATTATCTCTTTTTGAAACAAATTACTTAAGCTAGCCCCCCACAGTGATATACAGAGTAACTAGGTTTACAATAACATGTTTTTTAGCATAGCTGCTAAGCTGTTTTGACCAATTAGCACCCTTACAGAAATTGAGAGTTCACTACCAATTTTGGTAAACTTGCGGTTAAACTGTCCATTGTTGCCAAAGGTTTGCCAGAGGTTCAGCACTACCGGTGTAGAGCTGCATATTTCAGCTTTACACCGGTAGTGTTGAGCTGAACATTTGCAGTGACATTTGCATGTGAAAATAACAAGCGGCAAGTTTGCGGTTAGTTCAGATTTTTTGTTAAGGCATCCAGAACAGAAATTATCCATTTAAAAAGTTATTTGATCCTTTGTGTTGCAAAACACATAACATTTTAATTCTAAAAATAGTATTAATATTGGATATTAAGTCTTTTTAGGCATAATGTATCTACACATGTAGGTTTCTGTATTCTCTTGTGGTCTACGCTGTGTTGTCAGCTTGAACTGGTCCATAATAGCTTGATGAATTAACGGTGTAACTTTTTAAATAATCTGGGGAAAAAAGTGGTATTGCTAAAGCGGACAGCAACTTTAAATCAAATATTTTATTTTTGATTGAAAATACATTCTTTTACAGCATTTGTCCAACATTCACAATAGTCAACCATGCACAATAAATATCAGGATATTTTGGGCAGTGAAATGTTTTGTTTATAATTTAAATATAGACTATAAATTAAAGGTATTATTCGATGACAGAGTTTGTGTATGAAGCTAAACTTCTTGTTACGAGATAAATTTAGTTGGTTATGATGTTTTTATTTTTAATTTTTATTGTAAACCACTGGGTAACCTATGCACATCTTTTTTAGCCAACATCTCTGACAATTTTGAAGGACAATTCTGTTAAATTTATGACTCTTTATTATTCTCCATGATTTTGTGGTTAAAGAAGATCTCAATGAAAATTTCTTTGGTTGGTATTTAAAAATTTCAGACTGATTGCAGACCAACACGGCTGCCACTTAAGTGAATATAATTATACATTTTTTTTTAATCTTCTGCGACAGTTGCTGCGAGATGCACATGGACACATCAGGGATTTAGGTACACAAGCAACACGCAGAACTACCCTGCATTGTGCGGTTTCCTACAAATGAACTAGAAAATTATATAATTGACGACATTGCCCTAATATTTTCAGAGGGCTTTTCCAGTGGTTTTGGATGTAGCAATTGCAGTCACATCGTGAGACATTACTTCACAGCGAGTGCTAATTACTACTGTGTTGACTCATTTGTATTTTCTGTATTTTCCCAAATCAGTCGGCAGATAGAGAAAAAAGATTCAGGAAGAAATCTCAGTATTGACTATTATTTCTTTAGATGGGGATCGTTTTAAATAAAACTAAATTAAATTGACAAACTGAAAATTAAGTAGAAATAAAAATGAAATAAAAATTCGAAACATAATAACATACCCAAAAAACATGTATTACCATGGTGCATACACAAAGTCACATGTATTACCATGGTACATACATAAAAATTATGATAGTACTATGGTACAGACCCAAGAAACATGGTAGTACAATTGTACATATTCAACAAACCTAGTAGTAGCATGGTACATACCCAAAACTTACGATAGTGCTCCGGTATCATGTCCCAAATAACATTTATTTTTAACATTACTGTTTAGACCAAAGATATCCCGAACTCAGTATGTAATAGTACTAATTTCACTAACATTTCTGCATAGTATGCAAATAATATGTTATACATATATAGGTAGGGAATGCTGGGACTGGAGGTTGTGTTGGATTGCATGCATCATCCCAAATGAGATGCAACTGACACTCTCCTGTTGGGATGTGGGGAGTTGAATCGTTCCGCTAAGTTTAAACAACAGATTGGCAAGCACAGGGATGCCGGTGCTTTTGCTGCAGGCGGGAAACATATAAGTGTGTGTTTCCGCCAGCATGAGTCTAGCAGCATATGTGGGGGAGCAGTAGGGTGGAGTCACGGCTCTCGAAATGCCACTCAACTGAGAGGCAATCTTATCTGGCAGTTGCAGGCAGTGCTTTCGCTCGTCTACTTTGCATTCCATCCTACCTCTACAACCCCCCCAGTATCTCAGTGGATTCACAATTCCTAGTGTGGAAACCTAGGAATATATAATCACAATTATAACATGTTTAGTTTTTTGCTAGGAATGCAGCAAAAGGTGAATTAATTAGTTGTATCTTATGAGTAAAGAAAGGTTACACTATAAAAGCACAAAAGCAACAGAGATGCGCTGCAAAGTCTCTCAGGACAGAGGCTAAATTATTGGTTCTCTTACGAGAGGTTCTCTCGTATTGCGTAAGCTAGCTTACGCTACGGGAAAGATTCATCTTTTCTGAGATATTGAAGCCAAAAAATTATCCTTAATTTTGTATCCATTGTCAACGCAGTGTGGCAGCTGCAGACCTTGAGCGGGCTAGCTAGCGAGCTCATAGGTTGCTCTGCGGCAACTGCTGCAGCCTATAGACGAGCTTGGGCGAACTCGCATCCAATGAGAGGCGTCCGCGCGCTCACTGCATCAAAGCCCGCCAAAATGGGCGTGACTAGAGTGCATGTAAGCGTAGTTCGTAGGCTGGAACTCTGATTTTCATCTCTTCAGCGAAGCTCTTCGCATCTCTGAACCAGAAGCCGCGTCGCCGTTCGAGGGGCATCAAGCAAGCGTGGACAGCGCTCGAAGAAGCCGGCCGTCTTCGCCACCTTCAGCCGTCCTGCGAGCTACGCCATCCGGCGACGTATCCTTTTTAAAGCAAGCTAGTTCTTAAGAACTTCACAAAAGAGTACGAGCGTCTTTTTAAAGATGCCTCGCTCCACTTGCGCCTCATGCCGCGCCCCTCTCAGCACCGGAGACCGCCACATCATCTGCGCTCTCTGCCTGGGACTGGGGCATGCAGAGCTTGCCCTCGCTGAAGGCGGATGCGATCTCTGCGAGGAGCTGCCGATGTCGACCCTGCGGGCTCGGCTTGAAGCGCTCAGGACCGAAGCCGCCGCGCCGCCTTCTATTCAGCCGCGCAGAAAAAAGCGCCGCTCTCAAAGGCTGCCGGAACCAGTGGTAGAAGCGATTGCCTCGCCGGAGCCCATCCCTCGAGCATCGCCTTCACCCTCCCTGCCCACCTGGGACGCGCAGTTGCCGCCGAGCGGCTGCTCTGCTGCCATCTCGGACGGAGAAGCGTGTTCCATCATGGCTTCGGACAACGAGGAGTGGTCAGGCTCACACGCCTCCTCCTCGGCCCAGGAATCCAGCAGGACCCGCGCCGGAGTCGAAGTGGAACTAACACGCCTCCTCACACAGGCCGTCGACCGCCTTGGGCTCGAGTGGTCACCGCCCCCTGAGCAGGCACCCAACAGACTCGACGGCTGCTTTTTCAGAGCCGCCGCCGCGCAGCACCCGCTACCCGGGCCGCTCCCTTCCTGCCGGAACTCCACGCCGAGCTTTCCAAATCTTGGAACGCGCCTTTCTCGGCCAGGGTCCGATCCCACGTCTCCACCTCTCTTGCTTTGGTGGACGGCGCCACCGAGAAGGGCTACGCTTCCATCCCTCCGGTCGAGGATGCGGTAGCAGCACACCTTTGCCCGCCCTCCACGAGATGGCGGTCTAAACCAGTGCTCCCGTCTAAGGCCTGCAGAACAACTTCCGCCTGTGTTGGCCGCGCCTATTCCGCCTGCATCTGCATCTGCTCTGCACTCTATGGCCATTTTACAGATCCTCCAAGCGGACCTTCTACGGGAGTGGGATGAGGAAAGCAGGCATCCAGAGGCGGTTGCAGACATAAGAAGTGCGATGGACCTCGCCCTCCGCGCTACCAAAGCTGCAGCCCAAGCTATAGGGAAGTGCATGGCCGCGCTGACTGTGACCGAGAGACATCTGTGGCTAACGCTAGCCGACATGGGAGAAGCAGAGCGCTCTACGTTCCTCAACGCACCGCTCTCTCCATCCGGTCTCTTCGGCTCCGCGGTGAGTGGTATCATTGACCGGTTTTCAGAGGTCCAAAAAGCCACACAAGCCATGAATCTCTTTCTGCCTCGTCGCGCTAACTCCTCTGCAGGCCGCCCATGTGAGCCTCCTGCACGAGCCTCTTCACAGCGCCCAGCTCAGCAAAGCCAGACTTCTCAGCGTCGACAGGGCGGCCGCCTCGATCAGGCTCAGACAGCCGCCGCAGACCGCCGCCCCATGGGCCTCGGCCTAGAATCGCGCTGAAACCTGAACAACCGAAGTCCTCCTAGCTTTGTTGACAAAACGACGGATCAGTCCCGCCGCGGCCGGACCACCGTCAAAGCTTCGCCCCCTGTCAGTCCCCTTCTCTCAGGCTACTACAGTGGTAGATTCAGCAGCCAACAAGCCGGTGTTAACACCCGCTTGCCTGCGCTCAAACGCCGTTTTCACGGCGACCCAAAGAAATCTTGTAAAGAGCAAACATACCCTATGTGTAGAAAATGTGCCCACAACCCAGTGTTCACCCCTACACACAAGCATTACACATCCCGTATCCCTATCAGAGCCCACTCACATAAAGCGGTTACGAACCGCTCGAGTGTTAGAGTTAATAAACGCGCCCACGAGCCCGTGCGCGCGCCCCTCCTTTGCCCGCTCTGTCACACGGCCAGCAAACACCTCTCCGCATGTAAGTCCCGTGCCCGTGACTATGCTCGCACATCACTTATCGGATGTGACTCTTTCCCCATTTATCCCAATCAGGAAGTCACTCACAGAACAGCCTGTCTCTGCTGTCTGCGAGCAGTCATGCATAAACACACTAAGCGCGCTCACACATTCTGTTCAGCGCGCTGTGTGCGGCAATCAGGGCGATTTGGCCATTCACCCTCTAACATTACGCTTCAAAGCGTGGGAAGATATTCCAGGGATATCCGAATGGGTGTTAAGCACAATAAAACAGGGCTATTTGCTACAGTTCGATCGCCGTCCTCCTCGCTTCAGAGCGCGGCTCGAAACTACTGTGAACACGGAAGCAGCATGCATGCTTCGTTCAGAAATAGCAAACCTTCTGTGCAAAAGGGCCATAGAGAGAGTGCCGCCGCCTCTGAGCGAGTCCATGGAGGCCATGCCTCCATGGACTGCTAGCGGTTTAATACGCTACAGCAGTTTATAAACTGCTAGCGGTTTAATACGCTACAGCTCCCCTGGTGAGCTGCATTAACTCTTTCCCCGCCAAACACAGAATTTTCCGTGTTTTATGAAAAAAACGCTTCCCGCCAAACACGGAATTTTCCGGGTTTCCGTGTTTTAGGTGTTATACGGTAAGGAAGACCCCTGCGCATGTTTTGAAAGAGTACGCAACTCTTTGATCAAAGAAACAGACTGCGATCGTCTCAAACATGAAGAAGTGGAGTATGAGAAGCTCAAAATATCAGACATAAACATGCCTTTTTCTCAGCTTTTTGTCTGAAATGTTGTTTTTTGACAAAACCTATCTCTGTTCAAGTCGCAATAAAAAAAGAACAAATGAAGATAAAATAAAATCGTTTTTTTTGCCTAAAAGCAGAGGCCCAGATCTTTATTTTGATATATAGCATCTTCATATATTCATGGAAGAAAATATTCTGCGGGCCATTAAAATTTAGCGAAAATCGTCAAAAACCCTGGCGGTGGCTGGCAACTTTTTTTTAAAACCGCTGGCGGGGAAAGAGTTAATGGGACACATTCCACACAGACCGGCACCGCCGCTCTGTCTATGTGCTTATGTACTACACACACACTGGCCCGCACTCTTGCCGGCCAAATATTAATTCCCCACTCACAAGGGATCCCCCGGGTCCCCCTTAATTCCCTGGGGCTCATGCAGTGGATGCTTGGTGCGCACGGCGTTGACAAAGGGTTCCCGTAGCGTAAGCTAGCTTACGCAATACGAGAGAACCTCTCGTAAGAGAACGAATCGGTTACTAACGTAACCTCGGTTCTCTCTAGATGAGGGAAGCGATTTTTCGCTTCATTCAATGAAAACCAGGGTTCCAGCCTACGAACTACGCTTATATGCACTCTAGTCACGGCCATTTTGGCGGGCTTTGATGCAGTGAGCGCGCGGACGCCTCTCATTGGATGCGAGTTCGCCCAAGCTCGTCTATAGGCTGCAGCAGTTGCCGCAGAGCAACCTATGAGCTCGCTAGCTAGCCCACTCAAGGTCTGCAGCTGCCGCACTGCGTTGACAATGGATACAAAATTAAGGATAATTTTTTGGCTTCAATATCTCAGAAAAGATGACTCTTTCCCGTAGCGTAAGCTAGCTTACGCAATATTCGTTCCCTCATCTAGAGAGAACCGAGGTTACGTTAGCAACCGTTTCGTTTCCCTGACAACAGCACAAGTTCATTAACTGCTAGTCTTTTTTGTTTTTGGTGCATGTGTGGAATGGGTGTGTATACTGTATTCTCATGCAAATATGTGTGTAGGAGTTTACTTTTAGCTATTATTGGGGATGAATTTGTCTCTAGATTTTAGCAAAATCTGACCATAAATGATGACTCGGTTTAAATTTTTTAGGTGGACTATCCCTTTAAGTAAATGTGTGTGTGTGTGATTGTTCCTGAAGTGTACGGCATACCATTAGAGGTGAGAAAAATGCAATAAACTTAGGGCAGTCGATAATACAGTAAATGTACAAGGGAGAAACATGTTGCTCTTAGAAAAACAAATGGACCATTACACCAGCATTTTATGACCAGGACAGTGACAAGTTAGAGAGGTGAATCCATAAACCTTATATTAAAGTCCAATGTGTTCAAAACACATCTCACTGATAGCAGATGTGAGATAATTGTGAGAAAGTCATATAGCTTATTATGCATTCCTCTCGCAAAACAAACTTTATCTATTTTTATGATAAGGCACTGCATTATTGCGTTTTCACGCACACCAATATACTGATATCTAACAAAAATCAACTTATTTAAAAGTCAGACAACGCAAGAAAGTTGTCTGACTTTTACATGAGATTTGAAATCATGGGGTTATCTTCTGCTTTTGATGTCAAGACATAAATCATGCGGACAACATTTGAGCACTTTGTATAAGCTGGTAAGACTGCCGACAAATGTGATTACATTCAATGTTAAAATGGGATAATGGGCAAAAATCTATGTGTTCCAAAAACAAGGAAGGTTAATTGTTTGGTATAATTCCAAAGAAAACTTGTAAATGTACTTTTGTTTCTTATTTGTCTGATTTGACATTATATATCTCTGGGTGTGAATAAGGTGGCTCCAAAAGAACACGTCAGAGAATTCTCTTTGCAACCTGGCAACCTCCATGATATGGGATGGTCAGAGGTGGTCTCCACAAGTGACCAGGGTGACGCGATCTGTGACTTTTAAGTTCACCTCCAATCCGATCTCCTCCCTCTCTGGAACCACCATTGTCAAAGTCACGGTGACCACCTGTCTGCACAGTTTTAGGAGGTTGGGGTGGTAAATCTGACGTGCTCCATCTCTATCCATTCATTTCATCTCATAACTGATTTCCCCAACTCGCCATGTGACATCAAAGGGTCCTTGCCACTTGGCGATTGATTTTGAGATCAATGTGTGGACTTTATATCCTTGTGTAAATTCCTGTTGCCGAGTTCCCCTATTATACAGCCGGCTTTGACGGTCTTGAGCCTGGAGCAAGTTCTCTTGTGTTAATTACCCCAGTGTGTGGAGTTTTGCTCTCAAGTCAAGAACATATTGAATAAAATATTTACTGTTTGAAGGTCCCTTCTCCCAATTTTCCCTCAGGATATCGAGCATGCCATGCGGTCGACGCCCATACAATAATTCAAATGGGGAGAACCCTGTGGATGCTGGCGGGACCTCTTGCACTGCAAATAATAAGGGCTTGAAATCACAATTTTTTAAACAATGTTTGAACAAGCTGTTTGTTTGGGGGTGGTAAACGCTGTTCTGAATCTATTTAATCCCCAATAATTCATATAGTTCACGTAGTGTACGTGACATAAACTTAATGCCCTGATCAGTGAGGATTTATTTTAGAATCCCCAGTCGGGAGATGATGCTGAAAAGTGAGAGATGTAGAGACAAAAGAAGGGGGCTTGCCAGCCCCCGAATACGCCGTCATATGGTTCTCAGCCAGCTGGACTGCCCCATCCAGTGACGCCGGTCTGTGGCACTGGACCGACTCTGCTATCCCTTTTGGTGACTGGACGATGAACTGCTACCAGATCGAGGATCTCCTCGGCATTGTGATCTTCATCCAGCAGCCACCTTCGGCAGGTGTAACAGAGCTGTCGAGAAAATGCAAACGGGCAGCCGAGCTCGCCGAGCTTCAGCAAGCGGAAGTGTTGGCGTTGTTGGTCTAGGCTTCAGCCAACCTATTGCAGTATGGCTTTCTTCAGATCTTCGTATGCCAGGAGGTAGGACGCAGGTAGTTGGTGGGCTGTGAGTTCTGATTCCCCGGACAACATTGGCAAGAGGTGGGCCACCCACTGAGTGCTGGGCAAGTTCTATGCTCCCACCGTCTGCTTGAAGAGCACAAGGAATGACTCTGGTTTGTCTTGAGATCCCATCTTCATCAGCATGACATGCGGTATGGCCGTAGATGGGTTCAGGAAAATCCATCCTTGTGTAAAAAGCTCCATAGCACCTGCCAGTCCTCTGCTTGAGCCTGGAAGACTACCTGGAATCACTGCTCCTGTTCCAGACACAACTCAAGCAGAGTCTGATGTTTGGCTTGGTGGATGCTGGCGAGGGTCTTGAATACTTCAGTCAGCGGTGAGGACTCGGCGACGGCGTCTCCTAATTCTTGGTTTTGGCACCACTGTGATAAGCCACATGTTCAGGTAGGAAGGAGGAAGCAGGAGCTGGATAAACAATCCATGTAAGTTTCTTTATTTACACTACTTTTCAGTATAACACACACAGTTTGCTTTTCAGCAGGGCACACACACTCAGGTCGGTCTCTCTCGCTCTTCACCAGCAGTCTGGATTGCCATATTATCCCTCTGCAGCTCTCACTGTAAAACACAACAGATTTTAGAGATAATTTCCCACAGGTGTCAATCCTTACGGTTCCTCTCTTGGCCTCACTCTCTACAGATGTCACTCGGCCATGCCCCATCACCACAGGTACACTTCTGATTTGTCTGCAAATTTCAAAGCACTTGTTCAGAATAGGTCATAATGCCTTCATGCATAGTAAAGTACAGCTTTTAAGCTTTTAAACAATACATATTTTGTGTTGGTCAAGACTGTAGTTATTCGTTTTTTGACAATAATTTTTTATTGTCACGATCCCCTCTGGTGGGGCCCATCTGAGCTTGTATTATTGGTGTTAGATTATGCATGTAAATGCACTCAATGTTACATGCATATGTGCATATATTATTTATAAATGCACCTATAAATACTGTAAATCAGTTGAATCTTTTTTCTTTCAACCTGTGGACTTGGTAATGGTAGTAAAATGCTGTTTAGGGAAGTAAGGAAAGATTAGTCTATCAAAACACAATCATATTGTGTTATTTAAAATGGACAGAGGCAGCAGCCAAAACTGCATTAACCGGTGCACACTCATAAGTGCAAGACAAAGCTACTGAACTCCGACCTTCAAAAGAATTATATCTTTTCCCCCCTCACACAAAGACTTAGACCCTGCTAGTTATTATTTACGATGGATACATTTATGGAATAATTTCTCAGAGGAAGGTTATTCGGATCTTCAAGGTGAAAATGGATACGTTTAGCACTTAATGAATCTGGCCTGGCCCTCTTTCTCAATATATCAGCATATTATTAAGGCATTTTAAAATCCCATTATGGTGTTTCTCCTTGAACAAGTCATGCTTTTATGGGATTGGCCTGTCTTTAAAAGTGACCTTTTTCAGTTTGCCCCCTTCAATTGGACAGTAAAAGAAAATGCATTGAGGAGAAAAGGAAAATGTTGATCCTCGTGTCTCTCAGAAATTTTTCTGGCCCTTGAGTTGGAGTCTGCATGGGGTAAAAGTTGCTGCGGTATAAAAAGGCTTAATTTCAGGTTACAGATGTCTGGGGAGGCAGCAAAATGTGCTTTGCAAATTTGGGTAATCTTGTTGCAAATCTCTGCCTAGCTCTTGGCCCTTTTTCATCCAAACTAGCCCTGCTGTTTTGCTATTAGCAGTTTGTTTTGGATCGATAGAAAGCTCCCATTGGATTATGATGCAGGGGAATGGATGTTATAGAGTGTAAAGTAGGCCTTTAGGACAGAATCTTACTCACCCTCATTTTGGGGTGAACTATCCCTTTATAGGAAAAATGTGGTTTCAATACAAGTTAAGCTCAATCAGAAGCATTTGGGGCATAAAAAAAAAATTTGACTTACCCCTTCCTTTAAAAAAGGCACTTACAATGGAAGTAAATTGGGCCAATTTTTGGAGGGTTTATAGGCAGTTACCACATTTACATGCACTTAAGAAAATGGTTTATTCCAGGGTTTTTGCAGTAAACAGTCATCTGAAACATCATGTAAACAAGAAAGCTGAGTTATTTACGCCATTTAAGGATTAAGCAATGGGGAATAAAATGGCAAAGTCTACTTCGGATTCCATGTTTGTTATTTACACAAGCATTGTGGGGAAATGACATTGCTGTGTACGGTGCTTATACAGTGCATGTAAACAGGAACGCTGCTTTCTCTCAATAAACCATGTAAATGGGGTTAGTAATGTGAAGCTTGTAATTTTATAAAATCACTTAATTTGAACTCTTCTGTTAAAACTCTCAAAGTTGTTTAAATCAACGTTTTTGTCTACTGTTCTAGGTAGATGAACTTTTACAAAGTTGTAAAATTGGATATAACTTTACTCGGAAAAGGTTCGTAAGCGATTTTATCACACTAATATCATGTTAACATGCATATGGTTTACGTCTTGTGGCTATACTTTTGAAACAGTGAGTATTTAAATGTGTACAGATTTGCCCCATTCACTTCCATTGTATGTGCCTCATTGTAACCCAGGTTTTTGCTTTTTTTAAAGTAAAGGAGGGATAAGTCAAAATAATGTTTTGTGGTATTACACATTATAACACAAATTCTATCAATTGAGCTTAACTTATATTGAACCTAGAGTATTCCTTTAAGCTGCTTTATAATGTTGCTGTACTGCTCCAATAATCAAAAAGTTTGCGCTTACAGAACTGTTTTAAGTTCTACATTACATCCCCAGGTATGCATAAATGGGGAGCATAGACAAACCCTTTGAACATCCTTTGATCCAGCAACAAAGTCCTTTGTATCCTTGAACGATGGACATAAGAAGAAAAACAAACAGAAAGGCATCTTTTTTTTTCTCTCAGTTTTGCTCAAGTTTGTCAAATACAAAACCAGCTTAGAAAACTTCAGCCTTTACCGGAATAATCAGAAAAAATTAGTTGAGCGAAATACAGAGCACAAAAACTGTGATGACAGAGGACTCTAATCCAACAAATGGCATTCTTATCAGGCTTTAGTAGATTACAGTGAGCCTTCATTCTCTAGAATCCCTACTCTCCAGCCTGATGGCCAGGGATCAATAGGGCTGCATTGATCTCTCTTCTCTCTCTCTCTCTCTCTCTCTCATGGCTGCCTCCACTTTAATTGTTGTTGCATTTCACTTCCTCTCTGCCACTACTGCTAGACACTGTAACCATGCGAGCATCGAAAAAACACACTTGTCAGACAGTATAACGTCTCTTTAAAACAAGTCTGATCACTCGGCGGCCATATTGGTAACGCTTCTGGGTAGCTGTTTTTTTATGTTGGAAGTAGACGTTATACTGCATTCAAGTGCCCCTTGGAACTTCATTCTTATGAGCTTGGAAGTCATAATTGCAGTGCCATGTGCATTCAAGTGATTATGGTTGGGAAAAAAATGGATGCGTTGGCAATTTTCTAAATTTCTCTCTCTCGTTTTCACTTACTGACAAACACAGGAAGCTTTTTTTAGTGCTAATGCAATTATATGAAGATTAAAGTGTGTGTTCGGTGTGTAATGAATGCTTTATCTGTGTACTTTATTATTCTCATGCTGTCACAGAGATCGATGGTAAATGTAGAATTATCTCATATTACTGTCTCTTTGTAATACTCTTGGTAAAACAAATAAATTATTATTGTTTCCTTGCGCAATTAATAGCAATTCTTAATCAACAGTGCACAAACTCTTTAAATTGTAAATTATGTATTACATTGTAACTAAATTGCACTTTAAATATTTACAATTACAACTTATAGTCAATATCAATTAGCTTCTTCAAAAACCTTGAATTGACATGCCCTTAACTCACAAAGTCGGGGTTTAAAGGAATATTCCGGATTCAATACAAGTTAAACTCAATCGTCAGCATATTGAGCATAATGTTGATTACCACAAAAAGTTAATCCTACTTGTTCCTCCTTTTCTTAAAAAGGAAGTGAATGGGGCCAATCCACAAATACAAAATAACTCACTGTTTAAAATGTATAGTCATGAGACGTATACAATATGCATGTTAACATGATTTTAGGGTGATAAAATCGCTTACTTACCATTTCTAAGTAAAGTTATATCCACTTTTACAGCTTCGTTGCAATGACGACATTGCTCTGTAAACCATAAAAACCTAAAACTTCTGTAAAATTAAGATTTAATCAACTTTACAGTTTAAATAATACACAGTTTTCAACATAAGAATTAATGTGTGCTTTTATAAAATTATAAGCTTCATATTTCTGCCTTTAAACCCTCCAAAAATTGGCCCCATTCACTTCCATTGTAAGTGCCTCTTTAACCTCGATTTAATTATTTTATTTTATTTTATTTTTTTTTAGGAAAAGGAGGTACGCGACTAAATAAATATTTATGGTAATCAGCATTATGCCACAAATGCTGTCGTTTAAGTTTAACTTGTATTGAACCCAGAATATTTCTTGAAATAAATTTCACTGGTACTTACGGCATTTTGGTAGCGTTCATATGCGCTCAACTCGTAAACACAATCACTCTGACGTGACTTGCATGCACCATTAGTCAGGACAGATGGCGTATTACGTTTTTCGAAGATGATGAATGATAGACGTACAGTCTGTTCAATGGGTTGTATTGTTGAACTAAAACCTCCAAACTGATTTGTCAAGATTATAGTTCAATAACACATTTCAAATAAATAAGTAATACAATCTGACAACAACAGTATTATAAATCTTGTTTAAACTCTGGTCCAGCTAATATTCATGTGCATATTAGCTAAACAAACTCTATCAAAAAGGTGATTGGCTATATTAACTGAAGGGCGGGACTTCCATTCTTACAGCTGCCATATTGAGAATGACGATTTCTTTGATTGATTTATTTACAAGTGGTCATTCTACACCTTATACTTTCTCTGTTACAAATCACTGCTGTTTGTTTGTTTTGAGGGATGTCGAGTTTCCTGCAAACTGCCATGCGGATCTTCAGAGTCTCAACAGTTTGAGTTTACTAGCTAACTGTGGTGACAGCAGTTGTCTGTACCCGAACTAACCCCTTGTCTTGTCTCTGCTGTTTTCCTTCTTCCAGATGACTCGCCCCATCCAGGTGAAGCCAGCTGACAGCGAGAGCCGTGGAGGTAGTTATTTTTTTCTCTGGTCTTTCCGCACTTTTTTCATGTAGCGTTTTTATATGTACATGTACTTCAAAACTTGATTATCCTTTTCTTCACTCACCTGCCTCACAACTCTTTAGTTCTGTTCCAAAAACTGTCTCCCTAGTCAGCTGCCTTCTAAGGGGCCATTCACATCGAACACTTTTTTGCACTCGCTGTTTTTGTAATTGTTTTTCTATGTACATATGCGCTTGACGGACGATTTTGACCATTGCGCGGCATAATGCTTTTGAACGCACAAACGAGTTCATAAAAATGATTTCAAATAAAATTGTATTAATACTTTTCAGCACTGAATGAATAATAAGTATATTTTTGGACTTCTCTCACCTTGTCTGCCATCTTGGATAAATGTTTTTCTCTAATCTCACAGCAATGCATTCTCGGATTGCATTATTTCTGAAAAATGCGATGCTGTTTTAAAATGTGGCCAAAACGATGTATCTTAGGAAGCAGCAAAATTAAGTTGCCTACCTTTTGGAACAGGCTTTGCATCAGGAGTACAACTTTGATCCCTTAAAATGCTGCCTCTGTAGGAAGCTCACTAGGTTTTGGAACAGAGCATCTTACTCTGACTCTCTCTTTCACTTTCACTCCATCTATCTGATGGATGTCGAGATTATTCATTTTAATTAAGGAGGCCGTTGTGCTTGTGAACGGAAGGGAAGTGGCTTCTGCTGCCCGTCTAACCTTGTTCCCCTTGCCAAGCCCATTAACGACACACTGTAAATTAAAAAGTAATTAGCTTGGATATTGGAACGGTTGCCCTGGGCCCCAAACCCCCAATTTGATGTCTGGTCAAACCTAGGGGCATATTGTAAACAAAAGGTGTAAGTGCCATTGGAAGAGTATACACAACTTGCCTAACAATCAATTATATTGCAGGATACTTGCCAAGACCATTAACTATCCCTAAATTTAGTCTTCCATGGTCGTCTAGCTTTTGATCTGCAATTTACTTTAAATAGATCTTACAGTGTAAGATTAATTAGAAGTAAAATGTTGAAATGTAAGTGATTCTGCTTGTTAAAGAGGTGTTTTGGTGATGGCAAATTTTATGATTCTCGCCAGTGGTGTAATCAGATAAATAATAGTATGTTAGGGCTGAAACGATACAAAATTTCCGACAAAAACAGCTCTCAGTCCAGATGCACTCCAAACAGATTAAGGTGATGTAGATTGCAGAGTATTATAATACAAAAATGCTAAATAAGTTAATACAGAAGCAGTGTCATTGCGAAATAACGTGTGAAAAACAGCGCAAGACAGTTTAAAACTTCTCCCGGCTGATACAATGTCTCATGTGGAGATGCTCATCACTGGCGCACGCTTGCTGCAGCTAGATTTTGTTTATAGTGATTGCTTACGACATAGTGAATTATAATATGAGTGTCACCGTGTGTATCTTATGGTAAAATCACGATATGCAGCTCTATAAAGAAGAGTTTGTTTTTTGTGAGTTAAAGATGGATCGAAATCATGTGAACAAAAAGGTGAGAGGGTGTAATCTTGTCCCATTATACAATGCAAACATTTTTTATTTTTATTTGTTTTTTTTTTTGTTTGTTTTCTAATATAAATATCTAAAACTCCTTATGTACTTTAGCAGATAAACTACTGAAGACATTTTTTTTATCAGATAATATTTTATATAATATTTAATTCATTTTCATATTTAAATATTTTACAATATTGAAAAATCCTTAAAACAAGATACATTTACCTGCGAAGCAACAAATAAGATATTTAGACTTGCTTTTAGGACATTTATGTTAGTATGAGTATATGTTTTCTTTACTGCACTGGCAGAAAAATATACTTATCAAAATACACTTATATTTAAGATACAGTCTAATAAAGCAAGTCTAAAGATCTTATGTTGCTTTGTAGTTAAATGTATCTTGTTTTAAGGATTTTTAGACAATTTTAAATGGAAAACGAGACAAAAAAAGTAATAAAAATGTAATTTTTTGCAGTAAAATATTGAATTAACTAAACAATAGAAATCCAAGTAGTTTTTCCCCTTTAATTCAGTGAATGTCATTTAGAGGTATTTTTAAAATATGATTTTGTCCTCTTTATTGTTAGTAAGCACATTTAATACAACCTTTTAAGTTGGGCACAAGCTGAATAGTCGGTTAAGAACTAATGATAATCGTTGCAATAATCACCCGAATAGTCGAATAATCGTTCTAATAATTGTTTGATTAGTAGATTATAAAAATAATCATTAGCTGCAGCCCTATTGTGTATAGGTCGATAACTAACATATATATATATATATATATATATATATATATATATATATATATATATATTCCTTTCCTTTTCCTCCAAAGGTCCTTTAGGTAGGAATAGGAATCTGTTTTTGGTTCTGATTCCTTTTAACAATTCTGGATTCTTAACCAATCCATTAACCGATAGGGTTAGGTTTATTTTTGTATTTTTGAGACAATTTGGTAATACGAATTTGGAAAGAAGTGATTCTTATTGTATGTTTGAGAACCATTATTGAAACTATAATCATAAAAAATAATTTGGTTCTGCTATTAAAAAAAAAAAACTGAACTGGTTCTGATTAAGAACTGGTTGTCGGTTCCCAATTATACCTCTAAGAAGCAATGGCCTTCACAATGTTTCTTAAAATGTTCCCAATTTGGCCACCTGGCAGCCAAGAACAATTTTCAAGGGAACAAGATAAACCTCTTGAGATGGATCAACAAAAGCCCTTGAAGGCTTTGCTAACAATTTTCAGGCTGGCGTATGTCAGAGCCGCACATCCAAATGGTCCATCCCAGCAGTAGACAAGCAGGGCCTTTGTGGAGGAGATTGATGCCTCATAAAGCCCCATTGATTTTTGCAATTGTAGAGG
Organism: Xyrauchen texanus; assembly: GCF_025860055.1. NCBI lineage: Eukaryota > Metazoa > Chordata > Actinopteri > Cypriniformes > Catostomidae > Xyrauchen > Xyrauchen texanus. Next base: position 13,125,456 of record NC_068325.1, read on the forward strand.
TGTGTGTTCGCATTGACTATGACACTTAGCTGTCTTTGGACTTCCCTTTGAGTGGCTGGCAATAGTGCTCCCTAGGCACCCGTTGGACTTCCTTGGGTCCCTTATTGCCTTCCTCTTGGTAACCATGCCAGAGATGGAGAGTGTGCTTAGGTCATGCCCAATAGTTGCACATCATCCTAAATGAACAGCAAAGAGTAGCACCCCAGGAGCAATCCAACACTGTTGTGACTTTAATGGTTACAAGGGATTTATTTTCAACCCTAGACCCATCCTAGAGTGTCCTGCTTTGAAATACTTTGCCTGCATATGTAAGCTGGAAAATGCTGCCTTTGTAGGCAGTGTATAGCACAAGTTCTTGTCTAAAGATGCTTTCATTCATTGTGTATGAAATCATGAAATCCTCTGTGTTTGCGGATTAGGGTTGTGAACGGGGTGAGAAACTCAATTGGAATTTTTCACTTAAATATTACTAAACTTATAAATATTTTACTGGAGTGTTTCTTCGAATTATATTCGGAATGTAAAAATATTATTTCACATAGGGGACAAAAGCGGCAAGACTTCGATCACCAGATTTTTATATCGACGTTGTCTCGCAGCACTGCTTTATAAGTTATGCTTCCATCCAACAATTTTTTGTCACATTTTTTAAATTGCGCATAAGAAATCCTGAATGGAAACACTTGATGTGTGAATAAGCTCTCAAAATTCTACTAACATTTAATGTGCTAGGAGGAGGTAGATTTTCTACAGTTTTGCATTAAGTAAAATGCGCATTAAGGTGATGGAAACAGTTTATTTGCAAACCGATGACTGTTTTGACCATTCGTGTATGTTATGAGTGTGCGATAGCTTGATGTGATTGTCCCAACAAAAGGTCCAACCTTGGCACACAATATTTCGTGCATAGCCCTTCGTATTCGGAAGTGTTTAACCAACCGCTGGTCTTTTAAGTGGGTCCTCACAATCCACCAGAACAGTTTTGAGCATGTGTGGGTGCCCCCATGTATGCGGAGGCTGGCAGCGTATGGGCATCACATCCATTTCAGCTTTCATTATATCAGATATTACACATATTCTGTGGTGTTTCTGGCAGCATTTAATAAAATGAGGTACAATTGCTCCAATTCTGCAAATGAAACTCTCCCTGAAGCAAGGAGGTCATCCAGCAGCTCCCTCAAGATAATGCACATGACGTAGTGGATGGAAACACGCAACAAATCATGTTTTATTTAGTCTTAGAAATGCAGTTAAAAAATTTGAAACATTTGGATAGAAGCAGCTGCAGTATGCAATACCAAAGACTCAAGCAGTGCCACAATGGTTTTTATTAATTACAGTTGCCTGTATTGTAATAATATCATACAACACTGCGGTAGTGTATGAATCTGAGCCCAGTGCTACAGTACGCTAAATGAAGTGCAACAGAATGAAACGGAAAGTCGGGACTGCAAGACGCACTTTTCGAAATTGAACTCGACATAATGTTTTAAAAAGCAATGCTAATGGCTAATGGCTGCCAGACTCCTTACTAGGTACCTTCATACACAAAATGGTGCCTGAGAAATCATTGACTAACTCAGTGAGGCAGCAAGGATTCATTAGCTTTCAGACACAGTTTTTCTAATGATTTTTAGCAGTTAGCTTGCTTGAAAATGTGCTAATACTACTTTTTCGTCACGGGCACGTCATCCAGTCCCTAGGGTGGTAGAGGATCCATGCAAAAGGACTTAATTATGTTTCTTTCTATATAGGCACCGGATGGACTCTGGTTGTTCCCTTGGGCTGTAGCATGTTGGCTGTTGGGACCCTTGGTGGCTTCAGTTCTAATTACTCTCGTAAGCTCATTAATTGGATGAAAGGTCGCCACACCTGTTCAAAGAAATACAAAGGAAGAGACCTTCCAAACCTCAAGGAATCTTCTCCACAAGGGCTTTCTTGTCAGTGGTTATTAAGTCTACAGAGCTAATGTGATTAAATTGTCCTTCTCAATGCTTTTGAAAATCATTTCAATCTGCATACGGTTGTGGATTAGAACAAATCTCCTGGTTGCGTCACTTGATTGACATGTTGCCTAGTTAAATTAATATTGTGATGGGCTATCATTAAAAGAACAGTACATCGCCTGACGAAAGGTTGCAACCTTGAATTTATGAGGACGCCTTAAGTGGTTGTAACCATTGTCAAGCGCTTGCAATTATCTGTGTGAATACATCTCAGGCTTTATCTGGACTGTATTGCAGTGGGGTTCAAAAGTGTACTGGTGAAAAGGTTTAATATAGTTTTTGATTCATCATAAATTAGATTAGCAATGAAATGTTAATGAACAGTTAAACGTGAAAAATGAACATGAATTTCAGAATTTCTTAGTGTTTGGTACTGGATGTCCCCCATTTGTTTTGACGAGAGTATTCGCTTAAACTTGCATGGAAGCTAATAAATATGACCTTTTATACAAATGAGTTAACATGGTCACCATCACAAATTTGCTCATTCCATCAGTGACCTAGAAATAGTGCAGAATTTGAAATATTTCTCATTTGTTTATTTTTTCAATTCTAACATTATCTGTTAATTTCCCGGATTAAATACGATTTGACATTATTGGTTAGTTGGGTTAGTGATAATGCTAAGGCTGCTTTGTTTGAGAATTTGAAAGTCTTCTGCCTAAGTAAGTGTTTCCATTCTGGGCAGGCAGAAGAGGGGGTGAGAGTTTGGAAAACAGAAATTAAAGTGTGTTTGATTGACAACTCCCTCAGTACAAGCCAAGCCTTTTTTATATTAGTCCTCATCTCCAGATAACAGCATGTTTGCCTTATTGAAACCTTTTCTGTCCTTGCTCTGTTATGCAGCATGTGTCATTAGATAGAGCTTTGGGGACAGATTGTACACTCACATACACCCTCTCTCTTTCCATCCCTCTCTTGCTCTCCCCTGGTATCTCCGATATGAAACAGATTGATTTTGCTTCACTGGCAGGTCTGATGACTGGCACAGGCTTGATATAAAGGTGGCTATTGCTTTTTGAAGTGCTGTTCAATGCCTCTCAGAGCCCTAACACAGGATAAATCAACTTTAGTTCACTTTGCCCACCCCCTTGAGCAGAGGTACCCCAACATTCTTGTCTTTTTTTCATTTATTTTATTTCATTTTTGTGGCTCAGTGCAGAGTGGAAATCATTACTATAACAGGTCTCATCTCTTAATTTTACAATCCTTGCCAAGAAATAACATAGAATCACTTTGCATAGGCCTGTTAGTCCATTATATGGATTTTCCCAAAAGATGGTCCCCGGAAAGGCACCAACATAGGGGGTGAGAATCAGTAGGGAACTTGTGATGTTATATTGGATCAATATACGGGTCATGGCACAATAATAACACAATTCTTTATACTTAGTGTACTGCGATTCAAAACTGTGATATATTGCCAGATTTTTCTCACTTGTTTTTAATTTATCTTCATTGGACTGTGGTCCAAAGCATAGACAAGTTGGTTCCAATTTAGGGATTTTTGAAAAACTTTGGCCTCTGAAAGGGCATCAAGTAAATTAGGGTATCAGCAGGTATCTGGTGATATATTATATTGATATCCAGGTTGTAATACAACAATATTGAACTTGTTTTTTTTTTTTACGTTTAGTGCATTTCGATTTAAAACTATGATTTATTGCAATATTTTACACACTTGTTTCATTCATTTTCATTGGACTTTGGTGCTTTGCATAATACGTTCTGAACGTCCTCCGTTACTTCATCGTAGAACTATAGCAGTAGCGTAGAGGAAAATCATGTAAGCATAAGTAAAAAAAAAAAACACTAAAAAAAACTATGTGAGTAAATAGTGTACCTTTGTTCCAGTGTATTTAGCATTAATATGAAAACCCTTGCATCCTAGCCAACATAGTCTCATGAAACTTGTAAGAATTTGTACGAGAACGTAACATATCATATGACTCATCTCGTACGAAAACTTTTATGGTTAAGTTTAGGTTTGGGGGGTTGGTAAGGGGTTTTATCTTGGAAAAAATATAGACAGATTGTTGTGTTGTGTGTTTTTGTACGATACAACCTGTACAATTTCTTGCAATTTCTCCATCTCGTATGTATTTCCTTATGAAAGACAAGCGTTCATGGCAAATTTGCTGCAAACTTGCTGTAAATTCTCCACTGATCATTTTCACATGCAAATGAGCTTTATGGCATACTTTCCAAATGTTTCCAAATGTTTGCTGGAGGTTCACCACTAATGGCGAAGAGCTGCAAACTTCTGCCAAACATTTGCAGTGAATCAAAAGCTAATTTGCATGTGAAAATAACAAATGCATTAAAAAAAGTCATGAGACTGGGTTGGTCAAGCTGTATTGAGGATCCTTACGTACCCGTATGTACAAATTAAATTGTATTAGCTCGTTCTGAGTTTTTGAGCATTCGATGGAATAAAACTGCAGTACGTTTTGCCATCCTACACACATGCTTGTAGTGGTGGTCAGTCTCTATTCTTTCACAAAAATATTAAAGGAATATTACCCCAAAACAGTTATTCTGAAAATGTACTCACGCTCTAACTAAAAAGGACCCAGAAGTATCATAAAAGTAGTTAACAATATGCCAAATCTTCTAAAAGCATACGGTTTTCATGAGAAAAATCATGAGCACTATGAGAGAAGCTCGTTCACATTGGCTCACATGTTCATGCGAGAACATGCATTGTTTTTCACTAATAATAATGCAAGTTCCTGTGTGAACAAGTTTGTATGCCTTGAGAAGACTTAGAATATATTATGACGCATTAGTCGCATGGAATACCCTTATGACACTTTTGGGTCACTTTTAAGCTTTAAGTTGAGTCACTAAACTATCAACTGCCATTATATTGAAAAGACAGACTGAGATTTTCATTAAAACATCTCCTTTTGAGATGTTCTGTATAAGTAAGAAAGTCAAATGAGTTTGGAACAACATATGGGTATGTGAATTATGACAGACTTTTGAATGAACTGTTCCACTACATGAAAATGTATCTAACAGTATTGAATCTTTGCATTAGAGTAAGTTTTCGATTTTTTTCCCCATTACTAGCATCAACAGGGAAACTGCACTCCCTCGATTAGCATGCCATACATCTGGGAACCCAACTGGTATCAAATCTTTGCAAATGTGGTCTCCAACACACATAATAAAAACACACACGCTCATCCTCTCAACTAAAATGGAACAGGTCAATTTTCCCCTCAGCGCCTTGCTAGGTTCCACTCATGTTTGAGATTTAGCGCACTTCACCATGCTTACATTATCTCCAGCCTAAAGCATAGTCTGCATAATTGCATGAATTAGTAGGGATGTGACAGTCAGGGGTAGATGTAAAATGTATACCAGTGAGTGGGGTGAGAACCCATATATTTTCTGCTGAGATAATAAACTTATTGGCGGAAGACCTTTTACAACATGCACATGGATGCTAGTGCTAACTGCTCGCTAACAGCAGAAGTTGGTGGAAAAAGCTTGTAAGAAGCAGAAAAGGATGAGTACGGTGGAGGTGACAGCATCTTTTCCTTGGTTGAGGAAAAAGCCTTTCAATTATGCTTGGCTGGTCAGAATGTAAGGAAAATATATGCTAATCCTCTTCACTCAGGCATAGACTAAGTTTCATGTTTAAAAAAACTCTTCCACCTAGCTTTGTGTGTTCTTTGAATCATCCAACACCTGGACAAAGAATTAAGCTCTGCTTGAAGTTATATTCGTATAGCTGATGCCATGAAATATCATTACAAAGTGTCAAAGCTAGCATCAGCACTAGCAAAATAGCTGCATTTGGGAGTAGGCCTATAGACATGTTTCTATTGGAGCAGCAAAATAAAAGTTCTGTCATTATTTACTCCAAATGCTGTTATTTTTGTATTATTTTTTTTTCTATGGAACAAAAATGTCATTTTTTGTACATTCTTGCTTCTTTTTTCCAGACAATAACTGTTTCTATCCAAGGATTCTTTGCGAAAAAAGTTTTAGTGCATCAAAATAATTATCGCAAAATATTCACAAGTGTCGACATTTAATATTTTTTTGTTCAACTCTAGCAAATAAACATTATGTCGATACTTCAAATATCGCAAAAAACTGTTTTGGAAACACTTTTTGTCGAGAACATTGCCATTCACACAAAAATATAGTGTCACATGACAGAATTTACCCCAGTGGTTAGCTTGTGTTAATCATGATGATGGTGTGCATCCTTGAAAGCCAATTTATTGTACGTGATTATCGATTGATCTTAATGGAATATAGATCCGATGCTGCAAACATGACACTTCCAGGAGTGCCAACACAAATATCTGGTATCATGCACATCGACAAGTGCACTGAGAACAAATTAAAGGCCACTTTTTCTGATTAATTGAATCATGGTAGACATCCATTTATTCATTAAAGTTGCTTTTCCGCACCATTCAAAATAATAGACGGCAGACATGAAATTAGCCCACAATACAAAAAAACACATAATTTCTGTGCACAAAGATTTTTTAAATGAAAAATAAATACACAGGAGAAAAACATCTGTGTGCCCAATTCTTTAAAATTATTGTTTATACTTTTGAAAAAATGCTGGCAAAATTCACTGTATTAAATTAGGCTAAATAAAGTACCAAATGAATAAAGCATTAAATAAAATAATTAATTGCCAAATGAAAAAATATATGTATTTTTTAGACCTATATATGCCTTTTTTTTTACACAAACTTAAATTAGCTTTACCCTGTTCTGTAGATGGAAAAAGTTGGCTGAATGACATTCTCGGAATATTCTAGACTTTTTTCAAGACTATAAACTATCAGAACTATTTGTTCAATGTTGAGTTCACTTTCAGAAAATTAGCTTTTGAACATTTTAAAGCTTTTAAATCAAACCCTCTTTACCTCGGATCGCATTTGAAATCTTTCAGAAAATGTAAACTGCATTATGACGCTAAAATTAATTTTAAATGGCAATCAAGTTCAGTTGGTCGTTAAAAGTTGTTGGACAAATATGCGGGACATAATGCAGTAGTGATGGCAATGCTTTAGATTAGATGATTGTTCAAAAAAGCCTATTGAATACCAGGAATGTATCATATGCAAACCCTGATATTACACTGCATACATTTTTCTTTAATAGCTGCATATACACATCGATGGATGGTCCTTATACTCAGTCCAAAAGTTTCCCCCACTAGGCTACTTGGTGCAGGTTGCCAGCTTGAACAGGGCCATGATTATTCGCTTTTGGGTCGGAACCAGTGGCAACCTCCGATAGGTGCAACATCAGGATCAATTACAGTCTTATCAGAAGGGCAACTGCTCCATTTTGATTGTAATTCCTCATCTTCTGATTCCTTTGATTTGTGAAATAAAAATGACAGTAAGCTGGTTAATTTCAATAAATCATCTCAATACTTTCCCCATTTTACCAAAACTTAGGGACATCTGGGAGGTGAAAGGCACACAATTAGCGATAACCACACATTTCTGTATGGAAATGGCTTAAGGGCAGATTTGTTTTTCGATAAACCAAAAAACTTGTTGACAAAGTCATTTTTTTTTAGGCATGACATCATCACGGATACCATTTTTATCGATAAAAGGCCATTTGAATGGAATCAGGCAGAAGACGGCAAATTTTGCAAAATTTGTTTTATGCATTTTACTAGCGATAACAAGATAGCTCGAAAAGTGGATAGAAACTAGGCATGAAACATGAAAAACATAAAACAAGCACCATAAAATTATATGTTGAAACAATGCTAATTCAGTGTCAGTGAGTTGATCTCAACTGAACGAATCGGTGAACAAAACATTATTTTGAACGTGATATTTGATGAATTGGTTGATGTGGTTCACAAATTTAATGAAAAGATTTGTTCACTATTCAGAATTCAGCTGGCTGACTCAGTGATTCGGTCGCAACATTTCTCACGCTATTGGACTACTTTTATGGTGCCTGTTTGATGTGCTTATTTTATATATATATACAGTTGAAGTCAGAAGTTTACATATGCTTAGGTTGAAGTCATTCAATTTCTTTTTAATATTTATAATATTAAATATTTGAAATATTATAATTATATTTTTTTATTTAATATTAGCAAACTAGTTTTGTCAAGACTTTTAGGATATCTACTTTGTGAAATTCATTTTTCCAACAATTGTTTACAGACAGATTGTCTATATCATAATTCCAGTGGGTCAGAAGTTTACATACACTAAGTTAACTGTGCCATTAAGCAGCTTGGAAAATTGCAGAAAATTATGTCAAGCCTTCAGACAATTAGCCAATTAGCTTCTGATAGTATGTGTACTGAATTGGAGGTGTACCTGTGGATGTATTTTAAGGTCTACCTTCATACTCAATGCCTCTTTACTTGACATCATGGGAAAATCTAAATAAATCAGCCAAGACCTCAGAAAAACCATTGTGGACCTCCACAAGTCTGGTTCATCCTTGGGAGCACTTTCCAAATGCCTGAAGGTAACACATTCATCTGTACAAACAACAGTACGCAAGTATAAACACCATGGGACCATGCAGCTATCATACCGCTCAGAAAGGAGACTCATTCTGTCTCCTAGAGATGAACGTAGTTTGGTGCGAAAAGTGCAAATCAGTCCCAGAACAACATTAAAGGACCTTGTGAAGATGCTGGAGGAAACAGGTAGACGAGTATCTATATCCACAGTAAAATGAGCCCTTTATCGAAATAACCTGAAAGGCTGCTCAGCAAGGAAGAAGTTAAATAATAAATAAGTTAATGCTACCAAATATTAATAAAGTGTATGTAAACTTCTGACCCACTGGGAATGTAATTAAATAAGTAAAAGCTGAAATAAATAATTCTCACTACTATTATTCTGATATTTCACATTCTTAAAATAAAGGACTGATCCTAACTGACCTAAGACAGGGGAATGTTTTCTACAATTAAATGTCAGGAAGAGTTTAAATGTATTTGGCTGAGGTGCATGTAAACTTCTAACTTCACCTGTTCAATTTCTTTTTAGAGTTATCTAAAAAAAAAGAAGCAAAATATCAATAAGTAAATTTATCTCGTTTTCAGAATGATTAGATATTTTACTGTAAAACAAGACATAAATAATAATAAATAAATAAAATACCTGCATAACAATTCTTCAATATATATATAAACATTTTTGGTGAACTATTTCTTTAAGATAACTTGAATTTTAAAAACTGTAGCAACATTTTGGCATCAATTAACATTTGAACCTCATGTTCCACCAAACTTTCCTAACAAGCTCTCTGGCTTCCAGACAGCGAATGGCAATTGAACCAACATCTTAGAACCGCCGATTCGCTCGTCATTCTCAGTTCCGACATGCCCGTAATCATATGCGCAGCGGTCGGAACTTCATTTCAGTCCGTCTGTGCGAGCGGACCACCAAAGGTTACTGTTGAACACAAGAAGTAAAGGTCAGAAATCATGTTTAGTTTTCCTCCAGCTGCGAGGTAATTCCAGCCAGCATATTGTGTCCCCACCAAGGCAAGGCAGAGGAGCCTGGCGCAGAAGGGCGGGCATGCACAAGGTTATCCATTCAGTACTGCCGCCAAAGCCCCTCCGCTGTCACCTCTAATAAGAACCGCTCCCTTATTGCTGCTACAATCACCTTGAGAAACAAACTCTTCTTTCTTTTTTTTTTCCTAAGCAAAAGGCAAGAACAAAGGTGGTGGGGCGAAGCCTGCCATTCTCATAATGTTATTTCTGCTTGTATCAAGCTAAATAAACTTGTTTGTCCTCTGCCTAAAGAGGCTGGAAAATAAAAGTCAGGTTAAATTGCTAAGATGTTGCTATTTACGTTTTTGTTCTTTTTCCTAAAACATTGCCAGTGGCAACCGAAAATTGAAACTACATAGTAAAGTGCTGTTCACACCGAACACATTCTTGCATCTGTCCGTGCTGTTTTTCAATAGTTTTTCTATGTAAGCATACAATAGATGAGTGTCTTTGACCATTGCGCCGCATCTCACTGTTTTGTTTTTTGTTTAGTTTTTTCACGTTTTGCTCTTTTAGACGGTGTGTCACGTTAAATAGAACTTCAACATTTGCGTTCTGCTTAATTATAGCTTTTTATAAATATATATATAGTTTTTATTATAGCATATATTATGTTGTGGATGCTGGTGTCCCTAACATATTTAATAAATTATGAGGAACACCCCCTTTGTCTTCGATTGGTCAGATAAATAGATAGTCCCGCCCCTAACTCACACCAATGGTGTTAAAGTTTTGGGGGAAATTAACCTATGAATGGCTTTCTTCTAGTTGTTTCTGTGTATTATGCCAAGATGTAACAGTAATTTAACATTGAAAAATAACACACATCACCTTTGGTGCCTTAAAGTCATAGTTCACCCCAAAATGTAAATTCTTTTATCATTTACTCACCCTCATGTCATCCCATATGTGTATGACTGTCTTTCTTCTGCTGAACACATACAAAGATTTTAAGAAAATATATCTCAACTCTGTAGGTCAATGCAAGTGAATGGTGGCCAGAACTTGTAATGCCAAAAAGCATATTAAGGCAGCATAAATTAATCAATACGATTCCAGTGGTTAAATCTACATTTTCAGAAGCGATAGGATAGGTGTGGGTGAGATAAAGATCAATATTTAAGTCATTTTTTACATTTTTATAAAATCTCCTCCCTGCCAAGTAGGTGGCGATATGCACAAATAATGCAAATCACCAAAAACAAAAGAAGAAGAATGTGAACGTGGAGAGTTATAGTTAAAAAGGACCAACACTAACTGAAATAAATTAGCCTGGCCTAAAAAGTGCAGATGCATATATATTTTTATTTCCATGCTGGTCCACGAGCATGGCTTTGTTTACCAGCAAAAAAATATATTTAAAAAAAATGCAGGTTAACTAGCGTGTTCATTCTGGTTTAATTAAGAAACTCTTGAAGTCTTAGGTAGTTTAGAAGTCTGGTGGGGAAAACCGGAATCCAAAACACAACATGGTGACCAGCAATTCTGGTCCAAGCAACAGAGACATCATATTACATTTATTGTGTGCACTGTCATTGCTGGAGAACATGTTCTTGCATGTATACTTGGTTTTCTGGATGGCTTTTGTTAAGTGAGGCCATGTGCAGGCTGATTGCACGGGCTTTGAAGTGGCTCTTGAAGTGTTCTGATTGGTCGAACAGGTCAAAAAGCGCAGAGCTAAATCACAGCAATCACCGGCCTGCTGCCTCTCTAAGCGCTAATGACAGTCCTTCATATGCAGCAGTCTCATTAAATCTATCATGTTCTCCAGTGCCACACGCTCACAGACTCATGCACACACAGTACACTCTCACAATATGCCATGTGTCAGATTCAGGACACATGAAGACATATTTCATCTTACATGTCCAAGCATGCCACAAATGCAGGGGTCTCGAGTCTGGGTGGAAAATCTTTTACTTGACATGGCATCTTGAAAACCCAAAACTAATAGTGGGATGCTTAAAAACAGAGCAAGACATGTCGTAGCAGTGTTAAAGGGGAGGAATTTAAAAATGCAATGTTTCAGAAGGGGTTTTTTAACCATGTAAATTGTCTAAGAGCTAAAGCACACATGCTATCAACATGCTGATTAAAAAATGAAAGCTTTAAAAAATTATATAAATTAGTCCTGTCAGGCAATTGAACATTTTAATTGCGATTAATCGAATACTTTTTCCAAAGTTAATCATGATTATTCACAGATTTTGAAAGAGCTGAAATTTGACTCTAAATATACTACATTTACTTTCAAAATGCATTTATTTCCTTCTTAGGAAAATAATATAATGTTTATTAAAATTTTCCAAACAAAGCCTTCCACAGTATAAAGATAGAAATGCACTAAAATAGCACCAATTTAAGTAACATTTAATGTTTCTAAGTGGGAGTTTGTGAGAGTTTAACTAATTGAAAGAACTAGCCCCCATATTGGTTGCATATTCATTGCAGTGGGCATGACATCTCTTAAACTCTCATCCTGCACAATAATAATCAGCCGGCAGACTGTGGGTATCCACAGCTTTGTTACAGCAATCATGAAGTCGCGGTTATGATTCACGTCAGGGCGTCAACGTCAAGCGCCACTTTTTACTCCACATGAAAATAGCTTGGAGCTGAAAGCGACTCATTCTGCGTTTTGGTGATAGTTAAGACTGGACATGCTTCTGTGGTAATTAAAATGTGCCTTACTTTGGCTGAAAAAGGCTTGTTTTGTATAACAAATAGCATTAAGAGGTCCTTTCCCATCACTTTATCACTGATAATCAATGTGTGTGTTTGTGGTGTGTGAAAAATGTGCAATGACTGCGGGCAGACACATTGCAAAAGTTGAGCCAACAAGTGTTTATGCTGCTTAATGCTCTATTAACGGTAAAATGTGAATCATGATTAAGAAAAATTTATGTGTTAAGCTTTTTTTAATTAATCACATGCGTTTAACGCATTAATTTTGACAGCTCTAATATAAATGAGAAAAAACCTACTAATAGACTAGTTAGTCTTTGGATATTTAGTCGACCTTCGTTACCTATCCCCGACACACACACACACACACACACACACACACACACACACACACACACACACTCTCAAAAGTCACAGAAATTAGAAATGTTCTTTCTAAACCACACAATATAGTGGACACAATAAGACACAGATATAGACACACACACACACACACAAGATTACACAGAAGTCAGGGTAGAGAGTTGGAGTGTCCGAAGAGCCCAGATGGGGCGGGCGAGTGCTTGTGCGCTGGGCAGAGAGAGCAGCTCCTTTAGCAGATGGGAGGAGATTACGACAGACTATATCCAGAACTGTTCTGAGACCTAGCTCATCCTAACACACTGCCTGAGAGTCTTACATCACACACACACACACACACACACACACACACACACACACACACACACACACACACTTTTTGGCAGGCCTGAAAATATCTCAAGGTTTTTCAGTGGAGAGTGAGCAAACTCAGCCTGATGAATATTACACGGAAAAATCCAAGGCTGGATTATGGCACAAGTATCCGTAGACATAATGCAAGTATGAATTCAAATTTACTAGGTGTATTCCCTTTCTAAAACCCATTTTTTTCTGTTTTCCAAGTATTTGCTTTGAAATTGTGCATTATTTTGCCGCTTCATTCTCGCCCACCTTAGAATTATGTTTTATGGCATACTAGGTATGTTTTAAAATAGTTAGTAAAATGCAGTATATGTAGCTAAATATTGATGTTTATTACTAATATTAGTGCTTATGAATGAAATATCGTTCTTCATGTTCAATTAGAAAAAGAGCTTGATTATTTTAAATTAGATTGTGTGCTGCATTACATTTCTTGCACTAAACATAATTTTGGGTGTTTGGCCAAAATTATGGTTCGTTTGGATTGTAAAAATAAAATAAAAAAATTAAAATCCTGAAAAATATATATGTATACTTTCATTATTAATTGTATTAGCTAAATCCCTAATGCACAGTATAATCTTATAGCAAAAATTCAACAAGGTATAAACACTAACAACAGACTAACCACACAATCTCCTCATACTACAAACATTAAGTGTGTATTAGTTTTACTGTATATTTTTGAGGTTATTTAGTATTTACAAAAGCATGATTATCTTGTCCTGACAAATGACTTCGCTTTAGTTCTGTACAGATAGACAGAGAGAGAATTTAAAGACAATCCATAGCACAAAACTTCTAGGGCTGTCTCATCTCGCTGGATGAAAGATTTTCAAGAAGTGCACTTTTGTCTGTATTTCTTTTTTATTCTATAATTTAGAACACTTCAATTTTAGCCTGAAAAAACACTCTAAAACACTAAAACAAAAAAAAGTTAGCCTGATGGAAAGGAAATATGTGTGCGACATTTCAAAGAAAGTCAAATGACAGCACATGCTGTCTGCTTTTTAGGAGAGACACTTAAAAAGTGTGTGTAATGAGACTAATGGATATCTGGAGAAGATTGATTTCAGATGGGAAGATGAGGAGGATAATTTTTTCCATGTGCAGCCGTATAGCATTTATAAATACATCATTCGTTAGGAGCATTTCATCCCCCATCATTTCTTGAATTGCCACCAGATCTTACTGCTGTAATTAATTCATCAGCACCTTAAAATTGAGTACAAGGGATTAGATGTTTGCCACTTTTGGGAACCTTTAAATGCAGTTTTGTACCGCAATTTGCATAATTCTGGGAATTTTCAGCAGAGGCATTATAAGTGGAGGAGATGGACCAACTCCTATATAAAGAGAAATCGTAGTGCTACATATGGCAGAAATAGTCCCACCTTTCTGTTAAAAGAGCCGATGATCCTTTTGATAGAGGCATCGCAACACTCAATATGATGGCCATTGGAATGGAAGTCCCACTTTATAGTTAAAAGAGCTCATCACATGTTTAATTTTGTGTTAGCCTTATGTTGTTCCAAACCCATTTTTGCATCCGTCTGCTCTCTTGTTAAAGTGTTCAAGTAAACATGTGCTAGACGGGCGTTTTTAACGGTTGATTTTTAAGTGTGTTGCACAGGGGTGCCTCATTTTTTAGACTTTCTGTAAGGTTAAAAAGAACTTCAACTTTTAAAAATGCTTCTTGAAACATCTGCACTCCAAGAACTAGGGATGCACCAATGCGATATTTATCAGCCAATTATTGACCCAATTAAAGCCATCGGCTTATTGCTGATATGAAAAAACGAAGGTTCATTTATAATTAATCATTATCGCACTTTGTAAAATGTCTTTGAATTCAAATGCGCAATTCAGTAATAATGATTGCCACAGAGTGTAGATGGGTTGGCACTCCTAAGAACATTAAATATTTCAAATGTATTCATTCTCGTTCTCACATTAATTAGGAAAAACTGTCATTACAGACCTGACGGAAAGCGGCACTTACCTATACATCATGAGGTAAAACCATCCAAAACGCTTTGAAACCAGCAAACTTTGATATTGGTATAGTATCCATTAAAACTGCACAATTTAAGATTGAAATCGCAATATGGTCTTTCATGATTAAAAAGCTTGAAAGGCTGCATTTAAATAGAGCTTCATTCAGCATTGTGTAAGCAAGCGGCACCCTCTAGCGGTGTGTAGAACATTATCCATTATCAATTATACAGAATTGAAATGGTGGTTTTGTTCCTTTAGTTTAAACTTTGTATTTTTCCATGATGTGGTTGACATTTTTGGTGGAATTGCCCAACATGTGCATTTTTTGCATAGTTTGAATTTGTAATGTTTTATTATATACAAAATATGAGTTCTGTTTTGAACTGCAAAAAACAGAAGTACAAAATAGCCTTTTTTCATATCAATCATCATGTTATAATATTTAGTTATTTTTTCTTTTTATCATTTTATCTTCTATTTATCTTGTATTTATGGCACTCTTTAAAATTTTGGCCTGTTATGTGTTGAACAGATTCAATCCAGTTTCAATAGAAATTATTTATTGTTAGAACAAAAGCTTTTGTACATATTTCCAGAGCAAAACAGTGCTCAAAACAGTGATCTGAAACAATAAGGTAAGTGGCAAAATATCGTCATTGGTATTGGCCAATAGTTTTTTGTTACAATCAGTGTCGGCCAAAGATTTTCATATTGGTGCATCCCTATTAAGAACGTCCTCAATATGAACGTCCCCTAAATATGACAGAATAAACATTTTTTGGGGAGCTATCCCTTTAAATGGACTTTGTTGTCAGTCTTTGCAAAGATGCCTTGAAGCACCATCAGGCTTGGCCACTCAAACCTCTTTTTCCCCTCCATTTATGCTCCTTTGCTCAGTTTGTCAGCTAGACCAGACACGTATCATTTACAGGTACATTATTTATGACGCTTACCACACCTCCAAAAATACCCGTGCAGCAGACAGACACCAGACCTTGGCCGATACACATGGGTATGGTGGGGACTTCTTGAGCAGTGCACTATTAAAGAGAGCCCATGCCGCTTCAAAAGGCACGGTAAAATGGCTTTAAACGATGCCTGCTCGCTTTAACCAGGAATTGTGTGTGTGTGCATGTCATGTTGTTCGGCATGGGCTGGTGATTACCCCGCAGGGCTAGGAAAATTAATGTGGAGAGTGCAGGTAATGGAGAAAAAAAGTGCTCGCTAGTTGGCTTTAAAAGCATTGCCGTTTGAGGATCTGTAACCTTCGCTGTGATGCGTAAAAAAACGTCCAGCACATTAGCATTGATAACTGTGCACTCTTGTTATGCACCTGTGGATTTTCTAATATGTTTTGTCACGCTTGCTGACAATGTTCCAGTTCAGTGTTGTATTTGCTTGGTATGTCAGTACGAAAAACTGCATCTTATTCAGCATGCAATCAGCACTGAAATAGTACTGTCTAGAGTATTTAAATGAAGTAATTGTCATTCCTTTCAATGCAAACACACCTCCTATCTATGTCAATTAGGCACATTTTAGATTGCGCTAAATTCACAAAACATTGTGCTATTTGCCCAGCGCAATTTACAATTTATAGAGGATAGCAGGCGGTAACCTGAATTTTATATAAAAGAAACTTTTATGCATATTTTCTATTAATCAGCACAGATTTTGTGGGCGTGTTTGGGCCATTGCCTGATCTGCATATTTCCCGTGAATCAGGTGTTAAACCAGCACAGACAGCAGGATCAGTAATTATTTCTTAGTAAATTCCAGCCTTTTGTACAATTTTAACATATATGTAGTTTTTATTTGGTTCTACATATTATCATACATTTTTAATACATTTAACTGCAAACTTATTGATGAATTATGTTTTATATATATTGCGTATGCACTGTAAGTGAATGAGACCCAGTGGCTGTCAAAATTAAAGTTAAATTGCAGAAATTGCAGTCTGCAAACCAAATAACATGTTGTATGTAGGCACTCTTAGAAAAAAATGTCTTGTATCAGAACAAGGCTTGATCTTATTGTCCCGTATAATAATCATGATGGGCTGACTGAACACAAAGGCAGTGTATGGCTTTAAATGACTGCCGTTACCTTTGGCTACAGGAACTCTGACCTGACACCTGAACCAATCTTTCTGGAGAACATTAACTTCAAAGAGCACTTTGATGGCAGGGGAGGCTTTTTGGATAGATCAGAGCCTGAGTGGCTTTTCACTTCAGATTAGCTTCTCTGATGCGAGCTCATGACTAATAACAAAGATGCAATCTATAAAAGGAACCAGGGATTGCAGTGTTTGGAAAGGACGTGGCCTAAGTGATGAGTATGAGAAATTGGACTGGTGACAGATAAGGAGCTCTATTTATAAATAACATTATTTTATTGGTCTGGCAATGAGTACACATAAAGATTTATTAACAATTCCCTCCTATTATTGGTTCTATACTAGCCAAAACCCCAAAAACAATACTATTTTTGGTACCACATTTATTACAATTTTATCATTTTTTTTTAATCACAACACAACTGTTGTGAATGTGTATCCTCAGCCACACGTTGCTATCTAAAGAACCAGTCAGTAATTGTACTGATTCCTGAAGTCTCACAAGCCTTATGTACTCTTATGTACACAATTGTTTCACATTTAATTGTCTATATCACAATTCCTGTGGGTCAGAAGTTTACATATACTAAGTTAATTGTGCCTTTAATCAGCTTGGAAAATTGCAGAAAATTATGTCAAGCCTTTAGACAATTAGACAATTAGCTTCTGATAGGAGCTGAATTGGAGGTGTACCTGTGGATGCATTTTAAGGCCTACCTTCAAACTCAGTGCATCTTTGCTTGACATCATGGGAAAATCTAAAGAAATCAGCGTCAGAAAGACGTCAGAAAAAACATTGTGGACCTCCACAAGTCTGGTTCATCCTTGGGAGCAATTTCCAAATGCCTGAAGGTAACACATTCATCTGTACAAACAACAGTACACAAGTATAAACACCATGGTAACACGCAGCTATCATACCGCTCTGAAAGGAGACGCATTCTGTCTCCTAGAGATGAACGTAGTTTGGTGCGAAAAGTGCAAATCAATCCCAGAACAACATTAAAGGACCTTGTGAAGATGCTGGAGGAAACAGGTAGACAAGTATCTATATCCACAGTAAAACGAGCCCTTTATCGAAATAACCTGAAAGGCTGTTCAGCATAATGTTGTGGTGCTTTGCTGCAGGATGGACTGGTGCACTTCACAAAATTGATGACATCTAACATATGTACTGTATTTGATTAAGGACGCACTTATCTGCCGGTGCGTTTTTTGCATGTGAGTAGTACAAATAGATTTTGGACATACTTCATTCGGGGATGTGGGCATCAAACTCATAACCTGAATATATAACGTAAGAACAACAACCGCGAAAACTATCTGCTCTGCTTTTGTTAAACAAGCACCATTTAAGCACAACGAGCAATTATCTTAGTGTATATATATATAGCACTTACAGTTGAGAAGAGCCGCCTGACTCACGATTAACAGATGTTCCTTTAAATCCAGTGTATCTAACGTGACATTGCCTCAGCTCCTGAAGGATTATGGGATTGTTGAGTGTCTAGTCGATCTGCACTTTAAAATCTTGCTGGAAATAGTTGGTCATCTGGGTATTTCTCACTAACTGCTTCATTAATACTGTGAATTCTGACATACTACTCCATTGGCATACTGTATAGTAGGGAATTATGGATTTTCGGATGCAGCGTTACTCTCCCTGTCTAGTGCCATGCAAATCATGCTGAGAAATAGAAATCCCCAGCCCAGCTTCAGTAAAATTTAATTTCTAGTAAATTTAAAGAGACAAGTCAAAAAGTCAACACTCAAAAAATATAACAATTCAGGTTACTTAAAAGATGTCAGTTTCGTTAACTCAAAAGAAAAAAAAAGTTCTAAATACTCATCAAGGTTAATTTATTTGAAATGATTTGTATGATTGAACTTTTCGCTAATCAAAACAATTAATTATTTCTAGCATTGGGGTTCACAGTCCTGGTGTTTTAGAGTTCTGACCTTCATGAACTGTTAATGGAACTGAATGTTATGACAATACATTATTTTTCAGTATTCAGTTCCCTTACGTCATCGTTTTTCAAAGGATGCCGATATGGAGAGCACTTTCTAAAGTCTTCATCGCTGGTGGAGAAAAAAGAAAACACTCTTCCAGTGTGAATAAGAGGTGTGAACGTAGCAACATTTTCAAGCAAAAATGTAGTAGTGTGGATGACCCAGTGATTTTACATTGGCTTAAAGTCATCGTGAAACACAATTCGCAATCCATTTTACTTGAGTAATCGTATGTATTTATGAGCGAAACAGAATGTTCAACAAGAAAATGGTAGGGCGGGACTTGATTTAATCCTCTGAATTTGATTGGATTGTGGAAAAGTCGGCGAAACAGGATGTTCAAGAAAATAAATGAAGGGTGGGACATGATTTGATCCGTCTGACACATTTCCAAGTGAAATTTTCCACAATGTGTTTTACTTACGTAATCTGACATATTTACAATTGAAACAGGATATTCCAAAGGAAAATGTTGGACAGATTTGATTTTATTCATCTTGATTTCATTGGATTGTGGCAAAATTTTCATGCAAAAATGAAAATTCCTTAGCCTAGTTCCAATAAAACCATATTATTGCATGATTAGAAGGAAATTGCCATGCGTGTTTTTCCCAACATATGGTATAACAAGAACAAACTAATTTCCTCCTGCACATTTAAGAAAAACAGAACTGCATTTGCCAGTCCAAGTATATCAAGCACGCATGCATAGGCACATGATACACTGTGCAGTAGAACTTCATGTTATTATTCGTCGCATGGGTTTTTATAAAATGGGCTGGGCAAAAGTCCCTTTAATGCTATAGAATGGACATAAAACATGGACCCTGTTATGGACATCTGTAACCTATTAATGTTGTGATGGAATAAGGGAGAAGCAAAATATGCTTAAAGGAGAATTAATTTAGGAGAGTGTTGAGACTGATACGGAATGTTAACACAAATCCTTGAAGTCCCTGCGAGAGTGGGAATGAGCAAGGCCAACGCAATCTGGAGAGGCATTTTAATCCACACCTGCTGTAACTCACAGCTTCTGATAACAAGCATCAAAGCGCGATATATCAAATCAACTTAGAGCTTTAAAACTCTTAAGGTGATACTAAAAGCTTAAGTGGGAATGTTCCTGTACCAGGCTAAGTGGACAATACTTGCAGTGTTACAGCAATGACTTGCCACCCCGAAACTTGATGTCAGTTCCATTTCAACTTCTGTCAGGTCATGCGTCGTCCTCTTCTCTTAGGCTGTTCTTAGTGGATCGCATGTAGAATATACATTTTTGATCTTGCAGATAGGGATCTTCGCACTATATTGCAACTTTATTCTGTTTGCTCCTTAAATTTCAGCATAGATGAGTAAACAAACTGTCACTCATGTCACAAAAAATGGCCAAACTTTTATTGAAAATGAATGACATCCAGTTATTTTTTGACTGCAGGTCACTGTTAGTGTGAACAGGCATAATCCTGTTTCTTAGTTCTTTTAAAGTATTTGCAGTGTCCTTATAAAAAAAAACAGGTCTGCTGCTTGGCACACAAGTCAGGTGTGCAACTGTGCTGTACGAGGCTTCTCCATTTACAAATTTACGAGTGTATATTTTGTCTCAATATGTTGACAAATAACCTGTTTTGCGTAAACTGAAATAATCCAGGTTTCTATAATTTGAAGTGTTTCAGGTCAAAATTTGGGCACATTCGCTCTATAGGGGGATATGGCTCACTGTTCTGGCCCTTTCTGTTTGACATTAATGAAACGTGAAGGGGAGGTAATCACAGATCACAATATTTTGCCCTTGCTGTAGAGGCATCCTCTGAGCTGGGCCATAGGAACGTTTGTCAGTCACCTGTGTTCTGCCATCAGCATTCCCTTCTACATTTATCTCACTTCCACACCACTGAATTCATGCCCAGCTACAGCTAAAGAGGGCAAGTAGCTACAGGAAAAAGATTCAGCATCTTCCATTAGAGCCTAAGACACTAGAAAACACACAGTATCTCTACCAAGTTTAAAGTCAATGTGAAGTGCTCTCGATTTGATTGGATATGAAAAAAAATGGGCAAGTTTAAAGTCAACGTGAAAACCATTCATAACCCACAATGTCTTTTACTTATGTAATCTGATATATTGGCAAGTGAAATAGGATATTCTCTCAGGGTTTGAATAAATTGTAGAAAAGTGGGCAAGTTTAAAGTCATCGTGAAACACAATTCTCAATACATTTTACTGTAAAGATTTACTGTAATCTGACATGTATATGAGCAAAACAGGATGTTCAACAAGAAAAAGATAGGGTGGGACTGGATTTAATCCTCTGAATTTTATTGGATTGTGGAAAAGTCGGCGAAACAGGATATTCAAGAAAAGGGTGGGACTTGATTTGGTCCATCTTGCACATTTCCAATGAAACAGGATATTCAAAAGGTAAAATGTAGGATGGATTTGATTTAATTCATCTTGATTTGATTGGACTGTGGAAAAATGGGCGAGTTGAAAGTCAACGTGAAAAACCATTCACAGCCCACAATGTGTTTTACTTACGCAATCTGACGTATTTACAAGTGAAACAGGATGTTCCAAAGAAAAATGTTTGACAGATTTGATATTATTCATCTCGATTTCATTGGATTGTGGAAAAATGGGCAAATTTAAAGTCAACATGAAACACCATTTGCAACCCACAATGTGTTTTACTTGCATAATCTCATATATTTACGAGTAAAACAGGATATTTAAGAGGAAAAATTAAGGGCGAGACTTATGTCTCTCGAACTGGTTATATTGTAGAAAAGTAGGCTAGTTTAAAGCCAACGTGAAACACAATTCGCAATCCATTTTACTTGCATAATCTGCCGTATTAATAAGTGAAACAGGATATTCAAAGATAACATGAAGGATGGGACTTGATTTTATCGATCTGGATTTGAATGGATGGTGAAAATTGGGCATTACATCTCACAATGGAGCCAGGTCATTGGAGGTGAGCGGTTGAAAAGTACGATATTTGTAAGATTTCAAGGTAGAGCAAGTTGTTACATTTAAAACAATTATTACTTGGAATAGCATGCACAATAAGACCAAAATGGTTATCAAGTAAACAGGGCCCATTTTGACTGAAAGTAGGCTTATTTTATATATTGTAGAACAAATTTTACTGATGCACAGCAATGTAATGGATTACCATTGTATTGTAACACATAATCCTATGGAATTCTTGGAAATCACATCAAGTAGTGCTTACCGGTTTCAGCGCACATGCACTTTTTGCAAGTACGTCAAAGCTTTCCTTAGGGATGGTTTAAGCAGGTGCTGTGTAATATCTTCCTGGGGCTTTGTCCACCTATCAAACATGCTTGGAAACAAGAGATGTTGGCATGCTGTAGAAAAAACCAGCTGGATTAGGCATGCCAGACAGTTTTCTGGCACAAACCAGTACTAACCTGAGACTGGCACAGGCACAAATACACTCACAGGTCCTGTGTTAACATGGCAAGTACACAGATTAAGTGCCTTTAAGACCATCTGCAGGGTTTAAAACTCAAATCGGTTATAAGCAAAGCAACAATGGGGACACAACAGCGGGCAATGTTTCTATGCCAGGGTTGTATTTGTGTTTTGTGTTAGCAACATTTAGTTTTGGCCAGCTGTTTATTTTGTCAAAAGTGCCAAATAAATGAATAATAATAATAACGCAAACACTTGTGATGATAAATGTATCCCAAAAATATTTTTCAGTTTATCATGCTGGCATTAATTATCCAATTCCCTGGTGATTCGTAAAGCAAATAAAAAAATGACTTCAGTCCATAAAACAGAGACTCACCTTCCTGGTGAAGTTTAAAATGCTTTTCTAACTGGCGTGGAAGCCCTGCCAGTCTGCAGCAAATTAGCGCTGTTAAAGCGTGCGTGCCATTGGCCTAAACATTTCAAGGCACTTCGCTTATCACAAGCCTGTACGTGACCTGCATGGTTTTAGCAAATGGAGTTCAGTTAGTCTGTGTGGCTACTTTTGCAATTGCACTGCCAAGGTAAATTAAGGTCCGCCACTAAAACAGAAGCACCAGTTTTAGTCCAGATCGGATTTACTCATCTACAACAGTGTGCTGGATTTGTACTTTCTAGTGGTAATATTTCCAATGTCCAATGCCTGCAACCATTCAGTTGTGCGAAGGGTAATTCTTTATTGTGCAGTATCAAAACAAATAATTTTGTACGGTTCATGGTCTAACCTAACAAACCTGAAGTGCCGTTTCTGGGGTGCTGTGCAAATGCACTTTTCTGTAATGCATCGCCCTCTATCTGTGAGAAGACCCCAATGCTCTTGGTCCACAGTGTCAACATTACAGAGTACTTGCCATTCTGGTAGGAATAAATTGGTTGGACGGGCTTTCAGTGAGCTAAGCCACCAAGCTGGCACAATATAGCGGCTCAGCAGTTCGCTCAGGCAGGCGCAGAGTCAGCGCCGCAGCTCGACAGATGCCCAGAGAGGAGTGGCGTGGGGCGGCAGCTGTCTCCCCGTAGGGAGTCTGTGGATTCAGATCTCCTGGTCATTAGTGGGGTAGACAGCGAGGGAAGCAACATGCTGTGGAAGAATGACACATCTGCAAACAGCTGCAAACTTTTAGTGAAGTTTTAATTTTCAATTGTTCTGTGGTTACTTTAAACACTGGTGGTAAGCTACAGTATGTTGTAACAGTAGTTTCCCATTTGTGACAACTAAAAACACTTAAACCAGAACAGAGAGACTGCCTAAGAAATTCATTCAATTTTAATTCTTGGGTGAACTGTCCCTAAAAAAATGCATTAAAACATATCCGCAAATATGCAAATCAGTTTAGTTCCTAGCAGGAGACATTTAAAACATTACTTTTCATCCTAACAGATGACCCAGAGCTTTTACAGTGGCTATAAGCTAAATTATTCCATCTTAGCTGTCTTCTTCACTTTAGTACAGTTCATATATTGCTTAAATGCATTAGACAGCGGAGCCCATCACACATCTTACATGTTTACTTTATGGTAAACTGCCTCTCCCACTAATGGGCTGTATTCTGAGTACTCGCATTAAAAATATAATTTTGGCTATAATCATTTGCAGTGTTTACAGATACATGAAAAAGCAAAAACTTTAATGAAAGATTTAGTCGTTTAAAACAAATGTTCTAATGAAGTATCAAACAGATCCAATTGTTTGCAGCCACTAATGGGTCATATTGAGAGTACTTAATGTTTATAGGGCTAATGATGAACTTTGTTGACCGATATGGGCATTTTAATAGTCAATGCGATATCTAGAGAGCAGGGTGGCCAACTGTATAATGCCTGTCAAAATAATACAGTGTAATGATAGCAGAAAAAATGTACGTAAATTTCACTGAATTAATATGAGCACTTATTTGGTGCAATATTTACTCTAATAAAAAAAAAGTCCCACTCACTGTCATATAGCTTTAGAAACTTTATTAGATCAACATTTCTATCAGAGAAATGATATAAAGTATAGTACTAAATAAAATAATTAGGGATGCACCAATGTGACATTTTTGGACCGATGTTGATACCGATTTTAACAAAAAATGGGTCCAATTATGATACCGATATTTTGCAACTTACCTTATTTTGTCTGTTTTACAAAGGAATTATGCTTAAAAAAAATTACAATGAGGTACAAAAGCATTTTCACTGTTCATTCAAGTAATTTCCATTGAACATCGGATCTGTTGAACACATGACAGGCCAAAATGTTCAAGGGAGCCACAGTAAAAGATAGGTACAAGATAAAAAAAGACACAAAAATGACTAAATATGATAACATAAAAAGATTATTTTGTACTTCTAAAACATCATTGCCCTTCTGTTTTTGCAGTTTAAAACACAGCCTTTTTAAGGTTTAGTAATCTCGTAAAGCCAAATTGCGATTTTAATCTTAATTCAATTAATTATGCAGATATCATACCGATATCTCAGAAGTCAAAGTCTGCTGGTTTCAAAGTGCTATTGGATGGTTTCCATCAGCATGTTTGTAAGTACTGCTTTCATAGCTATCTCGTCCATTTTTGCAGTTTTTTACGCATTAACTTGAGAACGAGGCAGAATACAAATTTAGTACATCATGTTATTAGGAGTGCCAACCATTCAAGATATTATTATAATCATGAATATTTATATTCACAGAGTTGTTACAAAGTTTATTACTAATTAACCATAAATAAAACATATCAGCATTTTCATGCTTATTACCGATATGGTCAATAATTGGCCGATAAATATCAGCAGCATACATCAGTGCATCCCTAAATATAATAATAAATTCCTGACGAAGTTCCCTGATTGAAACATTCTAATAAATCTCTCAAGCGATACGCCTGTGCGCGGTACGTTCTATTTTTGCATCACATTAATGTCATGTCCAGACCACACCCGTGATGAGTTTCAGCCAATCATCAGTTCCCTTTGTGCAGTCAAGTTCTCCTAGGTTAAGAATTTCAGTTCAAGTTTATTAATATCCCAAGGGAAATTTTATTTGCATTCAGTTATTTCGTAGACATCAGACACACACACACACACACACATACACACAAAACAGAAATTCATTAAAACACAATATAATATCATATACATAATTCACCATAATGCTCCCATTCCCTGAGTTATCATCTGTCTTTGTAACGCTTGAGCAGAGAGGCAGACGAGGAGATGCGGATCCAAATGCAGTTAAGAATTTATTAAATAAACAAGTAAACACAAAGGAACAACCCTCAATGGGGAAATAAAACATAAAACTGAAAAACTAAACACGATGAACACAAACAGAGAACTCAGGCAGGGAACACATACCAGGCTAACAACATACCTCCATTAACAAACAACGACTGACAGAGACTGAACAAACAGACAGGGTTTAAATACATAAATGTGGGACAAAGGGGCCAATGAACAAACAGGACTCAAACAAGATAACAAGGAGATTAACAGAAACCAAAAGGCAAATTAACAAGGGCGGGTGAAAACAATGAACAGTGAACACGAGGGAAAACAAGACTGTGGAGCTACAAAAGGGACAAAAGTGAAAACTAAGGAGTACAAAAGTGACAAAAATGGTAAACAAAAGGGCAACAGTGTAACAAGACAGGGTATACATAACAGAGCCCCCCTCAAAGGATCGGCTTCCAGACGATTCTAAAAACCCAAGACAAAAGACAGAAAACCCACAGAGAACAAAATGATGGCACCGGGGGCAGACAGACAGACCAGGGGGGGCACAAGAACAAGGAGGCAGTCCAAGGGGCACAGAGGGCAGGCAGGAAGTCCAAGGGGGCACAAAGGGCAGGAAGTCCAAGGGGGGCCATGAGGGGAAATGAGACAGTCCACGGGGGCACAAAGGGAGATGAGACAGTCCATGGGGGCACAAGGGGCAATTAGGCAGTCCACGGGGGCACAAAGGGACAGGTTTAGGAGGCCGGGGTGGTATTGACCGAGCAGGGACAGGTTTAGATGGCCCGGGGCTGGCCATAAGGCAAGGGCCGGTTCAGGGGGCCTGGGAGGGGGCCGTGGGCCAAGGGCTGGTTCAGGGGACCTGGGAGGGGGCCACAGGACAGGCTTAAGAGGCTCTGGAGGTGGAGCCGTAGGAGTCTCTGGGGGCAGAGCCGTAGGGGGCTCGGGGGGCAGAGCCCTGGAAGGCTCGAGAGGCTTGAGGGGCGGAGCCCTGGAAGGCTCGAGAGGCGGAGCCCTGAGAGGCGGAGCCCTGGAAGGTGGAGCCCTGGCAGGTTCGAGAGGCTTGAGGGGCAGAGCCCTGGAAGGCTCGAGAGGCTTGAGGGGCAGAGCGCTGGAAGGCTCGAGAGGCTTGAGGGGCAGAGCGCTGGAAGGCTCGAGAGGCTTGAGGGGCAGAGCGCTGGAAGGCTCAGGAAGCTCGGGAGGCGGGGCTCTGGAAAGCTCGGAAGGCGGAGCTCTGGAAAGCTCGGGTAACTCGGAAGGCGGAGCTCTGGAAATCCCGGAAGGCGGAGCTCTGGAAAGCCCGGAAGGCGGAGCTCTGGAAAGCCCGGAAGGCGGAGCTCTGGAAAGCCCGGGTAACTCGGAAGGCGGAGCTCTGGAAAGCCCGGAAGGCGGAGCTCTGGAAAGCCCGGAAGGCGGAGCTCTGGAAAGCCCGGAAGGCGGAGCTCTGGAAAGCCCGGAAGGCGGAGCTCTGGAAAGCTCGGGTAACTCGGAAGGCGGAGCTCTGGAAAGCTCAGGAGGAGGAGCCCTGGAAGGCTCGAGAGGCGCTGGCTCTTGGACGGTCACGGCCACTGGCGCTGGCTCAGGGACGGTCGAGGCTACAGGCGCTGGCTCAGGGACGGTCGAGGCGACAGGCGCTGGCTCAGGGACGGTCGAGGCGACAGGCGCTGGCTCAGGGACGGTCGAGGCGACAGGCGCTGGCTCAGGGACGGTCGAGGCGACAGGCGCTGGCTCAGGGACGGTCGAGGCGACAGGCGCTGGCTCAGGGACGGTCGAGGCGACAGGCGCTGGCTGGGTTACCGTGGTATGCCCCAGTTTTGGGTTCGCTGGGCGCTGAGAGCAGAGCCAAGAGGGGTTTAGGGCACGGGGGTGCGGCAGGTGGAGGCTGGAGAGCAGAGACCTTTCCCCTTCTCCTCTTCCCGGGCTGATGCGATTGGCGAAGCTGGGACACTGTTCCTGGTCAGCGTGGCCTCAGGCTCGCTGGCCGTGGCTGCCGTGGGCGCAGGCTCGCTCACGGTGACAGGCGTAGGCTCTGGCTCGCAGACCGGGGCAGGCGTGGGCCGGGAGGCGGAAACCCGTCTTCTTTTCCTCCTCTGGGCGGACGAAGTTGACCGTGCTGGCTCATGGACGACGACAGGCATGGAGGCGAGCTCGCTGACCGGTGGGGCAGGTGGAAGAGGACGAGCCAAGGACGACTGGAGGGTCACCGCCGTGGGAGTAGAGGCAGGATCCTCAACCACACCCACAGTAAGCAGCGAGCCGCATACCAGAAGTGTCTCCTCCATGAACTCGCCGAGCATCCAGCCACGCGTCGTCGTGGGCAACCGCTCTTGGAGCGAACCGGTCAGGCTAGCCTGGAAAAACACCATCAGGGAGGAGTCAGGAAAGTCGGTGGCGCCCGCCAGGTACAGGAAGTCCCTAATGTGATCCTCCACCAGGCGACTTCCTTGCTTCAGGTCCAGGAGGTGGCAGCTTGCCCGGAGAACCGCTGGATCCATTGTTGGGTCAGTCGTTCTGTAACGCTTGAGCAGAGAGGCAGACGAGGAGATGCGGATCCAAATGCAGTTAAGAATTTATTAAATAAACAAACAAGTAAACACAAAGGAACAACCCTCAATGGGGAAATAAAACATAAAACTGAAAACTAAACACGATGAACTCAGGCAGGGAACTCAGGCAGGGAACACAGGCAGGGAACACAGGCAGGGAACACAGGCAGGGAACACAGGCAGGGAACACAGGCAGGGAACACAGGCAGGGAACACAGGCAGGGAACACAGGCAGGGAACACAGGCAGGGAACACAGGCAGGGAACACAGGCAGGGAACACAGGCAGGGAACACATACCAGGCTAACAACATACCTCCATTAACAAACAACGACTGACAGAGACTGAACAAACAGACAGGGTTTAAATACATAAATGTGGGACAAAGGGGCCAATGAACAAACAGGACTCAAACAAGATAACAAGGAGATTAACAGAAACCAAAGGCAAATTAACAAGGGCAGGTGAAAACAATGAACAGTGAACACGAGGGAAAACAAGACTGTGGAGCTACAAAAGGGACAAAAGTGAAAACTAAGGAGTACAAAAGTGACAAAAATGGTAAACAAAAGGGCAACAGTGGAACAAGACAGGGTATAAATAACAGTCTTTCCTCTCAGAATGAAGCGTTCTAATTGCTGTAGGGACAAAATCATTTCCTAATTTTTTAGTCCTTCATTTAATTGCCCTAAAAAGATTTCCAGAGGTCATAAGTTCAAACTGTCCTGACAATGGGTGCTTAGTATGGTTGGTATTATTGTTAGCTTTCCTCAACTGCCTTTCTTGAACATGTTTGACAGCCGTACCTGGCTCACCCTGGTAATTTTACTTGCTATCTTAACTAGTTTCTCAAGTCGGAGCCGATTTTGAAGGCTTAGTTGACCAAAACATGCTGAGATACAGAAGGATAAGACTGATTCAATCACACTCTAATAAAACATTGACATCAGATATAAGATATATCATACAGATATTAAAGTCATTCATTTTCCCAAAAATCTGAACCTTCTGAACCTTCTTACAGTTAACCTATATCAAAATATAACTGTTATCAGTAATGGTACCCAAATATTTGTGGTGTTCTACTATGTCATCTTCATTCCCTTTGATGATAGTAGGCTTAGCAACAGACAAACTTCTTCTAAAATCAATTACCATGTCCTTGGTTTTCGAAATATTTAGTTCAAGATAATTTCTGTCACACGAAACAAAGTCGTCCAAAATAGGCCCATGGTCCTCCTCTTTTCGACGTAACAGATTGACAATGACAATCATCTGCAAACTTACAAATATGTCTGTTTTCATACCAACTACAGCAGTCATTTGTGTATAATATATATAGCCTACAAAAGTGGAGAGAGTACACAGCCTTGTGGAGAACCTGTGGATGATACAAGTGACTCTGAGAGGGTGCCATTCACAGTAACCCGCTGAGACCGACCAGTTAAAAAGTCTATTATCCATCACACTATATCTAAATCTAACCCAAAATTTGTCAACAATTTCGCAGCAAGTATAAGTGGTTGAATAGTGTTAAAAGTAGAAGAGAAATCTACAAATGATTGTGACTGAGCCCTCTCTAAATGTCCATACACAAAATGAAGCATGTTAACTCTGCATCATCCACCCCCATGCCGGCTCTTTATGCAAGCTGTAAGGGATCTAAAACACTTTCAAATTGAGTGGTAATATATTTCTCCACCAACTTCTCAAATGTCTTCATTACCAGGGATGTTAATGCTACAGGTCTAAAATCATTTAACTCACGTGGGCGGTTTCCATAATGCGGGAACTTGCTGCAGTTTGAGTGACTTCATTAATTAGTCTAGATCCTGTCCTACGCACCAGCCCTTGACCACTCAGGATTGCGAAGGTTATTTATTTGTTTGTTGACACATTATTTCCTCAAAATTCACAAATAAATAATTGAAAATAGAAAATATA
This sequence comes from Xyrauchen texanus, assembly GCF_025860055.1. Lineage (NCBI taxonomy): Eukaryota > Metazoa > Chordata > Actinopteri > Cypriniformes > Catostomidae > Xyrauchen > Xyrauchen texanus. The sequence goes on from NC_068325.1 coordinate 13,155,734, forward strand.
CCAGTCTGGAAGAGTTATTGGCCGATACGGTGAACTTATAATGGCCAAATATCGGCCAATGAAATGGCCTGGCTGATATTCTTCAATTACTACTTACAACTCTACATGACCTTCACGTAAATCAGCGTGAACTTTTCAACCTCTTGCAGTTCTCTATTTTCCTCCCCGCACCACCTCCCACTGCTCTCCCAAAACACATTCAGTTCTTTTGCATGCATTGTTAAATAGGACTGATGGAAGCAGTCTGACCATTATTCACCATGTCACCTGGTTAATTTGTGTGCTCTTACAAGTACAAAGATGTCAGGATGGAGCGGCGTGCTTTACCTTGGCTTCCCACAGGACCATTAATCCTTTGGCTTCTGTCAGCTCCTCCAAGCCTCTCTCACCTACCGGTGCTGCCAGGAAACTGCTGTTTGGGGCCTTTTCCATATTCTCTCTAGGCTATATTTATTCTTTGTTCCAGTCAGCTGTCATCAGCTGAGGAGAATAAGTGTAATGTAATAAACTATGCTTTTGTGATGAAACAACAGGTGAAGCCGATAACGGTTCTTCTCAAACATTAGGATCTCACATGGGACACAATAATAATAAGGAGAAGACTTTTTAAGAGGTTTTAACAATACACATGGAAGGTTTGATGGAGTGTGTAACGTAAATAGTTGTTGTTTGTTATGAAATATTCATGTTTGAATATAATTTGATGCTTTTAGCTGCGTTATTTATCAGTGTTGTAAATGGTTTGTTGAAAAGTTCCCTCAATACCAATAAGTTCCCCCAAACCAATAAAAAGAACACAAAGCATTTGGGAGGCCTGAAATACAATATTGCGCCTTTTTATATGTACTGAAAAATAAATCATCACATATAGAAATTCTGTCCACTAATGTTCTCACCTCATAAATCCTCCAAAACTTGATGATTTCAGAGGATGAATATTAGAGGAACCGAATTGTGGTAGTTGGGGCCTGGTCAAGTGTCCTTACCGCCTTCCCTCTCTGGACGGCCGCCTGACCATACCCCCTCTACCAGGCCTGACTGGGCATGGCATAACAACATTAGTTCAACCAATGGCGTGAGTTTGGGGTGGGAACACCTGTTAGCATTACTATTAGAAGATGGGGTTGGGCGTGTATTAAACCAAAAATTATTAAAAGGTGATACATTTCTGCGCCACTAGTGGCACTAAGCAGAATTACAATATGGTTGTTGATACAACAGCATTGGCTCAACCAATGGCGTGAGTTTGGGATGGGGCTACCTATTTGTCCGAAAAATGGAAATTGGGAGGGTTAATGTGAAGTTTAAACTTCTCCGCCTCTAGTAGCACTATGCCAAATTGCAATCTGTTGGTTTGAACGCTGCATGTGGGTGTGACATAACATTATTGGTTCAACCAATGGCTTGGGTTTGAGACAAGACTACAAAAATATGAGTGGGGGGTTTGAAACGTCTTTATTTTTAAACAGTCTTTATTTTTGCAATTTATTTTTGGTGTTGCTAGTTGCACAGAAATTACACACTTCACCATTAATAAAAATTCTTTGTGTCAACAAGTACTTAAGTCAGTAAATCGTAAGTGGGAAAATCAAATAGAGGCATGCAAGGGCTGACCTGGAATTTCCGCATGACTGTTGGTTTTTGCTGTTGGGGAGGGGGGCTGGTTCTACATACTGATCCTGGGGCTTTGGCCTTGGCCTGTTGATAAGTTGCGACGTGAGCATGAACGTAGAAGGGTTGGTCGGGGGTGGGGAAACAGGGAGTGAGATAAATGTGATTGGATCGTTGGCCGACCGCAGCCTCTCCCATCTGTCTCAGAGTCTGCCATCCCATCTCGCAGGCGGCAGGAGGTAATTGGGTTCATTGTTCTCACCACAGGATCTTCTGGATTGAAAGCTTCATTATCTGGATAACCATGAATGTAAATGAGCCCCACGTATGCAGCCCAGATAATGGGGAAAAAGAGATCATTGCCCACAAATTCATGCCCCTCCCCCAACTCACACTTTTTCAACATCCCCTGAAGCCCTTCCTCTCCATACACACAAACACACAGACATTCATAGATGACTTGTTTTCAAGAATCCTTACCCAGTTTGTGTACATTTTTGCTACTTGTGTAAATCTTTGTTGATGTTGTTGTGTGTAATTTTTCAATGTTAAAATATCTTCCCATCTTATTATGCAGAGACAACTATAAGTAAATAATTGCGTAAGTTCATATCCCTGAAATGTTTAAACACTATGACGCAACATTGGGTCAATCAGTAGTATGAGTTTGGGGCTTGGACTATCTGTTTGTCCAACCAATAGAGGACAAAGGGTGCATTTGGAAATCTGTTGGAAAACAAAGTTTATTTTTGCCATTCGGTGTGGTGACGCTAGTGTTGCAGAAATTACACTTCTCAGCTTCAAAGTCCCCATGAAGTGCCTTAACGAGCACACGTTTGATATGGTGTTTTGACATACCAATATTGCTTATATGCCGATGGTTTTAATTTGGTCAAGAATGCACACACACACATACTCCTTGCTCTTATCAGTGCCGGTTACTAAAAGTTGAGAAGTGTTTTCCTTACCGGCCAGCTTTTCTAAAGACTTGAGAACTGAACGATGATCTAACTGACCTTAAACTGCCCATAAACGCACACAGCACATCACGGCCTATCCTTAGGACAAGGCTGGAGCACTTGTGCTAGTCCAATGCAGATGAATGAGAAACAAGCACTATACTTAAAGAATAGAGAACACTTACACAAACTGTACATCCCAAGAAACTTTCTGCTGAAAAACAATTATAAATAAACTCTAGCAACTTTTCTCACATCCCATCTAGAAGTGATCATCCCTATGCTCTTTTCCTTTCAAAGACATTTACCCTCCACTGTGAAAGCTTCAGATGGCTGAAATGTGATGACCATGCCCTGCAAAGGCATGATCAGCGACAGTTAGAACACAGCCAAATGCGCTGAAAAACCTTTACGTGATATTATGAATGTTCCTGATACTGTATCTTCATTAAATGAATTTTGTCAACGTTTAGAAGCACTAAATTTAGATTTTGATTTCACATGGTCTTTTAAAAACGTTCTTCTAACTCAACTAGGCAACTAAAAGTAAGTAATTCAAAGGTTGATTCCTCGAAAAGTGTAAACATTGTGGCACTTTCAAAAAATGGCTTGGATTTGAGTATTGAGTTTGAGGGGGGAACTATCTGTTATTTTGGACCAATGGAAAAACTGTCCATTGAAACACAAAAAAATGGTTTGCAGTTCCGTTTAGTACTACTTGTGTCACAAAATGTACACGCTTCACCATTAAGTTTGTCTTTTTAAAGTTTGAAAATATAATTTTTCATTCTATACTGATTTGCAAGCCAAATGAGAAAATATGCTTCTACCAACATGGTTACTGATCACAGACCATGGTGCCTAAAAGCCTTGTTGTGTTGAGTATGTTTCTGCGTTGTGGGAAATGTTGTTTTCTGCTTCACCAGATCACTCTCTCTTGAACTGTGAACCCATATCACTGAATAATAGCAGATACACTCCATGTAAAAATGCAATTGTCAGCTAGTGCCTATTCCGTAAGTGTGGAGCTATATCCTACCCATTTCCCTGCCGGGCCTCATTCTCCATTTCACTTACAAATGCACTCTGAGGTGGTCGGCAATTCGCCCTATATGGGTGACATCAATATGCCTGCTGTACTTCACCGTCCATTGCATTATTCATGCCAACTGGATACTATGCACAAACATTGTAATTATGTACAGACCTGGGAAAAGTGTTGGGAGATCTTCTGACAAGCAGGTCATTGCTAATCAGCCCCCTTACCTCAACAGAGAGGTCTAGAACTAGAGAACACTCCTCCTGCTATCAAACCACCTGCCTTGCTTTTTTACCCTCCCTTTGGACTGAATAAACATGCATACACAATGTAACAAGCCGCTCTCAGATCCTTTAGCAAATCCATCAATTAGCCGCAGATGTGATCTGCATAGGCATTACAGCAGTTTAAGCATGATGGGAGAGAAAAAAAAGCCTTAATCCCATCTCTAATGGGTGCTCCACTTGTTTCAATTTTCTCTCCGGTGGGATCGAGGATCTGAGACTTATGGGGGACGGTGGGTCTGTTGTGGGGTGGAAAATTTTGTACTGTATGTGCATTGCACCTTAGGCATTCATTTGAGCGCTCTTCGATAAGAGGATTGCAAGTCTACCAATCCAAAAATGTCAACCAATCAAATAGATTAATACACAGAGACAAAAGAATCAACTAATCTCGAGCTAAGGGACGCCATTAAAGTGCATGAGGTAAGCAGTATGGAAAGTGCTAATTCGTATGGGGAGACAGTATCTTATTCTGCTGGGTGCATCTCAACTTGGCCTTGGTCAGCTCTATTATTTTAAAGGACATTATGTTTATTTAGAGCCAGGGAAAATGGCCTGCTTACATTAAGTAGCAAGTCAATAATTTATTTCATTGCTTCTTCTACCCTCATTTAACGAACTCATGAAATCACTTGATGAGCTGAGGGTTTTTCCTCAGTAGATGACTTTCAAATTGAAACAGGAAGTTGGCTTTTTAAAAAATCCCTAAATTAAGATCAAAATTATCAATTGTAACTTCTACAAATTTTAAGCTACAGCCACCAAATTTGGCACAGACCTTTGGGCTGTTTTGACTTAAGTGTGCTATACCTTTTCTAATGGATAGGAATTACGTTATCCCATAGCAGACAATTTAAATTCCACCAAATCTACAAGACTTGCACTGATGGAATCTTCAAATGGGTCAAGACTCCTGATTTTAAACTCACTCGGTCTACCTACCTACTCTAAATAAATATGAAACTTTGTCAAGCCAACAAAGTGGCCTTTCAGGTGCAAAGAAACCTGAAGATTACAGGACACATCCACCAATATTTCAAAGTCATTACATTGCATAGTGTTATGGTTGGCGTTGGAGGAGACCCCTTAAGCTATGTGTCAACACCAGAGGCAAGCAGGGTATCACTTCGTGTGAAAAGCAATAGAAGCCATAATAATCAATGATGCTGTCTACACTGGAAGTGTACGTTGAGGTGCGTGGCATCGCGCCCACAGTAAATGGGTGTCCCGATTAATTTTGCACTGAACACGCTGGCACCACTACAGTCAACGACACAAAGCCATTGCGTTATGTCAACGGACATGCCCGGTATGGTGTTACTGGTAAAAATGCAGACATAATGAGACCCCATAAAACAGAAATTTACCCCAGAGCCACTTACTTGTGAAACACGGAAAATATATTATTGTTTTGCACCTTTGTGAAATTAAAAAATTCATCATTGGGTAGGAAATAATGCAAGTTTGCCTACAGAACCCAATGACCGTATGTTGTAATGATATATAAGCAATAGTGCTTCTTTTTGCTAAGTCTGTTTGTTGGTTTTTATTTTTCTGAAGAGAAAAGAGTGTATAAAAACGGATAAATCCAGACAAGCTGCATCACTAATGTCATGACTTCAGCTTGGCAGATGGCAGGAACAGTTAGGGATCTCATTAGACCAACCAAGCGGAGGATGCATCGTTGCAAAATCTTTCATTAAAGTTCTATGGCTGGAATAGTATGCCACCTTAGTATCGGTCGAAGTCAAGATAGGAGAAACAATTGTTGTTTGGGGTTTTATTTATGTTTGTGGGAAATAAATGTGAGAAAGAGTAAATGATGTGTTTGCGCTACTCTGGTAAATATACAAGTCCCCGCTGAGCATGGTAAGAGGGGATTGAAAAGGTCTGGGGAGCATTTCAAACATTTTGCTTTGTAATTAACTGAAATTTGTTCAGCACAAATGCACTGTGAGGTGTGGGAATGCAAAAAAAATACATTTCCTCAATAGGACACACTTATCAATGGACCGGGTCTGTGTGTGTGTGTGTGTGTGCACGCCTGTGGGAGGAATTTGCTTCTTCATGTTGGTATTTATTTAATTTTGCATTATCTTTAATGACATGAAAGCTAAATGGACCCTATTCTAAATTGATGCACATAATGACAATACAGCAGTCCCAAGTCAATATGAATATACTAGGGAAGTTTTGTCTTGTAAAAAGTTTAGAAAAAGCAATAGTATTTTTAAGATACAATTTGTGCTTTTGGCACAAGATGTGTAGTTTAATATAATGAGTATTTATTTTTAAGTTGAGTTAATAGTTCTTTATTGTCATTGTCATATTAGGACCATAGTGTCTCTAATAAAGTGCTCAGCGAGTGTATATACACAACACTTCATTGAACATATATTAGAATTATTGCACATTCCCATGTATTGCATTGAATGTACAAGTCATTGAATATATCCATGTTATTGCATTATGTTCCTCATATAAAGTGCATTGCATGTAATTTCCAAATGATTATTAAACTGCATTGCATATAATTTCCAAATTGTTATTAAAGTGCATTACATGCAATGTCCAAATTATTAAAGTGCATTGCATGCAGTGTTTAAATTATAATAAGTGCATTGCATGTAAAGTTCAAATTATTGCTAGTGGACTATATAATATAACAATAATTTAGGAGGTAGGTTTGGCTGTACAGCTTTCTAACTTTATAATAGCTAGTCACCTGACAATCCATGACACAGGCTTTACTGTCTGTAGATACCAGAATACCATTTGACTTTTAAAGTTAGTTTAAAATCAAATATGTACACAGATCATTAACTTGTTCTACAGAGTCTTAATCTATTTCAGCTACAGCTCTTCTGTACATTTAAGCAGCAACACTTTGGCTTTGGAGCTGCTGATCGACGCCATTGCAAAGTAATCGTGAAGTTTATTATGTGAGGCGATTTTCCCGTGGCACATCTGGGTGATCGCAGCACACACTGGCAGGAAAGGAGGAGGTTGGAATGAAATTTGCATTGTGCCTGAGCCCTGAAAATCAAAATATTTACAGGGAGCAGCAGCCTCAGAACCCGCATTTTTGCCTGCGGACGCAAACTACATGAAAGTAAGCAGTGAGTCTCTTTGATGTCTGCTCTAAATCTAAATGCATTTCAAGTATTGCTGCCCATGAGTCAAGGACGAGCCTTAATTGTCTCATGGTATGAAGAAATACTGGATTAGTGGCTTTGATTTAAGGATTAACTTGTGGTTTTCATGATACCAAAACATCCGTAGCTGATACCAATACTAGTAAAATGTCATGATTCTCGATACCAGTTTCAAAATTGCTCTCTGTCAGTACTTTGGACAAACTAATATCAAATATGTATTTTTGTGGGTGCTAATGTCAATGTCTCCCTAATAAACATCTGAAGTGAGGTCTTAATGAGGCACATGGGGGATAGTTGTCATCTTGAGTGGCAAATGTTTTGTGACCATTCATTGATGAGTAAGAAAATCAGGATTCATTTCAGGAATGGGGATTATTAGTGTTACCAGGAAGCAACATCTTGAGCATGCTCAGCTTGCTTAACAGGGTTGCTGCAGCGAAGGGAAGTGTTTCAAATCCAATCACAAGAGTGCTCTTACAGCTGTCTCTATGGGCCATTTGGTTTTGGTCTTATTTTGGTGTTGCACAGAGTGTTTTCAATTGCAATCTGCTGTCGTATCCCAGCAACAGTTAGTCTTTACATTCGCTCTGGTATCCAAGACAGTGCGCCTCTTAGGGCTAAGACGCTGCAGATGTAACAGTAGGGATCCAACTAATGCAAGCATACACACATGTGCTCTCAAGTGTACTTAAACACATTATTTATCCTTCTTATGCATAAGGAATTCAAAGGACATCTAGGGAAATAGAAACTCTTTAGAACATCTTCTTCCATGCTGAATCTTTTTTAAAACATTCCAGGCTGGTCTATGCTAATTTGGTGCTGGTATAGCAGTTGGACCAGTATAGCTGTGCTGTTCATCTGCAAGAAATGCTGGTCAACCATCATGCTCTGGGTTGACTGAGGAGGTCTTGCAGGTTATACTAGTAAAGAAGCCTGGTGAGGCAGCACCATCACACAGGAAATCGACATGTTGCTTGCAAAAGTTTATGTTCCCTGAAATCAACCCCATACTACCCTATAATACAATCACAATCCCCCATCAGACATTTTTTCACTTACAAGTTGGGTTCTGGTCCCATGAACAATGATGAGTGCGTTTCAGATGTTGCATTTTTCCTTTACATTTATACTCCACTGACTGTTAGGTTTAGTGTTGGGGTTTGGTTAAAGGCATATGGGTAATAGAATATGCATTCCTGTTGACAGAATTACATTATTTACAACCAAAAATCCAACTTGCTTTTGGACCCAATCTGTGGAAATTCACCTGGAAACAAGCTCACATGTACCTATATGTTCAACAACACATCCAGCTTCAGCCACTGGGGACAGTAATTTGAATTTCAGGAAGCGCAGATCAAGTTCAACAGCAAAACTTTCGATCAACAGTCGCCAAATTCACAGTGTGATCAGTCTAGTTGAGGACACCAGCATACAAAACACAATACATGCTAATGACCAGTATTGCTGGTCTTTTCAAAACGGTTCCAAGCCCTAGAATAATCGTACAAAGCAACAAAGATGCATGATAGTCTCTTTATATGTTGTTTATATGTTGTTGATACCAGCTTTGTTTTAATGCACTAATAATTGTGTTGCAGGTAATTGATCCATCAGTGTCCCAATGTTTAGAGGGTCAACACCCTTGCTAGTTCCCAAACTTGTGTTCACAAAATACTTATTCACGACATAGGGAACTAGGGAATGGAATGAGATGCAGCCGAAGTCTCATACAACTCATCAAACCTCTGACTAGAGATGGTCTGTTTACTGTAGTAATACAATCAAGTTCCCTGAAACTTTAGAAAGAAGTTATAAAGATAAAAAAAATACACTTTTATACAAAATACAAGCCTTTTTATTTTTCTTTATAAAAGGAAACAAATCCCAAGTCCTTTCATCCTTCATCCTTTAGAAGTTTGGCCCCTTCTGCTGTTCGGTCTCAATCTCATGCATTCTTCTGAATTTCCCTGCTTTTCTTTACTGCCACTTTAGAGCCAGGAGTCTCTCAACTCTTACTGCCCCATAAACAACAGACGTTTGAAAGCCTTTTTTGAAGATAAAAGTGACAGATACAAGAATCCATATTTAGACAGAGCAATTGTTGCCGCGGTATGCAGCATCTAAGCCATCCTTTTCTTTTTTCTACTGCTGAGACCCCTCAAATGCCCCGAGGGTTTAAATGCCCCTGTCACCAGCCCCAGTGATAAATGTTCACATAGACTGCAAGTGTTTGAGCATGTACTGTATATGCAGTGGTGACCTTCATATATGTCATCTGGATGGTATGAAGAAACTCTGAAAATAAACTTTTCAAGTTGGGCATACTCATCTGAAACTTGCGAAGTTAGGAGCCGTTCAGGCCGAATGCGTACTTGCGTTAACTAAAACTAGATACAGAGCAAAAAATATGGGTCATCATGGGTAAATCTAAATAAATCAGCCAAGACCTCGGAAATTTTTTTTTTGACCTCCACAAGTCTTGTTCATCCATGGGAGCAATTTCCAAATGCCAATATGGAGTGGTGGTGGTGTAGTGGTCTAAAGCACATAACTGGTAAACTGGTAATTAGAAGGTCGCTGGTTCGATCCCCACAGCCACCACCATTGTGTCCTTGTGCAAGGCACTTAACTCCAGGTTGCTTTGGGGAGATTGTCCCTGTAATAAGTGCACTGTAAGTCGCTTTGGATAAAAGCGTCTGTCAAATGCATAAATGTAAATGTACAAACAACAGTACACAAGTTTAAACACCATGGGGCCACGCAGCCATCATACCGCTCAGGAAGGAGACACATTCTGTCTTCTGTAGATGAATGTGGTTTGGTGTGAAACGTCAATCAATCCCAGAACAACAGCAAAGAGGCTGGAGTAAACAGGTAGACAAGTATCTATATCCACAGTAAAACAATCCTATATCGACATAACCTGAAAGGCTGATCAGCCAGGAAGAAGCCACCGCTCCAAAGTCAGATGACAGTTTGCAAGTGCATGGGGACAAAAATCGTACTTTTTGGAGAAATGTCCTCTGGTCTGATGAAACAAAAATGTAACTGTTTCGCCATAATGACCATCATTATGTTTGGAGGAAAAAGGGTTAGGGTTGCAAGCTGAAGAACACCATCCCATCTGTGACGCATCATGTTGTAAGGGTGCTTTGCTGCAGGAGGGACTGGTGCACTTCACAAAATAGATGGCATCATGAAGAAGGTAAATTAAGTGGAAGTATTGAAGCAACATCTCAAGACATCAGCCAGGAAGTTAAAGCTCAGTCGCAAATGGGTCTTTAAATGGACAATGACCCCCAAGCATACCTCCAAGGTATTGGAGTGGCCATCACAAAGCCCTGACCTCAATTAGATACATGTGCCTAAAACCTGTTCTGTCTGGAGGAATGGGCCAAAATTCCAGCAACCGATTGTTAGAAGCTCATGGAAGGCTACCCAAAGTGTTTGACCCAAGTTTAATAATTTAAAGGCAATGCTACCAAATAGTAACAAAGTGTGTGTAAACCTCTGACCCACTGGGAATGTGATGAAAGAAATAAAAGCTGAAATATATAATTCTCTCTACAATTATTCTGACATTTCACATTCTTAAAATAAAGTAATGATCATATCTGACCTAAGGCAGTGAATGTTTTCTACGATTAAATGTTAGGAATTTTGAAAAACTGAGTTTAAATGTATTTGGCTAAGGTGTATGTAAACTTCTGACTTCAACTGTATAAATGGAAATTTACATTTTTAAAAAGCTAAAATGTGACCAAAATTATGGAAAACTAACGCAAAAATCAATTTTGTAAAATCAATACTTTCGTAATGTACCAAGTAAGAAGGTTCCCTGTATATTTAACAGCATAAACTGAGAGATACTCTCTTTCATATGAATGCAAAATTGCCATTATATCTGAAATATACCCAAATGAATCAGAATCTAATCGAAAGCTTGTGACTCTGAATCGAATCGAATCGAGAAATCTGTATGAATGCCCAGTCCTAGCACAATGGTCATATATCTCTGTCTAGGTGCAAAAATGTGCTCGGAGTTAACTGGCCCTTAAATCATCCCACAGACCTATTTCACTCTTTAAAAACAGTGGTCTACGTTTTACAGACAAGGCCTCATTATACTTGCTTGCAATATAATTAGGAGTAAAATAACCATCTCCTTCATTGACTTGCAGACCCCCCCAGGGCTTATCATCCCAAGGTGTTTAACTCTGACCCAAAAATGATATTCCATGGAAGAAAGAAAGTCTTGCAGGTTTGCAATAACATGAGGGTGATTAAGTGATGACAGAGTTTTCATTTTTGGGTGAACTATCCCTTTAAGGGCTACATCTCGCCTTCTTGCCTCATACATTCAACTTATTGCTACATCTCAAGCCACCCATAAACCAGGTTACTTTGGAGAGGGTCCTTTAATGAACTGATTAAAGTGGGGATTGGAGCCTTGCTAGTCAGTCTTCATTTTCTTTTGAAGGGCAGAAAGGTCTGCTCCTCTAGCCCCTGTCAGGAAGGGTCAATTGGGAATCACCCCACCCTTTTGTTCCCATCTGAATCACAGCAGTGTGGGATCAATCAAGGCATTCACACCCTTGCGCTCATGGAGCATATATTAATCACAGGTAACTCCACGGTTCAAAGGTTTAATTTACGCTCAAAGAGGATGTGGCGCATCGGGATCAGACAAGCAGGATTGTCACTTTGACATTGCAGACTGATGGATGCGCTTTGGCTTAAAGAGAAGGGCCTGCCTCTTCCCCCCTCACGTCTAATTCTTCACTGCCCCTCACTCCAACTCACATTGATTTCCTCTTTTTACCTCAGGTCACTGGCTGGAAATTGAATTGGAAATAGTAGGAAACAGAGGTCTATTATTTCTTGTTCTGGTGGCATTATTTTTTCATCACCCCCCCACCCAACCCTTTTTCCTTACAAATCCCCCCTCCCCCCCCACCCCCAGTGCCTGCATTTCAACAGACAGCAGAGGAACTAATGGGAATAGCAGTTACCGTCAGGACACACTTAAACGACTGCGCTGACTTTGCCTCGTCTAATAACTCCGTCCTCCCAAGCGAAAGGTTACGCTCACCCCTGTGGTTTTAAAGCACATCATTACGCCTTTATAGAAGTCTAGCTCTTCTCCCCCTCATGGGAACATCACAACTTCTTGGTGAAGGGGGGGCAATATTGGTGATATTGAGTCAAATAGCTTGCTGAGCTCTAGAGCAAATATAGGCTAAGGGCATTCGTTGCTTACAAAGGAGATGGGAGCGTTCAATGCGAGGATGAATGACCATGCTATCTTTACTCATTTAGAATTTCATTATGATGGTATGTGGTGTAGAAATGTTTGACTTGTCCTATAAGGAGCTCTTCACAACTACAGCACTTTACATGTGCCGTTATAATCGAGCTGCGGTGAGTTTTTGCGTAGTCAAGCTACAGTCTTCATCTGCCTGTCCAAGTATACATGACACAATGCATATTCAAATATTATATTAAATACACTTTGTGCATCACCGAAGCTGAGCTGCAGTGACATTATCTAGGTCTGCTAGTCTGACTTCGCAAAAATTGGACTGGATTTCAGTCAGACTAAAGATTTTACATGACATTTTAAAAAGTTACTAGTTATTAAAACGTAACTTTTAAAGTACATGTAGATGTTTTGAGAGTTTGTGCTTCAGCCTCAGTCTGAGAGCATTTAGTCTAGACTAGTGGGTAACAGTGTTGGGGAAGCTATGTTGCAAATGTAGCTTGCTAATCTACAAGCTACTACTGTTTTAGTAGCCGATCCAGACGGTGCCGGAGAATAACCACAGATCCAAATCGCACTTGACCTAGCACATAAGTGGATTGCGCGAGCAAATTCGCCAAACCCACTTGCGCCTAAACTTAGCACATACTTGCCATGCCCACTGACTTTGTTAGTATTACTTATGGCATATAATTATGGCTCAATAGGGCCCAATGTTTGCAAGTACATGAACACAGACGCTTCTAGGGATGCAAGCTCAATTTAATTCGTTGTTGCATTTAAAATGTGTCAGACAACAGCTCATAACTCAACACGAGAATGAGTTGCATTCTTTACTTTGCTTCATGTGGTGCTATAGTGGACATTAACGTAAACTGTCCAGCCCTGAACTGTCCCATGAACTGCAAGTAAGGTAAAGTCAGTATATTGATAGAAACTTTTAGGCAACTCTGTTGCCCGCTTGAGTACTGAGGTTTGTTACTACACAGTAACACAAGCATGTTAAGAATATTTAACCACCCCGAGCATTGGCAATGCGTTGACCAAGCTACAAAATGTGTTGATAATGTAAGAAACATGCACATACTCTAAATCTGTGTATTCTTTGCCAAAAGACTTTCACCTCACCTTACAGTAATTAGATGTAAATGAGAAATGTATTCCCTTCTCCATTCTTTACTATTCTTACTCTCTCTCTCTCCATCTTCTTCCTTTTTCTGTGTTTTATGACAGCCTGTTCTATGTGGTGCTCTCCAGGGAGCTTTAATTGACAAGTGTGTACAATAACTAATCAGCGGTGGAAGCACTGCCCTTTGTAATGGTGAATTGACTGAACTAATTTCAGATAATCCCTCACGTTACCCGGCAACGCTGACGCCGGCAATTGATATTTGAAATAAGACGCCCCTCGTTCTGCTGCCTGTCAGTCATCTCAGTATCACTTCTACAGCTAAAGAGGTGCGTTTTGTAATGAGGTGCTGACGGTGCGCTGCAAAGATTAAAACTTTCCTAAAGGCAATATCGAGCACACAAACTTCCACACAACAACAGACTTGGGTTCACACACACACACATATAAAGTAATAGATTATTGTTAAAGGGCAAGTTTAAGTGTTTCCTTTTTTTACTTCAGCTTAGACAGACAGACACTTTACCAGTTTTCCATTTTTAGAACCTACAGAACTAATAATGCGAAACCTTTTTCCCCAGAGGCTAATGTGAAATGAACTATTGGACAGCGACATTCGTCCACTCCAATTTAGCTGCCTGCACGATGCAGAGATGTAAAAGTCTGAGTTTTATTGGATATTAGGACTTTAATCAGAATTTCTGGGAACACTGAAGTACAATATCAATAAGAAAGACACCCTAGAGGCTCAGTTGTAGAAAAATACCCAGGCAAATATGTAAAATAAGATGAAAAGTATCCACTGGGCAAATACATAATCACTATTTCTCATCCTGAAATACCCTACTTTCTGAGAATTTTCCCACTATTTCATCATATGCTTATTGAGGGCTATCCATAATGACCTGTAGAGAGGTTTCGTGAGAATAAGCTGAGCACGCCATTAGCAACGGCAAATCCGAGTGTGTTAAGGTTAGATGAGGCTAAAGAACTAGGGCTTGGGGAAATTACCCTGCATGCAAGCTTATTCCAAAGTGGAAGATTTCACCAGCCTGCTCTTGCACTTGATTTACATTGCATTCACATTCATGCAGTTGGCAGACACTTTTAAGTGACTTACACCATGTGCTACAATGGGATGTGAAAAGATTCCAGCAAAACTGCAGCACAACGCGATAATCACAGCCAATATGAACATGTTTGATTTTTTTATGTAAAGTAATGAGGAGGGTAATTTAGACCAATGAGAATTCTTAGTCAGGATACCCAGTGCAACATCGCAGAAACAGAAACCAAGTGATCGGCAAGCATGCGGAGAGGCGCGATATGACAAAAATCGATCGTTGCTTGTCATTGTCGTGGATGGCTATGTCAAAAATGTGATTAACATGGAAACAGACGGATTTCATGAAAATTACGTGACTGTGATAACATTTTTGTAAAATTATATTAGCTGGTTCATTATTCGTATTCGCAGCAGTTCCGAGGTGAAGTGTCCACTGTTAGATGCTATCAGAGAGTTACAGTAACTGTTCCTCCAAACACATGAGGTTTTTAAAGTTAATGCTCTATCGAGTTTTAAATCAACAAAACCTACATCCCTACCCTAAACCTAACCGATAGTGTCAGTAAAAGCTGTGGGACAAAAAACATGATTGCTGAAGCAACCACATAATTTTGTGTTGCTTCTATGACACTTTCATCGCACATGCCGACTCAAATGCTCTTTGGAAGTGCAGTACTCGATATGATACGATACGATATGATTTATTTCATGATACAATAATCATTTCACAACTCAATACTGTGGTGAATTGAGCTTCCAACCACCACCCATCTGCTAAATCCATCTCAACATTCGAAAAACAGCTGAAAACACATCTCTTCTGTGAGCACTTAACCAGTCCACACTAATGGCACTTACTATTTATGCGCTAGCTTCTATACTACTCTAGCTACTCCTGGAACTTGACAGTGCGGTACTTCAGATATTGTTGACTTGTATGACAAAATGCTTGTTATGTTCCTCATTTAAGTCACTTTGGATAAAAGTGTCTACTTAATGACTAAATGTAAAAGAGGCATGTAAAAATCATGCAAAAGTGTAGGTATAGTAATGTGATTCTATGAGACCAGATTGCATGGAAGATATACCTTTTATTGATTGTCATTTTATCGCATCATGTTTGGTTATGACACATTATTACAGTGGATTTAAGGTAGACATTCCATGTTTTCCCTGGCAATCGATCCCATGACCTTCTCGTTGGTAAATATGGTTTCAAAACTTTAAGGGACAACGAAAATTGAAATGGCTGTTGGAAATTAGATTGTATTTGTGCTATGACAACAAATTTAAGTGAACCAACATTTGCAGTAAAATGGCAAAGCGGTGGTGTGAAATGACAGCCGATGCCCAATTACAGCCATCTTGGCCAATGTTTTAGTCAATATATAGATAGTTAAAGTATTTCATTAGGAATCAAGCATAACATCCTAAAAATCTAAACAAATTGGCCTGTCAAAGCTTGCAGATAAGACCTAGGACGAGGAGGGGGAGAGAGTCTCTATCTCTCCTTTCTCTCTCTTAAATCTATTTTAATAAGTGTTAGGAGAAGAGCAGGCCTGGAGCATTGGGATTGACGCTCAACTCTTGCTAGTTAAATCCCCACTAGACAGAGGCAGCAAAGAGCCTCACTTTATGTGTTCAACCTAGCTGAAGTATAGGCTGGTGTGTACTGTATGTGTGTGTGTGTGTGTGTGTGTGTGTGTGTGTGTGTGTGTGTGCGCATGGCCAAGAGTCCTGCTGTGGGTATATCTTTAGATGATGCTTGGTTTTCCCTATATGGTAAAGAGATAATGGACAGGTTGGGTTTATAATTCATCACCCTGAGCATGAGGTGTCTTAAAGTTTTAGTTAAAGTTGCCTATTAGACCTAAGGCCATAAACACTCACCGATCACTTTATTAGGTACACCTGTACACCTACTTAATACATGCGATTATCTGGGCACAGGCTCACCAAAACTGGACAGTTAAAGACTGGAAAAACATAGTCTGGTCTGATGAATCTCGATTTCTGTTGAGATACACCGATGGTGGGCCCACTGCATCCTCAGCTTTCAGTTCTTGGCTGACAGAAGTGGAAACTGACGTGGTCTTCTTCTGTTATAGCCCATTCGCCTCAAGGTTTGACATTTTGTGCATTCTGAGATGCTATCCTGCTCACTACAATTGTACAGAGTGGATATCTGAGTTATTGTAGCCTTTCTGTCAGCTCAAACCAGTCTGGCCATTCTCCATTGACCTCTCTCATCAACAAGACATTTCTGTCTGCAGAACTGCCACTCACTGGATATTTTTTTGTTTTTGTCACCATTCTGAGTATGCTCTAGAACTCTGTCATGTGTGAAAATCCCATGAGACCAGCAGTTACAGTAATACTCAAACCAGCCGGTCAGACGCCAAAAATAATGCTACGGTTGAGATCACATTTTTCCCCATTTTAATCGTTGATGTGAACATTAACTGAAGCTCCTGACCTGTATCTGCAATATTTTATGCATTGCTCAACAGCCACATGATTGGCTGATTAGATTATCACATGAATAAGTAGGTATACAGGTGTACCTTAGCGGTCGGTGAGTGTATATGCTAGTGTACTCATAAAAGTTGACTTTTAGCAGATACACACATTACAGATTTACATTCTTTCTCTTACATGAAAATGGACCAATACTTTGATTACTGGACTTGCATGCAAGGTTGTATACAGTTGTCAAATGCCCATCCTACAGACTTATCTTACTGTAAGTTCGGCAATAGTAATCAAAAGTTTTGCTGCTTAAATCTGTCTGTACTTACCAAAATTCAAACCACTGCCTCCCAGTGGCTGAAGCTGGAAGTTAACAATAAATGTTGTTGAGCATATGGGCACATTTGAGCTCCAGTTTCTGGGTGAAATTTCCACTGAGTAGCGCCAAAATCAAGTTGTATTTTTAGTTGTAAATTATGTAATACAGTCCATAGGAATGCATATTATATTCAATCTAGTATACACCCTAACCAGGTCAGTGGAAAAACATTTATCTTGGAGGGAAAATGCAATCTTACAATTGCATTATCACGTGAAAGTAAACATGATTACTTTCTGGTTGCCATGGTATCAGAATCCAGTGGCTTGCAGGAAAAGGATGTCTAATGGGAGATGGATCTTGTCAGAAGCTTGGTAGAATGGGGTCGATATCAGGGTACATGCAGCAACATGTTGATTTCCCATGTGACTATGTTGGCTAACAATAGCAAGTAGCAAAACATGGCTCATGGCTGTAATGCAAACTATTGGTTATTTAAAAGAAGAACGAGTCATTTTAATATGTCCTGACCCATATTTCTGTTTTAATACATCAACACAGGATAGAAAACTTTCATTTTATTGTGTTTTTAAGGTTAAGTCTGCAATGATGCCATGTAGCATGACTTCCATGGGAAATACACAGATAAAGATACATAAGCTTCATTCTTTACTATTATGACCTCTGCACCTACTTGTCTCCACTACTTTAAAAAAGGGTTGCTAGATTTCAGTCTAGCTAGGATGTCTTCCAAAACATCAATAGCAAAAGTAGGCAACATTATGCCTTTTTTCATGTTTCAGTTATAAGACCCCATATTGGCTCTTCCAATGAAATTTGAACTTGAGTTTGTTGTGGTTGACATTAAATCAGGTTGCTTGACTGCTCTCTTGACCGCCCAAATATCTTAATGTAGTACTTTGGACTTCATCCTAATAAGCTTTAAATTACATAACTAAGTCTGGATGTTTCTCTCAAGCTGAGCTACTCGATTTACTGTTATATTACACACCCCACATGGAGAGTGAAGATGTTCAAAGTCAATGGCAGGCCCCAGATTTCTCTCTATCCCAAGCCAATTTCCCAGAGTCCTCTCTGGACTGAATTAAACAGCATGACAATAAGAGGAGGGGGTGAGGAGTTCAAGGTTTATCAGTTTGCAGCATGCTGTAATTTTAGGCTGTATACTGTACTGTGGAAATCAACTTGCGTTATTATGAAATCACAGAGATATGGGACTAGCTTTCGGGGGCTTATGTTTTTATTTATGTATTTACCACTTTACCTTATACAGCATTTTTTCCTGTCTGGAACTGTTAACTCTGCAGATTTGGGAGTCAAAGCACTGCAGGGAGCAGCTAGCGAACACATACTAAGATTAGAGAATGAATATGGATTAAAAGATATATCCAAAATGCTTGGACCTTGCATGTAAAGATGACTGTGAATATGCAGTCGCACCCTTCACCCGAGGCGTCCCCCAGGCTGTGGCATTACAGGCATATTGCTCACCTAGGGCCTTCATTTATGAGTCTTAAATAAAGAACACAACCACCAACCTTTTAATCTTTTTCATGTATCGGTTGTAATTTCTGCCAACAGGGACAGATCCAAAAAATGGAGTGGAAACATTTTAAATTCCATCAGCCGCTCTTCACAAGTATGACATGGTTTTTAATCGTTAGTTGCCATGGATACATTCAAACATAAAAGCATAAAAACAAAACTTTCAAGAAAATTCAGCATTTGCTTTCTACATAAAGTTTAACCATTTGGGCTAAAATATTGTTGCGAAAACTGTGAAGAAGAGTGATATCTCCTCTGTGGTTCGATCTTGTTCACTCACCTCTCGTCCTCTGTATTAGCTTCATTTAGTTGCTCCTTGAAGAATCCCACAGGGCCAGACTGGGCTCTTCACTTTGTCACTTTTATGAGTTATATGAGACCCATGCCGTTTTGCTTTTAACCTCTTAATGAAGTTTGTTGTCCTGTGCTGTAGTCCATTGCGTCCGCTGAAGAAAGGCATGTGGCTAACTCATTAGGCAACCAAAAATGCAGTAGATAACAAAGATGAGGGGCTTGTAAGGAGGATTCTTGTGTAAATGTGTTAGCTGATTGTGGTTTAGAGGTGGCAACTGTGTGAAACTCATGAATCAGTGTCAGTCGACCAATGAGCAAATAATTAAGAAACAGGTTGCAGGGTTGCCGCACTTGTCGGCCAATTAATCCAGAAGTAAATAATTAAAGACAGACAGACAAACAGTCAGACAGAAAGAGGAAGGAAGTAAAGAAAGAAAGAATGAATGGAACGATGGTAGAAAGAAAGGAGATAGAAACAAAGAAGGATGGAAGGAATGAAAAATGAAGGAACAAAGAAAGAAAGAAAGAAAGAAAGAAAGAAAGAAAGAAAGAAAGAAAGACAAAGGAAGGATGGATGGATGATGGATGGAGGAAGAAAGGAAAGACGGATGAATGACCAAAGAAATAATGAAGGAAGAATGGAAGGAAGAGGAAAGAAGGAAGGAAGGATGAAAGAAAGAAAGAAAGAAAGAAAGAAAGAAAGAAAGAAAGAAAGAAAGAAAGAAAGAAAGGAGGGTAGAACGCAAGAAGGAGATCGAAAACAAAGAAGGATGGAAGGAAGTAAAAAGGAAGGAAGGAAAGACGGATGGATGAACGAACAAAGAAAGAATAAAGGAAAAATGGAAGGGAGAAGAAAGAAAAAAGAAAGAAGGAAGGAAGGAATGATGGATGGATGGATGAAAGAAAGAAAGTATGGGTGGATGGATGGACAAAGAAAGTATGGATGGATGAAGAAAGAAAGAATGAAGAAAGGAAGGAAAAAGAAAACAGAAGGTAGGAAGGGAAGATGAAGAAGGGAAAGAAAGAATAGAAAGAAAAAAGAAAGAAAGAAAGGAGGGTAGAATGAAGCAAAGAAGGATGGAAAGAAAGAAAAAGGAAGGATGGATGGAAGGAAGAAGAAAGTAAGACGGACGAACGAACAAAAAAAGAATAAAGGAAAAATGGAAGGGAGAAGAAAGAAAAAAGAAAGAAGGAAGGATGGATGGATGGATGGATGGATGGATGAAAGAAAGAAAGTACAGGTGGATGGATGGACAAAGAAAGGATGGATGGATGAAGAAAGAAAGGAAAAAAGAAGACAGACGGTAGGAAGGGAAGATGAAGAAGGGAAAGAAAGAAAGAAAGAAAGAAAGGAGGGTAGAAAGCAAGCAAAGAAGGATGGAAGGAAGGAAAAAGGAAGGAAGGAAAAAGAAAAGAAGGAACAAAGAAAGAAAGAAAAATGAAGGAAGGATGGATGGATGGATGGAAGGAAGGAAGAAAAAAAAGACGGACGAACGAAGGAACAAAAAAGAATAAAGGAAAAATGGAAGGGAGAAGCAAGAAAAAAGAAAGAAAGAAGGAAGGATGGATTGATGAAAGAAAGAAAGAAGTGAAGGATGAAGAAAGAAAGAAAGCTGTACGTGTAAGCCTAATAAAAATCAGCCATAAATGTAATAAAGAATAAAGAATCCATATCATAACCGACTCCAAATTGGCCTGCAAATGGCATTATGGAGGCAGACAGTATAAATAGCTCTGCAGTATTGTAAATGTTTATATACTACATCTTGCATGGACTTTGTGCGGCAGTCTGAAGATTTATGGCCAGCGCTGTAATACGTCGAAGCCGACACAAGGTAGCAGGTCATATTTCACATGTGTTATCATATCAAGTGTAAATTTACTGTGAAGTATACGGTGGAGATAAAATATTTTAAGCCGTTTCTTCAACTGTTTCCTCCTCCGCGTCAACATTTGAGGTGAGTGCGAATACAAGCCTTGAGACTCCTACACACAAGAGATTTTATAAGCATGGTCAGTGTTAATGTATTCCTAAGGCTTCCTGCTGTGCAAAAGACTCAACCAGGGGCAAAATAATCATTTGAACTGAAATGTCTACATTCCTACACTTTTAAAATACTATACCTTCGACCCTCCTACTTTTTTGGGGATATAATCTTTACTTTTTTAAAGACTCTTGCTTAAATGTGTCCCCCTTCAAAATTGTTCTTACGCCCCTGAGATCGACCACTGATGGATGAATAAAAGCACCAGTGTCAAAATATGAGAGCTACTGTAACAGCCATCAGAGAGGGCTGTAGCATTTTTCCTTCTTTTAACGTCTCCTGTGATCGAATGGTGACATGGAAAATGTGTTAGCCATTTGCTTCAAGTCTCCCTATGATTTATACATGCTGTCTGAAGGCCATCTCTGCAGCCGAGTGGTTTTATGTGTTGACCTAACAGTTAACTGCAGGTGCAACTGGAATGGCACACATCTTTGTCACTCACCGCTCGAAGAATTTAGTGTATGCTATGAGAGCGTCAAATTTGGTAACTTTTATGCAAAATCCCAGGCTTAAATGAATGTTCATGGTAACACTTTACAATAAGGTTCCTTTTGTTAACATTAGATAACAACAAAGGTAACATGAACTAACAATGTTTACAGCATTTATAACAACGATGAATAAATGCTGTAAGAAATATATTGTTCATTGTTAGTTCATGATAACTTATGCATTAATTAATGTTAACAAATGGAACCTTATTGTAAAGTGTTACTGTGTTCATAATACATTGTAACTAGGCTATATACAGTATATTTGTAACTTTGGAGCTGTTTGTAAGTGCACTAGTATTGCTAGCATTTCTGCCATATCGATAGCTTTTTATATAAGTTTATATAAAAGTATTATTTATAGCTAATTATGGAGGACATGCAAAGAAATATGTGACTATATGAAAACGTCCCTCGTCATCACATACATCGTGTCTCCATCTTCATATATTGTGAATAATAAAATATATAGGCTATAAAAGGCTTAATTTGGGAAATATTAATTATAGAGTTTTGTAACGAAGCCAAGTCTTCATTACTTCACAATAAGAGTCCCCGATGTGTTTCAGGCTTGTTTAGTGTTATATATTGGTTTTACTGATTAATCGGTGCCGATAGTTGCTTTTTAGAACTATCTGTTATTAGCAAAAATCTATGCTGATAGTTCGTAATTGTTTTTTTAATTCTCCGTGTTACTCTGATAATTATGTTTTTTAAATTGAAGCGAGGGAATGCAAATAATGTTTTACAATGTGGACATACATTGTGTATCCAATTTCATATATTGTGAATAATAATAATAATATAGGCTATAAAAATTGGTAAATATGAAATATAGAGCATTGAAACTGAACCAACTCTCCGTCCTTTCAAAATAAAAGTCCCCGTTGTGTTGCAGGCTTGTTTAGTGTTAAAAGTCCCACTTTATGGACCTAATCTTCTTTTTTTCTGATTATTATTGGGATTTTGCTTGAAAAATATACTACATTTGGGATTTTATTCATTATTCCACCGCCTTAGTTATTAGAATCGACGTCTAGTATTGGCATGTCTGTTGACTCAAATAATAATAATAATATTCACACGATTGAATTTGACAGAATTTTATTATGAACTTAGCAATCTTCAAAATAGGCATATATATATATATATATATGCTATTTTGAAGATTTACACATTTCTTTTTCACCAAAATTCTGTCATATTAAATTGTGTAATTTTCAACAACAAAATAACTCTAATAATGAAATAATAAAACTTAAAATATTTAGGTTTAAATTGTTTATTTTGTTAAAGATTACTCAATTCAATTTGATATCATTTTGTTATGAAATTTAAATGTTTTAATCTAAAAATAAATTTTTATTGGGTCGTGCGCCAAACTCTTTAATCGTATGCAATGTTTCCCCACAAATGTAATTACACAACTTGTTCTAATAACATGCTAGGTTTATGTAACGTTGGCACACAACATAATGAAAATTAAATTGTTTGCCTCTTTTTTTCTTCCCCTTGATCAAATTTTGATGCCCGTCTGTTTGATAGAAACTGCCAAACGTCTGTGGCTGTACTGTATGTAGATTAATCTATTTGGCCATACACTTGATAAACTAATCCAATGCTGATTGTTTCAGATTAACTCATGGGAGTTAAAACTCTAGTGCTCATCCTCCGTGAGAAAAGTTTTGACAGCAGCCAAAAGATTTCCGAAGCTCCCGAACATAGCTGCCAAATAGAGGTCGCAATGGATGTAATATTCCATCAGCGTCTGTGCAAAACAAGATATATATATATATTCAATTAATTATATATATATATATATATATATATATATATATATATATATATATATATATATAATTAATTGAATCAAATTCTACAGGGTTTGTTCTATAGGTTAATTACTTTAACCTTCTCTGTCTGTTTGTTTAGGTTGTGTTTTGTTGCATGCGGTAATTGTTGTGTTGTTTTTAATTAGTGTTAGGGCTTGCTCGCTGCTTTCAAAGGCTGGATTCTGGCCTGCCATGGGGGAATGACAGGAAAATCTATCTCAGCCCATCCTATCTGTCTGCATCACTTATCTGCTCGGTAAACCGAACACTTTACTCTCAGTTTGCTCAGTCTCTGGCTGAATAATCGTCCACCCAGTAATTCTCCGTTAATGTGTTTGTTCATTCGTATGTTCCTTTTTTATCAAGATGCTAATATTGTTCATCATTTCTCCTTATCTCTGTCTCAGACAATGGGATCTACACTGCACGTCCGACAGTAGAATTAGAAATGACCCTCTGCTTTCCGAAACACCGTTTAGGCTTGATTGACAGCCCATTGCACACGAAGTTGTCATAGTAACCAACCAACATCCGTCTCCCACATACTTGCTTTCTCTCACGCGTGCACTCTATCAGTCAAGCCGCGCACTCGCAAGCACTGCTGGCAAAAATAGTGCCAAAAGTGGAGATCGACTATCGTTCGGCTCTCTCCATTCAGGACAATGATTTACAAACTCGGCCAGCTCACCTCCCGCTCTCAGCTCAGCTTATCTGAGGCTGCAGGATCTCCTCCTGTGAGCCAGTACACTGTCTGCATGTTTATAGAGCCCCTACGGTTGGTTCTTGGGAGGGAAAAAAAGGCTTTGCTCCATATTGTAAAAACGCTGCTGATTGTCATTCAGCGGCAGCCTTATCGCCTTTACTGTCCGAAAACCTTCAATACCCACTGGATAATAAGCTGCTGTGAATGCAGTGTTTTAATATGTGAGGTGTATTATTGACTTATTCAAAAGCATCAATATCTTTCTAAAGACTAGTCTTGTCTAGTGAAATGGACAATCTACAAATCTAGTATATACAATATAATTTTAAAGAGGCTCTACTACATTTTGATAGTATACAAAAAGTATTTGACAGTTAAACCACACACATCTTGTATGTATGAAAATCATTTGAATGACTGTCATTGCGTTAGATAACAAACAAAACATCAAATTTAGTGCCATTTTTAAACAATGATGGCAAAAACACTTTTTAAATTTAAAGCAAAACATTTCACAAATATTTTTTGGGTTTTAAACTATAAATAACTTGTGTGACCCAGTGTCCACATGCGTGGACATTGTGTTTTGACTTTGCTATACGCAGAGCTGGACTGGTAATATACCAGTATTTTATATGCTAAAATACCGGGCATTTTCCCCTTTGGGGCCGATCAGGAGCGGACTGGCCATCGGGAGAACCGAGCGGGCCGGTGGGTCGGTCACGAAATGGGCCGAATACAGAAAAGGAAATTTTTTGCTCAACAACTTTTGGGCCAGTTGCTATGTAAAATATGTAAAATCCCAGGCCAATTTCTCTTCCCAGTCCAGCCCTGGCTATACATGATGTATAACTTAAATTAATTTAAAACTACTGATATCAGCTCAGAAGACTCTTATGTTAAGTGTTAAACTTTCATGTGACCAAACAACATGGCGCTGACCACAACTGAGTTATTTTTGGGAGAAACCGCAACAAAACTTCATCTGCAAAAAAAACGAATTAAATTTTTACACTGAAACTTTTTGAGTCACAAGATTAGAGTCTCTAGTTTCATCCAATGTGCCTTTTTTTATTTGAGTGATTTATTGCGAAACACCACGCTGATAAACACAATGTTCACTAATGTGTACTTTGGTACATTGTTTTCCTTAGAAATCGTATATTTACTGTGTATTATCACATTGAGGATCAATGGGTTCATCCAAAAGCTGAACATTTTTGCTTTCAGAGGATTTATGTGGAGTTAGGATGAAAATAAAGTATGTTTCGAACTGTTCTGAGGCCAGTGCAAATGGACAGCACACTAGAGGTTGAGTCATTCACTAAATAGGGAGCAAGATTGCTATAACTCTCCATGCAGCTAAGTGCTTTCAATCCAAACTTCCTATCAAAAAAGTTCAGTTTCAGGCTGCAAATGGTGTTTGGTCATGTTTGGCAGACACGGTACAATGGTAATCACTAAATAGATTCAGAATTTAGAATGTATAATTTTATTTTAACATTTACATTTAGTCATTGAGCAGACACTTTTATCGAAAGTGACTTAAAAATGAGACACATAGCAAGCAATTTTTCATACAAAGTTTAACAACATCTGCAATGTATAGGACTGCCAAGTTCTCACAGTGGCTGGAGTAGTAAAGATGCTAGCACAAGAGAGAGAGACAGACAAGGATATTTTGTACATTTAAGTGCAGGTTAAGTGCAGTAGTAATTGCAATTAGTTGGTTATGGTTGGCAATGATTGGATGATGCTGGCCATTTCTTCGAATCAGAATTAATTATGTTAATTTCTGATGTAATGTCTGTAATGTCTCAAAAACATGAATAACCACTTATAACTTAATCCCATTGTCCACATATGTGGACATAAATGTTTAGGAAAACTATTTGCTCTAGGTTTTTGTTATGTTTATTAAGTGCTACTAGTCACAAATCAAAAAAGGAAATGTAAAATGCACACAGCCATCATGCCCAGGTCTCAGGAGGATACTGTTCAAAATAAAGAAAAAAGCATTTGAGGACTTGATCATAGTCAAACTTAGTAGAACACGTCCATAGTTAATGTGTGAACCTTTATTGTATGCATGTGATATTAACAAGTAGAAACCTTGCTACAGTCTAGTCAAGGCGTTATACCTGATTCTGCATTCTACAGCCATTGCTCCTGTGATAAAGATAACAAATATCAGTCATGATATTAAACAAATAGGAATTTGCTGTTAATCATATCACACGGATGTAAATTCCTTTAGACATCTAGCTACCAATCTTGCTTGCCCCTCGTCATTTTGTAGCTTAATTTGTGATGTATTAAACAAAATTCTTTCTAGCCGGTGAAGTTGATGAAGCTTGATAGGAGTAATTTTTTGAGCCAGCATCACAGCTGGTGGGGCTGGACCCAGTATCAAGGACACTGGGGAGTAAATCATGCAAATATCAAGAGTGCTAATCAATTAAAAGCACAATCAAAATGCAGCTGTACCTTAATGTAACTAAGGCTGAACAGTCTTCTTATCAATGTGCATATTACCTGTTTTTTTTTTTAAACAACAGATGAGACTAAAACGCATGTTTTATGCTCCAGTGATTTTTTAAATTAGTGTTTATTTGTTGTGGTTATGCTGCCAATAAACTCACTTTCCATGCTTATTTATGGACTGAAAGTGTATTCACTGAAAAAAGTGCAGGTTATCCAATTTACTAAATCATTTTATTTGTGATCTACCCTCAAAATTGTTTTTCTCTTCTAAACTTGTTTTCTTTGCTTTCGATTAATGTAATTCTGTAAAATGTGAATACATTATGTAGGGTGAATGTTTACCAATCAAGTATGTTTTTGGGATTTGGGCAGGAGATTCGTAGTTCAAAAGTGTATGTTTTCCTTAGGTTAAGGATGGGTACACAAATAACATGTTGCTTTACTCAAGGAACAATTACTACTTAGCATTTAGCATGTTAATTTATGCCATCGCTAGCTAAAAGTTAGCTAACTAGCTTAACCATTCAACATAAATCAGTAATGCTACTTAGCATTTAACATGTTAATGTATGCCATCGCTAGCTAAAAGTTAGCTAACTAGCTTAACCATTCAACATAAATCAGTAATGCTACTTAGCATTTAACATGTTAATGTATGCTATTGCTAGCTAAAAGTTAGATAACTAGCTTAACCATTCAACATAAATCAGTAACGCTACTTTGCATTTAACATGTTAGTGTATGCTATTGCTAGCTAAAGTTAACATAACCTTTCAACATAATTCAGTTATGCTGCTTAGCATGTAGCATATTAATGTACAGTATACTATTGTTAGCTAAAGTTAACTAACTAGCTTAACCATTCAACATAAATAAGTAATGCTAGTACTTAGCATTAGCAACATTCGATTCATTGTAGCAAAGGTACACCAAAACTTACACCAAATGTTAATAACTTTTGAACGGAATGAGATATTAACACCAAATTTGGTACTCTTAAGTATGAGTTCATTTTGAGGACACACGCAAAAAATGGCATGCCTCTCCCTCTTGGTGGCGCTATGATAATTAAAATTTAAAAAATGGCTCTAACTAAGGAACTACTGATCCGATCGACCTGTAATTTAGCATGCAGTGTCTTTGTCTAAGATGCTTCAAATTCCATCAGGATAGTTGCACATCCCAAAAAACATGGCAACAACCAATCAACATTCAGAAGCTTTTAGACAAGGTTAACAAAGACCGATTGGAACAAACCGAAATGGGCAGTGGGTGAAGTGGGTGACTCTTGGCCCTAGAGATCTATGCAAAATTTAAAAAAGAAAAAAAAGAAAAGAAAATTGTATTTTACATGCTTTTATATTTCTGAATATTATGAGGTGTCACACAGACACACGTTAGACATATCATATGATAGAGCTCCACTTTCTGAACAACTTTGCCTGAAGGACATTTGGTCTCAATCAAATCATTTGTTAAATATTTGAGAGTATTTAAAAAAAACTACTTTTGCGAACTAGTCCTAGGTTTTTACGTGCGATCAACAAAACCTGTACGGGAAGAATCATTGGACAGCCTAGATAAGTGTTTCCCAACCACTGTAAAAGATTGTCAGGTGTGCTGTGGAAAATGATCTATTTTAGATATTTTGTGCATCTTGGTATTTCCATCCAGTATTTTTAATGCAAAATCAATGTGATGAATCGATGTAAAAATATGTGGATGTGTGCAATGTCAGGAGCAGTGTTTATTTTATTATTTTCTCCCATGGGTCCTGTGGCAACACTTTATTTTTTATCCCTGTCAAAAAAAGTGATGAAAACACTCTCTGGCTGATGACTTTATTTATACATCGCTTTGAAAACAGGACCGGAGCTAAAACGCGACAAATCCCAGTTTTTGTGGCGAATGCATTAATTTGTATTCCCCGCATTGTTTTGCGCTTGATTCTGATTTATTGGGCATCTTGCTGTTACAATCTTTCTCCCATAAGTAATATTCCATTTAGCTGTCAGCCATTGGACAGTTGCAAGGGTGTATTTTAAAGCATGCTACCACAGCTGCACTTGTGGCATAAATATTGAGGTGAACCGCACGCGGTATTAAATTCATACAGGTCAGCTTCATACATTAATCCACCCTGGTCAGAGTCCCATTACCAGTTTTTTCAGAGTAGAGACATTGCATGGAGCAAAGCGAGTCCTCAAAGCTATGTATATGCTTGTCTCAGCCTCTGACAGACCGCCCGCAGTCCATTCACAAACCATCTGATGCACATTGCACACAAAACTGGAAAACATTCTAGATACAAGAAGCGCTATGTTGGATGGCTGGTTTGATGTAACTTCCAAGAGTACAATTATATCGGACAGTCTATTATTATGGTTTTACATATCTCTGATAATGATGCCCCTAAACGGTAGCTATAAGCCAAATTTAGCAACAATAGTCCCCAGACGTCTTGCCATTGTCAAAGGTCTCGCTGTGCGAGACTACATCTGTGCTAGTGCGAGTGACCATGTGTCTTAATTCATCCAGGAATGGTACCAGCCCTCCTTCGGATTGGAACATCCCCTCCAGGCATGGTGGATGGCCCATCCTGCCCTTTTATTTTCCAGTTCAGAGCCCTCTTTTTTGCCAATAAATGCTCTCAGATGTAACGTGACAGATGTCACAATGCATTGCCTCTGTTTTTATACACACCCTCTGATCCTGCCACAAACAATAAAGAGTGTGCACGAGGACCAAACCTTCCACAGACAACTTACTGACACTCGTGATTATTTTAGAGCATGTCACGGGCTGCAGCGAGACACAGCGCCAGTCCGGTTCCACAGCGGTGGGCACCCACAGAAGGAATATCAATACATGAGGGTCAGAGTCACTACAGCATTGGAGGACTAAGCTAGCCATCTTTAGACTCAACAGACACATCAATTCCATTGACATACTGTATATTCAAAAAATCAATGCAATGATAAAGTTGTAGCTTTAGTTTTCAGACATTGCACTGAGTCTTTTAAGGCTGCAAGACACGTTTACTTGATGCAATTTTGTCCTACTGAGGTGATTAGAGAAAAAAAAATTACCAGCCATCATGCACCTATTTTTTTGAGTACGTAGTCACTTGGTATCCTATGCAAGATAAGGTACAACCAAAGGAAAATATGTATTCTCAGGACACGGTACTTGTTTAGCAGGCTTGGGGACCTGGGTTTAATCCTGACCTTATTGATAATAATTAAACAATATATATATATATATATATGATGACAGAATTTTCCTTTTAAAACAAATTATCTGTGGATGGTGCAAAAAAATTTACTAATTTTGACTTCCTGTTTTTAGATAAACACTTTTCTACAAACAAAAATCATGCAATCTAATGAAGAAAGCAAATTTGTGTGTGTGTGTGTGTGTGTGTGTGTGCGTGTGCGTGTGTGTGTGTGAGCGTGTATTTATCACTTTGTGGGGACCAAATGTCCCCATAAGGATAGTAAAACCCGAAATTTTGGACCTTGTGGGGACATTTTGTCGGTCCCCATGAGGAAAACAGCTTATAAATCATACTAAATTATGTTTTTTGAAAATGTGAAAATGCAGAAAGTTTTCTGTGAGGGTTAGGTTTAGGGGTAGGGTTAGGTTTAGGGTATAGAATATAAAGTTTGTACAGTATAAAAACCATTATGTCTATGGAAAGTCCCCATAAAACATGGAAACACAACAAGAGTTTGTGTGTGTGTGTGTGTGTGTGTGTGTGTGTGTGTGTGTGTGTGTGTGTGTGTGTGTGTGTGTGTGTGTGTGTGTGTGTGTGTGATTTTCATGCATTAAAAAATCCTCTTGGCTCAAAAAGGTTGGGTTGGGAGATAATATTTTTCTGTTTATTGTTCGTTTGTTTTTGTTTTTTGTATTTTTTTTTATTCTTTTGTTTTGCTTTCTTGCATTTAAAACACTCTTGGCTCAAAAATGTGGGGCGGGGGGATAACATTTTGTTTTGTTTGTTTGTGGGTTTAGTGTGTTGTTTAGTTTTGTTGTGTTTTGTTTATTTAGTTTTGTTTGCTGTGGTGTTTCGTTTTTTGTGTTCTTTTGTTTTGTTTTGGTGTTATTTAGTTTTGTTGTTTTTTATGTTTTTTTTTTTAATTATTTAGTTTGGTGTAATATTAAAAAAAAATTTTTTATGATGTTTTGTTTTGTATTTTGTTTTCTTGCATCCATAGTCCTATTTTCTGTAAAATACCCCCTCCTTTTGAATGGTCATGATGCTTCTGCCATCCCTTATAATAGTCAAGAAAATATGCCACTCTAAATCTTCTGCATAAGTTGCCGGTGTTTGAAATTGTTTGATCAGGTTTAATTGGCACAGTGCCTATATAATTTGTGATGATAATTTATGCATAACATTCAAGGTCTTAGCTCTGTTGTTTCATTGCGAAGACAACTAATGACCATATACTAAACATAGAATGGGACAAATATAACTCAAATTAGTTTAAATTTCAAGGTCAGAACTTGCAGTAGTTTCTGCACTCTTCAGAGTTTCGTTGGCTCTTTGCAGTCTGCTTCTTCCTATTAAACCAAGCCTCTAAGCACGTCAGCTTAGTGCTATCACTTCAGGCCTACCCACCATTTTCAACATGGGGTTGAACCCAATTATCCCCCAAATTAAAATGATCAGACTTGGCACGGGGAACAATTACTGCTGTGACTCCATTCCACAAGCTAAATGGGCCAAGCAAAAGCAGTCCCTTTTTGCACATGCTGGCCATGGACCAAATGCCTGAGTATTATTTGTGCTGTGCTTACAATAGTAATGTATTAGGATAATGGTTAGGTCAGACGAAACAGCAGTCATTCAGTTTGCTGTGTTATTCTTTGCTTCAGAAGACAGGAAGCTGTTCGTGGGGATGCTGAACAAACAACAGACAGAGGAGGACGTGTATCGTCTTTTCGAGCCGTATGGAGTTATCGAAGAGTGCACTGTGCTAAGAGGTCCTGACGGAAACAGCAAAGGTGGGACTTTCGAATTTGCGAATGTATCCAATGTTAAAGGGACAGATCACCCAAAAATATTTCTGTAAAAAAACAAAAAAGTAGACATTTTTAAAGAATATTCACAGTTCATAGGTAACATGGCTATAAAGCTTCAAAAAGGATAGAAATTTAAGTCATTATTCACTGATAATTTTGCCATCAAGTCCATGTTCGTGGATTTGAATTCAGAATTCAGAAATGTCATTTTGGTTACCACATACAGTATATTTGAGAGCCAATGCCATTTTGCCATCAGTTGCCTTGACGGATCTGAGGTTAAGTTTTCTAATGAATAACAAAAATTTCACCTGATTTCGGGCAACTTTTCATTTTTTGGTCTCGACAGACCCTGGTCACATTGAACTGTTGAATGGCAAAAGCCATGTAATGATTCTTCAAATAGTTTCAACTTTTGTGTTCAACAGGTTTGGGATTACATAAGCGTGTCAGTAAATAATGGCCACATTTTCCTTTTTGGGTGAACTATTCCTTAAGTGTACAAGTTTTATGTTTTCCAGTATCTGTTCCAACAATTTGTTTTGAGTTGGCGCTCATTAAACATTTAAGACTCATCGGAGACTTCTGTAGCTTGGAGGAAAGGCACGTATTTGAGCATTACACTTTTTATAGACTCCATTGTTTGCCTAGCAAGGCTTTAGGGACACTGTAAGATGCTAACACAGTCTGGCATTTGCCAGCGCACTGTGGGACTCGAAGTTTTCCCCTTACCAATGTGACAAAAATTGCTTTAGGATAATTTTGGCTGTTTAAGAGGTGCATCTGTGAATATCCAGTCCATTGGAAGAAAGGAAAATAGATAGATGTCAAAATATTCCCTGCACTCTGTATAATAAGACTAGACAACTACATTTCATTTAGCTGTTAATGTGTCATGGCTCTCAATTGGAGGCCTGTTCCTGCCAGAAATTAGGGTGAGGGTGAGTAAATGATGACACAATAATCATTTTTGGGTGAATAGTCTCATCGATGTGCTTCAATACGCTGTAGTTAAAGTGTGTGTTTGTGTTTTCCCTCAGGCTGTGCCTTTGTAAAGTTCTCCACACATGCCGAAGCTCAGTCCGCAATCAGTGCCCTGCACGGCAGTCAGACCATGCCAGTGAGTACGCACTCCTCCCTACCACACACAAACCCTCACTCACTCACATTATATCTCTCTTTTCAGCACCTCTATTTTTCTCTCTTTTGTCACTTGTTTTCTTTCTCTCGATTGTCAGAGACATGCAAAGATGTTCATCTGACAGTCATCAGTTAGCCATATAATACATATGTTTATAATAAGCACATTGCATTAAATGCTTATGTACATAGTAGTTAAAGACATCTAATATAAAGTGGGTTTATGTTTTGTAAAGACATTTATAAGAAGATACAAATTATATTAGTCTTCAAAACTAACTTCCAAGCACTTTCAAGCACAAGCATTTAGATCAAAAGGTTTTAACGATCGCAATAAACCTAAATTCAGTCAAGTGTATCCAAACGTTTGACCGATAGTGTTGGTTATCAGTCTCAATCAATGAACATTTTGCTATTGAACCCAAACAAAGAAATAAAGAGCAAATCAGTCTATGCCTTCAACTTCCAAGCTGCATATTTGTCCATATTGTTTTTGTTGAATATGTGCATAGCCAGCATGTCTGCGTGTGGCCTTTGTCCGGCCGTTTCAATCTCAAGGACTGAATGCTGAGCCATAAAAAGCCGGCTATTCAGCACAGTCTGTCTGAATCATAGCACTTTTCAGCCACACACACATTTTTCAGCTCTCAAAAGTAGCTTTCATGCTGCTGTTTTATTTGCTAAAAGACTCCTTTTGGATGCAGATGGAGCCATCGATTGTAGAAATGCATTAGTTTAGTGTGTGCTTTTTCTGTTTCTTAGAATGGAAAGGCAGTATTAAAGGGATAATTCATCCAAAAATGTTGATTCTAAGATAATTTGCTCACCCTCATGACATTGCAAACCCATATTTCTTTCTGGTTGAATATGAAGGTAGAAATGTGAAGATTCGTTACGTATAATGACTACAGGCGGCCAAAATCCAAAAATGGACACAAACACCACAAAAGCACCATAGAAGTATTTCCTGCAAATTGTGCTCTATATTCCAAGTCTACTGAAGCCATACGATAGTTTTGTGTGAGTAACAGACCTAAATGTATTGTAATATTCGAGTCTCAATACAAGATAAGCTCAATCGACCGCATTTGTGGCATGATGTTGATTACCAAAAAAAAATATTGACTCGTTCCTCCTTTTCTTTACAAAAACCAGAAATCCCCATTCATTTCCATTGTAAGTGCCTCATTGTAACTTAAATTTGAGCTTTTTTAAAGAAAAGGAGGGACACGTTTTTTGTGGTATTAAACATAATGCCGCAAATGCTGTCAAATGAGCTTAACTTGTATTGAATTATGAATATTATCAAAGTTACAAATGACTTGATCTTTTCATCTTATCGTGGCTGCATTTCTCTTCTAGTGCTTTTTGATCTTGGTGCTGTCTTCGACACCATAGATCACGACATTATCCTGGATAGGCTTGAGAGTTATGTTGGCATTTGTGGACAGACATAGCATGAATTATGTCCTTTTATCCAACCGCTACCACTTTGTCTGTGTAAATGTGGAATTGTCAAATCAAACAAAAGTTAAGTATGGAGTGCCACAGGGATCAGTTTTAGGGCCTCTGCTTTTCTCCTTATATACTGTATGCCTCGCCTGGGCAGCTGATAAGGGGGTCCTTTGTTACACCCATTTGTGGGGGGCTCACAGAAAGTCTATTCCATATTGTAGCGTGAATCTAAACACACTCAGTGGTAGACGCAAATATAAACACGGAGACAGTGTGCAACTGTGAATGCCATCCGGGTAGCACCGGTTGATTTTTTATTTAATTAAATAAACAATCAACGTGCGCTACCCGCATGGCATTCATGGTTTTTATAATATTTTTATAATATAGTTTTTATTAAACTGCACAATGATGATTCTCACATTACAGATATTACAGCTTCATTTTTTCGTTAAAGCTTAGATCTATCCCACGTTCACGTCCAGATTTTTAAATGATTTATCAATGCCATTGACTGCAAAATAACATTTGTTTTTCGAATGTGAAGTAATCAAAGGCCTCACAACATTTTTATTTTAATTCTGGACGCAAACGTAGAATAAATTATTTGGAAAATAGCATGCAAGTCATATGGACCACTTTGGTGCTTTTTTGTCCTTTTTGGTCTCTTTGAACTGTAAAGATTCTATTCCACAAAATAAAGAAAATCATATAGGTTTGGAATGTCATGAGGGTGAGTAAATACATTTTTTTGGTCAACTGTTCCTTTAAGAGAGAGAAATGGGCAGAGAAGGAGCGAGAGACAAAGATCTATGGTGTGATTAGCTCTCAGTATAACCTTTAGGGTCAACCGAGGTGCAAATGATCCAGGGACATTGAAATGTAAACCACAGCCCAAAATCCTCACCTCACACTCTCAGACATCCTTTCCTATCTCTCCTGTCTCTCTCCTTCCTTCATCCTCTCGGGACATTAGGCAATAGACTTGTTTACCTCACCTTTCACCACATTGACTGGCGAATTATTCATTGGCATGTACTGGAGTGGGAGTGGAGAAGAGAAAAACAGAGCCAGAGTGAGAGCGAGAAGGAGAGAGGAGGAGAGAAAGGGGAACAGAGGAGGAAGCTCATTGGGGAGGAATGGAAAAGGTTTATAGTCATCTCAGAAGGTAAATTGATTATGGAAAACCTTTTCCGCCTTCATTGCCTTGAGTCTGGAGTTGTAGAGGGAGAGGTTACGACTTGCACGGCTCCCAGGTACCGAAGTGAGATATTTAGCTGAGATAATGAAGTTCTTCTCAAGGCAGGGCTTGATGAAGCTCTCACCCATCTGTGCACCCTTCAAAAGAAGCTCTGCCGAACTAACCAAACATCACGAAAACACCCACCAGCCTCCCGCGCCCTCTGTTGGCAGTCAAAGAATCACATGAGGCATGTAGTTACCAATTTTACATTAGTTTTACAATTAGTTTGTCTGTCCACATTGAAAGTGAAATGCAAATCATCAAATTCACAGCCAGTCCAGTCATACATTTTCTGATGTTTAAATTACAGCTATAAAAACTGGCTCATAAGAGTCATCTGTATGATTCGCTCAGTAGATTTAATAGAACTGGCTTATAAGGGTCATATGTTTGGGAATCAGACTACACTGGTCGCTCTGTGTGTTTTCACGCTGTAGATTACAAATAACTGGCTCATATGAGTCATTTGTTTGGAAATCGGACTATACTGGTCGCTCTATGTTTTTGCTCTGTAGTTTCAGAAGCACTAGCTCATGACAGTCATATGACAGGGAATCTTCAATCGCCGTGTTGCAGTGCCATTGAATGGTAGCGCCGGAAACACAGTCAGAGTATTTTTGTTCGCTCTTCCATCCACTTCGGCGGAAGACTGCACGTTGAAAACCGTTAACGGAACTGAAAGTCATGAAAGTCATTCGGTTATTTCATACAATGAAACTGAATGGTGACTGAGGCTAACATTCTGCCTAACATCTCCTTAAGTGTTCCATGGAAGAAAGTAATACACCTACCAGCCTCACGTGCCCTTTGTTTAGCTATCCAAGAACAATACACACCACATTGTTATTACAGTAGTCCAATCAAGATGTGAAAGTGCATTCATTTTAAATAGGTGAGTATTATGCAGTCTGCTTATGAAATGCTTATGGGCAGTAAATCACAGTAGTACTTGACTCTTAAAATCAGTCCCATCTAATATTGGCCTCATATCCCCCCTGGTGCAGCACAGTCACACTCTCAGTGCATTACCTTCATGCACACATGCATACATACACATGCAGTCTTCTTTCTGTGTTTTCCACTCTTTATCCGTAAGAACAGAGGTCAGGGCCACATACTAATTTCTGGAAGCTCGGGCCAAATGCAAATGTGGTCTGCGTGTGTCTACGCATGAATGTCCTCTCACTCTGTGCCCATGAACAGGCATATGCACAAATACATACAGTACATATTTGCACTTCAATTTAGAGGAACGAATTTCCGAAACAGTTGCGGTATTTTTGCTTCTTATTCCCCCACAGTCCAGCTGACCCGGGCGTTAAATGTGCTGAAATAGGGCTGCACCGTATTTAAAAAGTAACTTTTTCAGCTTAAACATGCTGTAAATATAACTAATTAAGTGCTACATTTGTAAGTGTGTTTGCGCTGTTACCATATTTGCATAATTAATTTAGTAATTTGTGTGCTAAAACAACGCAGACAGAGCGTTCAAATAATCGCACTATTAGCTGGCAAATTCATTCTTAGTGAATACCCTCAAAGAGATTTTACTGTGTGTGTGTGTTTGTGTGTGTGTGTGTTTGAAATAATTGTTTGGGACAGTTGTAGCAGGTTTGATGCTGGGTTTTGACAAGTTCTTTATTCCACACACGCTGGCCCCCTCTGCCCTCCCCTTCTCCGTGCTTCGGACATGGCGCAATTAAAAATTGACACTGCTATGTGGTAATGCAAATTGCCAAACTTCAGGTTGACCTTGTGTAACGGAAGACCAGGGACAAAATTAGGACCAGAGAAGAGAAGGTCAGGGGATCAAGGAACCCTGGCCCCCTGTTTCTGTCTCATTTCCACCTGAGTGTATACTTGAGGGATTGTCCGTATTTCAATAAATACAGGAAAATGAAACTGCTGCTGCTATCTGATATTACAATCTGTTTGGTTTAAGAGAGTTTGTATCTCCAACCGATTGCCACTGTCTATGATTGAATGGCAATGTGTTCGGCTGTATTTTCATTTCCTCATGACTGTGTGGCTATATGAGAAAAATACTGATCTAAAAATGCTGCTGTAATAAGACTAATGTTTGGCTACACCACACTCGAGTAATTTCAGAGGAAATTTAACATGTGACACTAGTGGTTTACATGCATTTTTAACATATTTTCCCACCTTAATAAAGTAGTCTCAGTTTCTAAAATGACCAATATAAGACGCAGTTCTGAAACGCTATGTAAACCAAAACGCAGATTGCCTTACGCCGTATAAAGGATTAAGAGAATGTGATTTAACACATCCAGGTTTCTCCCGAGGAACACAGCTTAATGTGGCCATGCAAACACATTAGCAGTGTTCTAGCAGGTGTTTGAAGAGTGTACATGTGCATGAACGGAGCGAATAGAAAACATCCTAGGATGGAGCCCAACAACAATTAAACAACGCTGAAAGAATTCAACATTTCTCGGCGTACAGTTGGAAAAGCACAAACACTATAAACTATACCATTTTATAAACACCAAAGTAAAATATCGACGGTTCCTCACGTTCACGTACATATCAACAACCTTCCAGTATTTACTATGAATTCTCTTATTTTTTTCTAGTCAGACATGAGGAAATTAATGACTTTCTGTTCAGTAAGTTTATTTATTCACCAAAAAAAAAATGTGTTGATAAAAGTCATTCATTTGGTAGAAAGTGCAACAGTATATGTTTTGCGGTGTACTAAATTCAAAAGAACCGACTCATAAGAGTCCTTCGTTCAGGCAATTAGGCTACAGTGGTCAACAGTTTGATGCTGATGAATCAAAACTCATTCATCATTGGTTGCGGAGTAAATTCAAATGAACTGGCTTATAAGATTCATTTATTTGGGAACACTACTCTGGTTGCACTGTATGTTTCACGCTGCTGATTTAGTTGCGGTTTTGCAGTGCCGCTGAATAGTAGCAAAGAAAACACCGTCAAGATTATTTTCTATGTTGAACAATCAAAACAATAGCTCTTTGGTTGAACTTGATTCAGTCATGGACAGTGGTTCCATGTGATTGAATTAGTTTTCTTAACTTAAAATTACTATTTAATATCAACACAAACACTTTATGTAGAAAGAACCTACTTTATGTGAGTGAACCCAATGAAATTAAACATGCCAATGGAACTCAAATAAATCTAGTTTATTTCTTTATGTACTAACTAGTGAAAGTGAATGTTAGCATGCTAAATACATGCTGATTTGAAGCACTACAGAGTGTATGTTAGTAACTTTGCTATAGCACAAACACTTTGTGTAGGAAGAACCAACTTTGAGTAAACCCTACCAAATTAGACGTGTCAATGCAACTCAAACACATCTCTTTTATTTCTTTATGACATTCTAACTAGTGAAAGTTAATGTTAGCATGCTAAATATATGCTGGTTAGAAGCACTACAGAGTGTATGTTAGTAATTGTGCTATGGTTAGCACAGCAATTGCTCAACGAAGCAAGCAATTATTTTCATATATGACATCTACCTGTTTTCATCGTTAGTTCAAGCTCCAGTCTTCACCATAATGGTAACCCCCAAAACTCTAACATAACAAAAATTAAGGTTCTAATTAAGAATAGTTTCTTGATTACATAAAACTGATTGTGACGAGGAGGAGGGTGTGGCCGGGCCGGCGCTGATTCATTTGATCAGCGGAAGAGCGAGATAAAGGGGAGCCGGAGGTGCCAGTTCTTGATCCAGGCATGCGGACATGTTGCATGTGTGTCTGTGTTTGTTTATGTTTGTTTTAAGTTAAATTTGACATGAAAACTTTGTTTACTGTTCAGCCAGTTCCCACATCCTCATTTCACATTGTTAGACTGTTACAGTCCTCCCGGGTTTCGGCACCACTGTAACAGTATAAGGATGGACAAGGAGGGGGCGGGATCCGGCTGAACAGTAAACATAAAGTTTTAACCATTATGTGCACCATCAAGGCTCGGCCACTCCCTCCTCCTCATCACACTGATTCATGAAAATCACAAAATGCAAGATGTAATACACATTTATCAAACCATTTTGACCAACAGATATGTTTAACATGTCAAAATGTAGAAAACATGTGACACCCTGCCCCAACCTGACATTTATGAAAAATACCATTGTCAGAAAAACCCAGTTCAACCTTTACATTTACATGAATTTTATAAGTGACCCTAGATGTTTGTGCTGTATATGAAAGAAATGGTTTGCGCAACCTTTACAATTTTTTACATTTACAAAGTATACCATTTTTATAAGTGTACTGCAAGGGAAAAAGCAGCTTGGTCTTGGTCTTAGGACTAGATCCATGACATGCTTTTCCAGTGCAGGTTTTCCAGGTTGCCAGTCAGAGGATAGCGCGAGATAATCCGTTCTTATTACGTTATACTGAGTTGATGCACAGAGGCCGAAGTGTAGAGTTATTTCAGAAAAAGTACATCTTAGTTAGTGCCTTTATGTCCCACATTGACACAGAGACCTCAAGAATAGGAAAATCGACAAGGTGTCCCCTACGTCGGAGCTTCTCGTAAAGTCCACAGCCTTCTCTTTGATTCCCGGGTCTCTTTTTCCTCCTCGTTTCCTCTTTAGAACAGCTGCACATTTTATTCCCACAGCTTTACTCTCTCTCTTGAATCCATTTCACTGGGCCCCGGGCCTGGGGGAATTCCTCCGGGTGCTTGGCGGCTTAAAATTTAATGAGAGTTTTACTTCACAGATCAACCACCACTCTATCTCTCCCTTTCTCTCTCTCTCTCTCTCTCTCTCTCTCTCTCTCTCTCTCTCTCTCTCTAACACTTTCTCATACAAACATACAGCCTATATCCTGCCGGACCAATGAGCCATTGGCCATGACATTCGCCGAATGGCTGAAATCAAAAGCAAACAAACGGTAAAGGAAGGTTTGGACAAATACCATCAACAGATTCTGAATTTTCTGGCAGGTTTGGTCACAGCTTCAGCTTTAAAAAAAACACGGACATTGATTTTCTCTTATTTCGCTGTGCTGAGTAAATTATGCCAGATTTGTCATTTTTGGGTGAATTATCCCTTTAATATTAAAAGGCCAACATAGGCCTAGAGTCCGCAGACAACTTAATACCACTCAAGAAGTTAATCAGGGAAAAAAACTTGCTGCAGGTCCAAATGCATCCATAGTCAAACTTTTAAAATATCTCATCTCTATAGTCCTTTCAAAAGCACAGCAAATGTTTTCCTTTCAGTCTGCAGATGTCTTGAACTTTTAACTGCTTCACTGATAAAAGCCTAAAGAGATACAAGATAAGCCCTCATTTGGAGATGGAGTTGAAAGCATAAGCATCATGGAAAGTCTTGCCGAAGCTTTGTGTATATGATTCCTGATCCATTCCCAGCAAAGGTCCATTTTGTGTAGTCATGCAGCACATCTAATGAACAGTAACCTAATGCATTGATAGTATCCCTGGCAATGTATACATGCTGTATAAAGCCTATGTAATACTACAATCATATTTGTTATGTCTGTTAGTCCAACTTTGCAAAAAATGGAATTGGTACAATTTCAGTTGGATTAAAACTTTTACATGACATTTTAAAACACAAATTATTTTTTTCTTGCGAATGAAATCAAACTTTTAAAGTGCATGTAAATGTACTGAGTAAATTGTTGTCTGTTCCAGACACAAAGTTTTTATGACTTTAGAAGGCTTGGAAGATGCATGAGGTATTTGGACCAATATTACGATCATTAGCTCTAATAGTTTTTAATTTTAATTGCATTGAAAAGAGCGACCGACCACACTCTCCACAACATCTTCTTTTGTGTTCCACGGGTCCTGCGGGTCTGTCAGTAAAGCTAGAACCAAACTAGCACTAACCAGCGTGATGGACCAGCATGGAACTTCATAGTGATCTAAGATGGTCTTTTCAGCAAAGTACATCACAGTCGCTCTTCAGTTCTGCCGACATGGCTTGTGGCCTCACCAGATAGGCCCCATACTGTGGCCACTTATCTACATTTTCACATCATTTTCAAAGATTCTCTTATCTTGGCAGAGGCACAACCTTTCTCTAACATCAGATCACAGTCATATTTTGGCATTTTTGCCCCAGTCGATTCTGCCTTTTTCTTCAGACGGCAATGCAGAGGATGTCGTAGGTTGATAAAGGTCAAGTGTAGCATCGAATCATTGAGAGATTCATAATGAATGTGAGCGCTGCTCTCACGGCAGGTGTTTCATTACCACGGTACAGGAGAGAATGAGAGAGCCAGACTTAGAAACCCACACTTCCAAGGACAGAACATGATCATTGGTGGCCTTGTCAATCTCGAAAAAACCCACGTTCTTCCGTTAATCCTTTTGATATTTCCGTACCAGTATTACATCCTATTGTGTCATGAAATCTGATATACATTTGTAAAACTGAATGTGCCTCTTAGTGACATAACATGCTGCAACTACTCATGTCAATCTACCGATATGAATGTTTTTATTTTTTTTTTAAAGAAAACATTTTATGACATTGAATTGTTCAACATGATCACACTTGACATCAGAATGATGTTTCCGATAGGATCGGCAACTGTATGCCGACGAGCTGACATGCAGCATTCTTATCAGACATGTTTGCATTGGTTTGAATGTGTTTACCTTTCCACCTGGCATAATTGGCAGCACATTGCATCAGCCATGTAGGAGACTAGGATTCAAAGCCAGGCAGTAACTATGTCTGAATAATCAATAACTAGCATTATTTGGAGGTTTCACTTTTCCCTCTAATATACATTTTTTATTAAACTAATGGTTAAGATAACCAATTAGTTTGGGTTGGGCATAGAATCTATAAATATATGCCTTTCTCTTCATTGTATAATGTCCTGTAAAGCTGAAAACAACTTGCTTCACTACTAGCTTTTGGCGACCTCTCCTGGACATAAATGGAGCTCACATGTGCCCATATGCCCTACAACACTTGCCGCTTTGGCCACTGGGGGTAGTGTTTTGAAATTTTGGTCAACGTATACCGATTTTGTCGAAAGAAAAGTCGGTCTACTCTTTCCAATTTCAGGCTGAATTGTTGTTTAAAAGTGGTCAGTAAGCCAAATAACAGACATTTAATAAATGATTAATGCCTCTGTTACTTTAATCACTTGGGTCAGTATTAAGGCCTTTGCACACTAGATGCGATAAAGCGAAACAAATTGCAGACGAATGGCCCTTTAACATTAAAAGTGAGACAAATGATCATTGTTAGCACATTCACACCTTTACAATAGGTGGCACCTAATTTTTGGTTCAGGATTTCTTCCTCTAATTACTTCAGTGTTTAAAGTCGTGGTCAAAACAGCTTTCTGTGCTTTAGCGCCACCAGTTACTCTGGCTTCGGTAACTGCAGCTGCTCCTGACACGTGATCCAAAGCTTATATAGTTGAAGTCAGAAGTTAACACACACTTAGGTTGAAGTCATTAAAACTCTTTTTTTAACCACTCCACAGATTTCATATTAGCGAACTATAGTTTTGGCAAGTCGTTTAGGACATCTACTGTGCATGACATGAGTAATTTTTCCAAATAAGTTTTACAGACAGATTGCTTCATTTTTAATTGACTATATCACAATTCCAGTGGGTCAGAAGTTTACATACACTAAGTTATCTTTGCTTCTGATTGGCTAATTGTATTCAATTGGAGGTGTACTTGTAGATGTATTTTAAGGCCTACCTTCAAACTCAGTGCCTCTTTGCTTGACATAATGGGAAAATCCAAAGAAATCAGCCAAGACCTCAGAAAAAAAATTGAGGACCTCCACATGTCTGGTTCAAACTTGGGAGCAATTTCCAAATGCCTGAAGGTAACACATTCATCTGTACAAACAATTGTACGCAAGTATAAACACCATGGGATCATGCAGCCATCATAATGCTCAGGAAGGAGATGCATTCTGTCTCCTAGAGATGAACGTATTTTGGGGCAAAAAGTGAACATCAATCCCAGAACAACAGCAAAAGACCTTGTGAAGATGCTGGAGGAAACAGGTAGACAAGTATCTATATCCACAGTAAAACGAGTCCTATATTGACATAACCTGAAAGGCTGCCAAGCAAGGAAGAAGCCACTGCTCCAAAACCACCATAAAAAAGCCAAACTACAGTTTTCAAGTGCATGGGGACAAAGATATTACTTTTTGGAGAAATGTCCTCTAGTCTGATGAAACAAAAATGTAATTGTTTGGCCATAATGACCATTGTTATGTTTGATGGAAAAAGAGTGAGGCTTGCAAGCCAAAGAACACCATCTCAACTGTAAAGCATGGGGGTGGCAGCATCATGTTGTAGGGGTTCTTTAATGCAGGAGGCAGTAGTGCACTTCACAAAATAGATAGCATCATGAGGAAGGAAATGTATGTGGATATTTTGAAGCAACATCTCAAAACATCAGCTATGAAGTTTTAGCTTGGTCACAAATGGGTCATCAATTGGACAATGACCCCAAGCATACCTTCGAAGTTGTGGCAAAATGGCTTAAGGACAAAAAAGTTAAGATATTGGAGTGGCCATCACAAAGCCCTGACCTCAATCTGATAGAAAATAAGTGGGCAGAACTGAAAAAGCATGTGCGTGTAAGGAGGCCTACAAACCTGACTCAGTTACACCAGTTCTGTCAGGAGGAATGGGGCTAAAATTCCAGCAACTTATTGTGAGAAGCTTGTGGAAGGCTACCGAAAACATTTGACACAAGTTAAACAATTTAAAGGCAATGCTACCAAATACTAACAAAGTGTATGCAAACTTCTGACTCACTGGGAATGTGAGCTGAAATAAATAATTCTCTCTACA
This sequence comes from Xyrauchen texanus, assembly GCF_025860055.1. Lineage (NCBI taxonomy): Eukaryota > Metazoa > Chordata > Actinopteri > Cypriniformes > Catostomidae > Xyrauchen > Xyrauchen texanus. The sequence continues at coordinate 13,200,137 of NC_068325.1, forward strand.
ATTATTCTGACATTTCATATTCTTTTCAAAAATGTGCATTTGGCGTGAAAAGGCATTTGCACTGATAAATAACATTAAGATACATCTATCTAACCAGCATATGTTTGGTGGAAAGTTAAAAACGTTAATGTGTTATAGAAGAACTTATGGTGATATATAACCTATTTACATATATATTTCAGAAGTCAAGGTTTTTATAATACATAAAGGTGAAGTGTGTAATTTCTGTGCCACTTGAATTACCAAGCAGTATTGCAAAAATAGTGGCTGTTTCCATACAGGTTCTCTCAAGCACTCCCCCTGTATTCTATTGGTCAAGCAACCAGATTGTCCCACCTCCAAACTAAAACCATTGTTTCAGCCAGTGTTGCCTTGTCAGGATGCTTAAACAAGCAATTAGGGAATGATTTCAAAGTGTCAAAGAGCCACAGTGTTTACACTTGTCAATGAAATCAACCTATGTATTGCTTAGTTGTTTTAGATGGCTCTTCATATTAAGCTTGGATAGGAAAAAATATTTTAACATTGATAACGTTTTACACACATCCCCTTTATTTACCACACCATATGTGGTCCATCTGAAACCAACATTTTGGTTAAAAACCAGAATAAATTTATTTTAACCAGAACATGTTAAAGTGCTTAAAGTGCATACCATTGAATTCTAAAGTGTCATTGTTATTTCACTGTTATACAGAACTAAGTAAATATGTACATTTTGAGTTGGATTTGCTTGGTGTTGTGTGGCAGTCTCAATTGCAATCCGGGAGGTTAAATGCAGCCTGCCCTCTCTCCTCAGACTGGCTCCGATTCTCTCCTCCCTCAGGGTGCCTCATCCAGCCTGGTGGTCAAGTTTGCCGACACGGACAAGGAGCGCACCATCCGTCGCATGCAGCAGATGGTGGGTCAGTTTGGGATCTTCAACCCTGCCATCGCCCTGCCCTTCAGCACCTACAGCACCTACGCACATGCGGTGAGTACCCTCCTCTCTTTGGGGTCTTAAGGGCCAGACAAGTTTTGATGATCTCATCACCACCCACATGCCCTCCCCGTCACTGCATGCCCACACATCCTGGCTCACGTTCCCAAGTGTCTCTGATGCACACAATTGGCTCAGGATGACTCAGAATACTCTATAAAGAAATCTTTACCCAGCTATTTATAGAGTGCATGTTAAGTTCCTTCAGTACGGAGGAGGTTGAAAGGCAGCTGAGAGGTTGAACTACACTGCCAAGGGCTGATGCCCAGAATTTACAGAATAATAATTCATGGAAATCTGTCTTGTGTTTTTTCATACAGTGTTATTATCGTTAATTAACACTACATGTTATTTATTTTTTTGTAGATTTTTATTTGTATTTTTTTTTTTAAAGAAATATAATAAAAAAAATAAAAAATCGCAATTGGAAAAATGTAAAACATAAATAACAATTAATAATTGAAAAAACTGGGATTAAACTAAAATACATTTTCTTGACTTAAAAACCAAAAAAAATACATTTTTGTTTTTACGTAACACTTTACGATAAGGTTGTATGCATATGCTTACTTATAAATTAACATGAACTAACAATTAACAATACTTTTACAGCCTGGTTAATGTTAATTTCTACATTTTTTTAATTAAACGTTATATACATTGGCATGAATTGACATAATTTTCTACATGCTTTTTTAACTCACATGATCTAATTATGAACAATAATATTGTAAATTAACATTTAGCCAGATTAATAAATGCTGTTCATTGATTGTTCATCATTAGTTAATGATACATAATGCATTAACTAACGTTATAATATGCAGCCTTATGTAAACTGTAACAAGTTTGCTAAATTGAAATCTTTTCAACACACATTCATGAAACATGAAAATGCCACTAGATAGCAATAACACTAGATGTCCCTGAGAATTTTAAGCTTTTCAGTTTGTTTAAAAGAAATCAGCCAACACATGAACATAACTGAAACTAAAAACATGGAAAGCTACAAAGCAAACTAACAAAAATGGATCTAAATTAACAAATTGAAAATCAAATTGAACTAAAAACTAAACAAAAAATTCAGAACTGTAATAACCCTGTCACTATATGGAATAGATATACATTTATTCATGTACTGGTAGGCATAGGCAAATTTTGTTCTCATAAATGCCAGGATTAATTGTTGGATCCGACCCAGCCTCTGAGGGCTTATCATTCGCACTCATTTTCATATCACAGACATGTGGGGAGGGCTGAGGTAGGTGCATACGGACAATCCCACAGTAACTGCAGGGTCGGTACAAGAAAAAAAAACCCTCCCTCATTATCATTCATGAGATGCGGACCGTCCACTGGAAATGCAAATGGTCTGAGAGTGGCGTGCTGGAAGGCAGGCAGGGTGGATACTGTGGCTCCCACAAGTTGGCAGTGACTTTTATCTCCTGTGCTAGAGATGGTGCATTGCTGCTCGGTGGCACTGACACTGTCTCTATAAATTACTGTTCTATCGTGAGCCACAACCCACACTCACTGCACCGACTGCCTTATGATATCACAAGCAGCTCGTGGCCAAGTTTGAGACTTTTTATATTTTTCTATGAATCTTCTTTTTTGCTTGTTAACTTTTTCTTCTTTAGACTTAAGGAAAGGACTAAAAGGCACCATTATTTTAAGCTACATAAACAACCCTCTATTATGCATTATTTAAAAACAGACTTAAAGATACTCAAAGTCATCGAGTTATCAACAATTCTCTACTGGCTTGTTATAATAATTGGTGATTGCTAAGGCAAGCATCACTATTACTATTGTTCATACCAAGGCCATGTCCACACTACCGCACTTTCGGTTGAAAAACACATTGATTTAGATGTTTACTCCTCTCATCCACTCTGGAATGGCGATTTTCTCCATTGAAAATGCATACTTTTGAAAATGCTCTCCATTACAGCATACTTTGGAAAACGATGAAGTTAGGAAACTAAAAACGCAGTTTTCAAGCAAAAATGTATTGTTGTGGACGTGGTCTAATACGTTTTTGGTTGAAAACACATTGATTTTGCCATGTTTACGCTTCTCATCCACACTGGAACTGTGTTTTTCTCTACCGAAAACATAGGCTTTCAAAAACATCCTCTAGTACCACATACCTTGTTTTAAACTGTGCGTTTTAGTGCGGATGTGACCTAACACCCTCTCTACACCAATTGAACCCCTTTATAATCAATGGTGCTGTCTACACTGAAAGCGTCCATTGTGGCGTATCCATTGTGCCGACAGTAAACGGGTGTCCTGTTCCATTTTGCACTGCTACTGCCAAGATTACAAGTAAGCTGTTTAGAATGTTTGTGTTGACACATCCAGTGTAGACAGCCTCAAGCTGTTGCGTTGCGTAGCATAAATGGATGCGTAAACAGGCTATAAGGGTTAATGATTTTAACAAACCCCTAACCCTAAGAATTCAACTTCAGAACGATTTGTGTTACAGACATAAATGATTAGCCTACTTCAAATAATGTGGATTGTTGTAAAGAGGTGCGCTCTTTAAGGACCCAAGCCATGTTTAATTACTTTACAGAAATGCACCATGGTAACCATAGTTTCTGCCAAAATCAGAGGCATATATTAGATACAGAAACCTCTGATAGGCCTATTTATATATTATTATTATTGTAATTAATAATAACAATAATAATTATAACCTAATAATAATTATTACTATTTAATTACATTATTGATATATTCTTAATTTTTTCTCACCAGATGAAGCTGGATATGTAGGCTACATTAACTGTGGAATGTGTTTTTAACTTTGGTTTCTCCTGGTTTTACCTTTATAAAAAACACATCTGTCAGCACTATTACCCCTCCAATTTGCACTAGCATGCCCCCTCCTTTGCTCTGACTAAAATCCAATTTACTGAGAGTATCATTTTAAAATTACATTTAAATCACTTCTGGTTAAATACACGCCCACATCCGGTTCTATCAGTATTCCAAATAGATACAAATAATTTTGTTAGAGTAACAAATACAGATAATGATAATAGTCAAGGATGGATTACCGACCGGGCCAATGGGGCCAGTGCCCAGGGGCCCTTGACTGTCTGGAGGTGCCCTTGGCTTTAAGGCTGCGCAATCTAGTTTGAAACCCCCCCCCCCGATTGAAAACCCTTTTGGGCATGAACAACGAACCCCCAACCAACCCCCCACCTCCCACCCGGCCAACGTCATCAACAACGTTTGGACATGAACAACTAACAGGGGGGCCCTTGGAGATAATTGACCCCATAGACTTTGCAAGTCATAAACCGTCCCTGCTTCTAGCAGTAATACCATGTTTGTTAAGGCTACATCCACATTAATCAGGATCCTTTTGAAAACAGCGTTTTAAGAATAGGGAATAGCTCAACAAGCCACGTGATAAGATGCGCAGATTGACGTTCTCAGATGCCGAGGCAACTGAGATTCGTCCTCTGCCACCCGGATTGAGGCTACGCATTGGGAATTGGGGAGAAAAAGGGAGGAAAAAAAACACTATCTCAGTGTGGACGGAAGGCCAAAACAAAGACAAAAAGATGCATTTTCAAACAAAATGGTATAAGTGTGGATGTGGCCTAAGTTTAGTAACAAGTGAAAACGTCTCGGGTTACATGTGTAACCCTTGTTCCCTGAAAAAGGCGGAACGAGATGTTGCGCTGCTAAGCGCTACGGGGGAACAGCTTTCGCTGTGAGCCGAGCTGAAATATTCTGTGAAACACGTCAATGAACATTGACCAGAATTTATAGCCTCGGCTGATGTAATCATTAGATGCACCTGAGGCCAGGCTATAAATGGATACGTCACCAGGTGTCTTCAGATACTTCTTTTTGAAGAGCAGTCCTGGGACGTCCCAGTGCGGCAAAGCAGCGCAACATCTCGTTCCGCCTTTTTCAGGGAACAAGGGTTACACATGTAACCCGAGACGTTCCCTTTACAAAAGGCTTCGCTACGATGTTGTGCTGCTAAGCACTACGGGGAACGCAATACCCACGCCGCCGCACTTGAGGCTGTCCGGACCCCTTCGGTTGTGCAGTGTACTCACAAAAACGCGAGAGGTCTCAGACATGAGCTTGAGATGTCGACTCAAGGGCATAAGAGCCCGGAGTAGCATAAACATCTAAACCATTAATTTTTTGATGAATGTGTGCGGAGAGGACCAGTCTGCCGCATCACAAACTTGTTCAGGCATGAGCTGAGATGTCGACTCAAGGGCATAAGAGCCCAGAGTAGCAAAGCATCTAACCCACAAAGTTCGATGAATGTGTGCGAAGAGAACCCTATCGCAACACAAACTCGTCATAAAAACTGATGAATGTGAGCGGAGAGGACCAGCCTGCCGCACCACAAACTTGTTCAGGCATGAGCTGAGATGTCGACTCAAGGGCATAAGAGCCCAGAGTAGCAAAGCATCTAACCCATAAAGTTCGATGAATGTGTGCGAAGAGAACCCTATCGCAACACAAACTTGTCATAAAAACTGATGAATGTGAGCGGAGAGGACCAGCCTGCCGCATCACAAACTTGTTTAGGCATGGGCTGAGATGTCGACTCAAGGACATAATAGTCCGGAGTAGCAAAGCATCTAAACCATAAAATGTGATTAGTGTGTGCGGAGAGTGCCAACCTGCCGCACCACAAACTTGTTCGGTGTCAACTCAAGGGCGTAAGAGCCAAGAGTGGCAAGAACATCCAAACTATAAAAGTTTAATGAATGTGCGCGGAGAGGACCAACCTGCCGCACCACAAACTTGCTGCAGAGGGAGACCTCTAGCCAAGGCTTTAGAGGAGGAGAGCCCTCTGGAAGAGTGCGCCCTAAAACCTACTGGCGAAGCTTGAACGCGCGCCTCGTAGGCCCGGGCAGTAAGGTCCCTCACCCAAAGTGACAACCCAGTCACGGCTCCAAAGTGAAGAACTGCTGCCCTGACTGTACGCCACTAGCAAATGCGGTGGACATAATTCTGAAGGGCACAGACTGGACAAAGTCTGAGTAGTCTTTAGCTGCTCCAGCATTACAAACGGCAGGGAGCAGAAGGCTTAGAGAATGACTGGCCAAGGGTCGAGAAAGGCACCTTGGGCAGGTAGTCAGGGTGAGGGTGCAAAGAATGCTCTTGGTCCTACCTGGGGCAACTCAAAACAGGCCGGCAAAAGAGACAGAGCCTGTAGGTACCCAAGTCTCCTTAGAGACGTAATTGCCATATGAAAAACCATCTTGAGAGTCAGAAGTCTACCAAACGCTGACTCTAGAGGTTTTAAAAAGGGGGGTCTTACCCTATGAAGAGGTCCTAGCAAGGATGCCTCTTAGAGGGCACCCCGCCCACCAAGGCATGGCAAACCGAAGTGGAAGCCACATAGAACCCGGCAGTGGCGAGGCAAGTGCCCGCTGACAGTTCTTTCCACAGAAGAGATTAGCTCCGAGAACCAAGCCCTGTTCGGCCAGCGCGGTGCTATCAGTAAGAGGCAAAAACCCTTGCTGACGAACTCTGGGCAACTACTACCTTAGGGTGGAGTTCTTAACTCCCCCGTTGGTATTTTCTGTCTGGACCGTAAATCTGCTCCCATATACGGGCATCCAGGGATATAACTGACCTGAGTGACAGGAGCTTGCCCTGGGCCCTAAGGAGAACCCAACGTGTCAGAAATACAGCTGACAAGAACGTGGGTCTCCTTGATTATTTATGTAAGAGGCTACCGCTGCATTGTCCACCCGCACCAAGACATGGCAGCCTCAGGAGGAGGTATTTCAGGGCCAGAAATACAGCCATCAACCCGAGACAGTGACTGTGACAGCCGAGCTGACGACCCTCCTATCCCCTTAAGCTGGACGACAACTTAAGGCCGCTACCTCGCCCATCAGGGAGGCGTCTGTTGTTAGCAGCCTGCGACAACAAGACGCACCTAGAGTGGGACCCAAGGCAGAGAACCGGGGTCTGAACCATATAGAAAGGGAACGAAGCCTGAGGCGCGTAACCCTATTTAGCCTAGGGGTTTTGGCCCTTGGAAGAAATCCCCTGGCTTTTGGCCACAACAAAAACGGTGAGCAGAAGGTCCAGAGGGATCACTGTGGACGCCTTCGCCCTGAGACCTGGAAATCATTGATACTGATAACAGTGCAACCTTGACCTAGCCTGACTTTGCTCAGGGTGATCTAAATGGACTCAATACTAGCGGGAGACAGTTATGCCCGCATTGAGATTGAACTCCATACGATGCCCCGATAGACAGTGTTCTGAGTGGGAGAGAGGACGCTTTTCTTGGCGTTGAGCCTCAACCCCAGAGAAACAGATGAGCTGAGACGATGTCCCTGTGCTGAACTGCCAGTTCCTGGAACTGCGCTAGGATCAGCCAGTTGTCTACATAATTCAGAATGCAGATGCCCCGGAGTCGCAAGGAGCCAGCGCTACATCATGCATTGTGAATGTGCGGGTAAAAAGGGCTAGGCTGAGAGAAAGAACCTGACCCTGGAAGACTTTGCCCCTGGAAGTGAACATCAGGAACTTTCCATGTTGTGGCAGAACTTCTAAATGAAGTATAGAAGTGCGTCATAAGATCGATGGTGACCAGCCAAACGAGTTGTAGGGCTTGAGACACGACCGTCTTGACAGGCATAATCTTGGACTTGAACACCCACGGGTAGTTCAAGCTTTAAGATCTAAGCCAGACGCCACCCCTCACCCTCCATGGGAAACGGGAAGTATTTAGTGTAATAACCTAACTCTCTCTCTGGAAGGGGAACACATACCATGGCCCCTTTAACCAGGAGATTGAGTTATATATTTTTTTTACATAAAAGAAATCCGGTTCACGGTAGTGAGAACATGCCGTTGAAACACGGAAAAGCGGCGAGTGAATTAAATCCTGACGCCCTTATAAGACCCACAGAAAATAATATATCCGGCAGAAGTTCCCACGCTGCCAGGATCTCTGAGATGGGTATTATATTTTAACACTTCCTGTTGAGGGGTTGTCGAGTGTTTCGAGTCCTGAATAAAATGCAGGAACAGCGAAAACACCCAACTGGGAGGAACAGCATAGTGTGCAGAGCAGCACCAGCCTGACCTGCTGCTTGATAAGCCCTTCCCACTAAAGTGGAGGTTGTCCTACAAGGCTTTGAGGGAGAGAGGGCTTCTAAGTGATGATGCCGAGCCCGGCGAGAGATAGCCCGCAAGCGTCTCTTCGACCGGCGGCATCACTGAATACCACCGTGCCTCAGCACCCACGACAGTCGAATATAATGACGTCGAGGGTATGTGAACACGGGAAGAAAAAAAAATAAATAAAAAAAAAATATATATATATATATATATATATATATATATATATATATATATATATATATTTTTTTTAGGGGTTCTCCATGAGCGAAAAAGCTCTTAATGGAGGTTTATCAAAGAAGGGAAGGAACCCATGAGGCGTTCCCTTTCTTAGACTGGAAGATAAAATCTATCCCCTAATTTGGAGCGTTTGGGGGTCTCTTTTTCGCGTGGCCAGACCAATCTGGCAACCACACGAGTAACATCGAGCAATTCCTCCGTAGATTTTTATCGCGGACGGAAAGCTCGGAGGCGGGAAGAGAATAGCGATCCACCTCATGATCCGAGAAGCGTCGAGATCATGTGAAGAAACAGCTGGGTTTGGGGAGAGAGTGAGAGAAAGGGATCAACCCGTCTCTTGCTCCTCAGCCAAAACCATGCACGAGCCCCACGAACGATCTTCTTTTCGAGAGTGCTGACTCCCGGAAGCAAGCGAGGCGAGCACGACGCACTCTGCCTGTTAAAGCAAATCGCAGTGCTCGCACCCGCACTGCTGCAACGCGAGAGTAGCGTGCTCCCAAACAAACAGCAAAAACTGATGTGTGTCGTCTTCAGCTATAGAGCGAGAAGAGGGGAACACGCACCGTTTGCGGCTTTCAGTCATTCTATCTCTTTTTTTTTAAATATATATATATATATATATATATATATATATATATATATATATAATATTTTCTAAACAGAAGAGAAAAGAGAACAAAGAACAAAGTTCACTGCACACTGTCTAACTGATTCTAACTCCTAACAGAGGAAAGAAAGTTTTGACAGGGTGTGTGAAACACACAGAAACAGAATTGCTCTGAAAAAAGAGTTTCTGACAACACCTGGTGACGTATCCATTTATAGCCTGGCCTCAGGTGCATCTAATGATTACATCAGCCGAGGCTATAAATTCCGGTCAATGTTCATTGACGTGTTTCACACAATATTTCAGCTCGGCTCACAGCGAAAGCTGTTCCCCCGTAGCGCTTAGCAGCGCAACATCGTAGTGAAGCCTTTTGTAAAGGGAACACTGGAGACCAGAAAACAAAAACAAGCTTTCATTATGATTTGTGGAACATTTCCGCATTCAGGAATATTTTATCAGTATATGTTTTCCCTGGGAATCAAACCCCCAGCCTTGGCATTGCTGGCACCATGTTCTACCAGTCTTTGCTCCCCAGAGCAGAGCTTAAGAGGGCTCACCCCCGACCTCAAAGCATTAATACCTGCTTCATAAACAGGTGATAAGCCACATAAGCTAAACATTGAGCTTCAGATATGGCAATGGTACATTTAGAAATGTGGAGGACGAGCAAATTAAGAGGCTCCTCCACAAACACAGCTGTGCAGAGGATTACTGGGTTGAGCTGACAGCCAGTAAATTGGATTTTAGTCAGAGCAAAGGAGGGGGCATGCTAGTGCAAATTGGAGGGGTAATAGTGCTGACAACATCGTGCCAAAAGACAGATGTGTTTTTTATAAAGGTACATCCAAATCCTAAATCTGACAAATATCTTATCGTTCTGTAACACATGAAGATGTTTGAAATATCAAATGTGACCACGTCTTTGTCTCTTGAGTGGAAGAGGGGGTGCAGGGGAGTGACACAAACACGAGATAAAAGTGAGAAACATTCATTTTCTTTCAGACGCTCATGTCAATACAAGCCGAACAACTTTTATCTTCCTTTTTCTCCCGCTGCCTCACGTTTGATCTTTTTCCTTTTCTGAGCAGAGCCATCTTCATTTTCGCCTTTTTTCTTTTCTTTTTTTTGGAAGATGAATGAAAGCGCGGCTGTTGATGGAAAGCCAGAAAGATCTCTTTTACTTGACGCCAATCACCAGAGACGATGCATTAGATTAATATTATCCACAAATTGCTTGAAAGCACTTCAAAATGTACTGAAGCCAACATTAATGAGGGGAATGTTTGTCTGGGTTGTTTTTGATGGGTGGGGGGGATTTTTGTCGTACCATTGACCTAGATTGCCCCCTGTTGTTGAGAAATATAACATTGTCAGCCATTCAAAGAGCATGCATCTTTTTAAAAATACAATAGTTATGTTTGGAAACACTGTATGAATCATCTAGATAGATGGCACATTTTAAGAGCATTTTTCCTATGATTTTTGCATTGGATAGAAATGGATGATCTCACAACTCTACATTTCTTCACAGAGTTGGTAGACATTGCATGCTTTACTCTAAAGCCTGTGTGTTCAACCAGGAGGTCTGTGGAGAGGAAATATAAAAAATATAAAACTCACATTTTTCATGACATTTCTTACTATTAACTAATTTGTTAACACTTTACAATAAGTTTGCTTTTGTTAACATTAAATACATTAGTTAATATGAACTACTTGTAACAACAAACAATATTTTTCTGCACTTATTAACGTTACATTAATGTAAATTTTTTTACATTAAAAGCAGTAGCTGGTAATGCATTATGAATTAACATGAATAATAAACACGGTAAATATAAATGAACATTAACCAAGATTAATAAATGTTGTAAACACAAATCGTTCATTGTTAGATTATTATACCTCATGCATTTACTAATGTTAATGAATAGATCCTTATTGTAAAGTGTTGTCACTCATTTTTTGCAACTTATTTTTTAATCATTATATAATGCAGTTAATGTTCTTAATGCATGTTATTGTAAAAGTTTTACCTAGAAAATCTAGCTTTTTGTATAGAAATAGCATTATGAAAATGTCAACCTTAACCTCCTGAGACCAGAGCTTGACTGCTGTGTGCAGTTTCCATTTCCCTTTTTGATTTGTAACAAGTAGAACCTAATAAAAAAAATTACAAAAAATGATATCCACATATGTGGACAATGGGACTAAGTTGTGAAATTTTTTATAATATCAAGCTATAGAAAGTACAAATTCTTTCATCAAATTGTATATTATGTTTCTAGAAGTGTTAGTCTTTCATGTTTTTGAGACGTTACAGATTTTACAGCTGATTTTCTGTAAAGCTGAATAAATTATTATTATTCAAAGTAATGTCCAGCATCATCCAATCACTGCCGACCATTTTAAAATATAATTATGCATTACAAATTCTGAATCTATGTACTGATTACCATTGTCCCATGTCTTCCAAATATGTTGAGTGGTCCAAACATCATCTGCAGCCTGAAACTGAACTTTTGGTCTGATTTTAGGAGGGAATACACTAACAGTAGCTGCATAGAGAGCTAGCTATATGATGCTCCCTTGCTCCCTATTTAGCGAATTACTTAACCTCCAGTGTGCTGTCTGTCTTCACTGGTCTCAGAACAATTCGAAAGGCACCTTATTTCCATCCTAGCTCTATATACAGCCTCTGAAAGCAAAATCTTTTGGATGAACACATTCTCAATGTGAAAATGCACAATAGCTAAAGAAATGTTAATTAATAGAAACATAGTGCACAGTAATAAAATAAAAAATAATATATTTTTTTTAATCCCCATTTTCTCCCAAATTTTGGAATGCCCAATTCCCACTACTTAGTAGGTCCTCGTGGTGGCGCGGTTACTCACCTCAATCCGGGTGGTGGATAACAAGTCTAAGGTGCCTGGGTAATACGCCAATCTGCGTATCTTATATGTGACTCCTTATGTATGACACCGCAGAACTCACAGCATGTGAAGGCTCATACATCTCTCCTTGAGTCTCGCACAACTTACCACACGCACCATTGACCACAAGAAGGTTACCCCATATGACTCTACCCTCCCTAGCAACCGGGGCCAATTTGGTTGCTTAAGAGACCTAGCTGGAGTCACTCAGCACACTCTAGATTCAAACTCGCGACTCCAAGGGTGGTCAGCGTCAATACTCACTGAGCTACCCAAGCCCACTTTGAAAACATTCTTGAAATTAATGATGAAGTTGTTTATACTCTTGTGTATTCAAGGTGCAATGAAAGTATTATCATACTTTTTTCTTGATGGTTACACCACATACATTTTTCTAAAAACCCCCTCCAACAAAATAAAAAACTTCTATTGAACTTCTTGTACAAATCGACCATTGCCCACAGATGTGTTAATGTTGAAATTATTCAAAATAACTTTTGAGGTAATTCTGTCCCAATTTCCACATATGTGGACATCATGTTTATTAGCGCACTGACCCGCAAAAATGCATATAAAACAAAACTAGAGACACTACTCTTTACACCCAAACAGGTTTCAATGAAAAAACGTAAATAGGTTTTTTACCAGAGGCACTTTTGTTGGCTTTGCGCCCATAGAAACGCTTCAAGAAAATGGACGCTATGCTGTTTTGTCACGTGACTCGGTGTGCCAGAAATGTATCCTTTATATGACAGTCTAGAGTCTTTTGAACAGAATTAATTTGGTTTAAAATACAACAACAACGCATGTAGATGCAGGGCCAAACAAGATTAAAAATTTGCTTCATGTTGTAACATCTAAATACTGTTATACATCACTGTATCAGAAAATGTTCTTTGTGATGTAATATCTAAATTAACTGGTTTTATTCAAGTCAAAAATATGATTTAACATCACTGAATCAAAAAATGTGCTTCATATTTTTACATCTAAATTAATTGGTTTTATTCAAGTCAACTGATTCAACATTCAACATCTCTGAATCAATCTGAAATACAGAAGGTTACTCCAACAAAACAAATTTTATGTGTCTGGAAATGTCTGTAGAGGTTGAAAACCCCTGGAATGAAGGTTGCCTAAGTGTAAATAGATATTTTGCAATAATAAGACAATTATATATGTATAAAATCCAGTCTAAAGCACCCTCTTCTGAAAAAAATCTACAACACAAAAAGCATTCAAGTGGAAGCACATTCTAAAACATACTCTGCTCCAATGGAAACTATGTTTGCACCATCACTGAGATTTGTACCGAAGAAGTTTCTTAGCACAAAGCAGAAAAAGGAGCAAAGCCATCTCAGGCAATCTCCAGGGCTAGAGACCTTAATAACCAGGGTCCTCGCATTCAGCTCACTCCATTTCTCCTCTCTCTATAAATATCTCTCCAGCCATCCCGCCATTCTCCATCCCGATGCTGTATGGCCAGACTGACTGGACGGGGTCATGTGATTCAGGCAGAGGTGGGCAGAGACACACAGCAGCTCTGGGTAGATAATTGCCAAATGATAAAGAGATGATTGCCTAGTGGCATTGAGGGAGACTAATGCCATTGGCAACCCATAAAAAAAACCAAATTCCTGACACTATACGAATGCCGTCGCCTGGGAAACTTCTTCCAGCGGCCTCTTTTTTTTCCCCCATTTTGAAGATATAAAAGGTTACAACCCCATCGATGAAGACTCATCTGAAAGCAATTTGGTGCCTTTTGTCTGAGCTTTAATGCTTGGTATCTATTCAAGATTCTGGGTAAAGTGTTGGATTTGAAATGAGCGAGTAATGTACAAGCAAAATTTAAAGGTGAAGTGAGTAATTTCTGCACCACTAGCATCACCAAACAGAATACCAAAAATAATGGCCAATTTTTAAACAATTTTCCCAATATCTCCTATATCATCCATTGGTTGAACAAACAGACAGTCCTGCCACAAACTCAAATGATCAAACTCTGAAACTCAAACATTGGCAAATTAGTTGAGCCAATGTTGCTGTGTCGAGCTAGTCAGATGATTAAACAAATAGCACAGAGCCACAGTTTTTTCACTTTTCAGGCAAATGGCTTGTATATATTTAAAATAGTTAGGTCATGAAAACTCTGAGAATAAATGGATATGACACGTTGTTGGGTTTGGTCTTGGTGGACTAGATCTGTTTATGCTGCTACTGAAGAGCAAGAACGAAGACTTGATACTGATAGAACATACACAGACATGCTGCTGCACAATTAGACATAAATGCAATGCCATTGAAGAAGACATAGACCAGTGATACTGGGGAGGAGGAGGGTTTCAGATAGAAAACTCTTGTAGTGCACTGCAATTAACCTGGGTTTGGCAGGTAACTTAAATGTTAGACAAAAGAGTATGCAAGTTGGTTAACAGATTACATCTCAGATGGACCATGCGTAGTTTCATGACTGAACTTACCAAAAAATTAATTCTATCATTTACTCAAACATATGTTGTTTTTTTCTTCCTTGGAACACAAAAGGGCATAGGAATGTTAGTCTCCATTCACAATTAACTTTTATAGCATGGAACAAAGATGCAATGAACTTATATAATGACTGAATTGTCCTTTTTGTGGTAACTATCCTTGTAAGGTCTCTGAATAATCAGCTGCGATAGGAGAAATAATTTTAACTTCTAAAAAATTACTGCCTTTAAGGAGGAAATACGGAGCTGCACAACAGATGATTTAGTAATGGTCTTGTCCGGCAGCCGACAGCCAAAAGACCTTGTTTTTCTTTTCTTTTTTTCCCCTCTCTCCTCCACCGCCCTCTATCCCCACCTCTCCCAAGAACAAATTGATGTTGCTCACTTCGCCCCAACATAATTACATGCTCGGGCCTCCAATTTTCTGTTTTAATTCCTAAAGAGCAGAACTGAATGCCACATCGTTATCTGAGGCAATCTGGTGGCAGCCATGAAAGGCGACATTATCCGAGCTGTTCGTGGAAGGAAATTACAATATGGAAGTCTCCAAAGCCTTGCCCTCTGGGCATTAGCAAACTGTCACCTGGCTAGAGCCAGCCAGCTTAACTCTACCGACCCATTCAGCTCGAAGGAGGAGGGCGTAAGATGGGCATAAATGGTGCCTGTTTACTGTGTCATCGCTATTACGTGCCGGCAAGACCAGACTGTCTCGTCCCAGACTTGACGAATGCATTAGACCCTCGCACAAGTTTAACCGTTATACAATTGTTAAACAATGCTGAGCTTTTATTTAGATTCACAATGGCTTCTTGCTACCCCAAAGCTCATGAGTGAATTTTACCCATAGATAATGGATGATTCTCAGCAGTTTGTTGATGGAATTATGCAAATGATAGGAGGAGTTTTTAGATAGTAGTGCAGTAGAGGATTATCGATTTGTTTTGTGGGTGGACTGTATCTTTCAGGCGCACTTGCAAGGGCACTGAGAGATTATGATTGCATTTCTGCCATCCAGGGAGTCCATGCAAATACAGCTGTGAAGAGCAAAGTACCATGTGCCTTCAACATTGTTGTCTTCTACATTCAAATGAAAAGTGGCAGCTGGATGATTATTGTATGAAGTAGCTTTTTGGTCTTATTTTGGCCTTGTTTGCTGTTTGAGAAATATATACTTTACTTGTATATACAAGATTAATTGTAGCATTGTTTTTTTGGACAAGAATAGCTTTGGCCTTGTTCAGACCTCCACTAAAAATCAGATTTTTCCCGAATCGGATTCAAACCACATCGGGAGGTGGTTTCAAATGCGATTGAAATCAGATGCATCTCAGTCTGGACACTCTGGCTGCTAAATTCAGATTTCAAATGGTCTTTTGCATCACTCTTAACGCGACACACAATGATGACGTCAAAAATCGGTGTCTGCAGCACGGAACACCACAATATTTTCCAGTCTCCTCCGTCGCTGAGTTTGAGGTGTTCTGCACCGTGACTGGACAGGGCCCTTATTTGGAGAGCGAGATGATGCACCTCCATTTTTTCTGCATCTGTTTTGAATGTTGTCACGTGGGTACGCCTACGTTGTTACAAAAGCAACCCGTGCAGATAGGTTGGTTATGTCTGAACCCACAAATATGATATGATCACTTGCAATTAATAGTTTGGACAGTCTGCCTGAAAAGATCTGATTTGAGAAAAAATCTGATTTGCCTGCAATCTGAATACAGCCACAGTGACAGCCATGTGTTTTTCTGTACAGTTGTTTTCACTAATAGACCTTAGTCAATGTAGATGGCATATTTAATTGGACATTAATGAAAATGAGGCAGTGAGGCATAGATGTGCAGTCCATTGAGTATGTTGAACAGTTATGGTATTGACAGTTTAGCTTGAGAAAATCTGTGCATGTTGTAACTGTTCACTTAGTCTTACCAAAATTTTACATTCTGTTTTCTTCTTTTTAAAGAAAGTTAATAACCGGGTATTCCGAAAGTTGTTGACCCTGGGGAGGGGGAGGGGGGTGTTCGCTATCCTTTATCTGCATATCGCGGCGCTGTATGGAGAAAATGCCCGGTATGCCAGATTACCAGTCCAGCCCTGCAGATAAGGGAAATAAATTATGCACTCTTCCAATCATCTAAAAGATATTAGAAAATTCAAACTTTAAAGCAAACATTTGTCAAAAGTAGTAGTCATCAGCAATCATTTTGAAGCATGCAGTGCGCACATTTATTTCATGAAATCGTAGTGCTTTGAAGTTTAATAAAAATCATATAAGGCCATATCGCAATTCCTGTGAGATCTCTTTCAATGATAATTAAGACTTTTTTCATACCATTTAAAATATTTAAGACTATTTATATATAAAAAAGTAATTTATTAAATTTTAAGACTCTTTAAGGACCCGTGGGAACCCTGTTAGCATTACCTTCAGTGGCGTAAGTTTCAAGTGAACACTGGAAAGGACACGTTAACCCATCACTAATCTCTAAAATGTCTATTTTCTGGCGTTTTCAGAACACCAGCGCTTTTTCGCAGTGGAGAGTAGGCTTGCACACTCTTGGTTTCCAGATGGTGCAACCAATGCACAACAATGGCTGAATATTTAAAAACTGTGCGGTGTAAAGATCTGATTGGGGAATTTCACCTCTTGATATCTGGCAACCCAAAATATGTTGAAATCTATTTACGATCAGCTAATCGCGGTTATTTAAAGTCTGTTATTTATCAAACGTAGAGAATAAAAATCCTTTACTTACATGATTAGTTATAAGTAATACGTGATAAAATTGAACTAATGGGGATGATTTAATAAGGGGGATGGTTTTTGCCATTTCTTTCAACAAGGAGATGCATCCCCTCACATCCCCCAACAACTTGAGCCCTGGCTGTAGCTCAACTGATAGTGTTACACTTGTGATGCAAAGGACCAGGGTTTGAGTCCTGAAGAGCACACATGTCAACACAAGTCAAAAGTGTCAGAGAAGCATCACATTTGATTTTCATGCCACTATCGGTTATGTTTAGGTTTAGTGTATGGAGATTTAAAACTTGATTGAGCATGAACCTTAAAAACCTTATCTTAAAAACCATATCTGTTTAGGAGAAGATCTAACTCACTTTTAGCGCTACAAAGTGGATATTTCCACTTGGAACAGCTGTTAAACGAGTAAGGAGATCAGGCTCGAATTAAGCCAGACCTGAAGGAACGTTTGCATTCGATTACAATATAAATCTATAGTAATTTGCTATTTATGCTGTAACAATGCTGTAATTTGCTGTACATTTTTTAGAAAGGCTTTATTACCAACAACAGTAGCCTTAAACAATGCCTAAACAAATATTTGGCTATTACACGTCGGTTTTCACTGGTATAACTTCCATTGTTGAATTGTGCACAATAAGACGAGGAATGTGAATATTAAGAAAGTAAATAGGGTTGATTTTGATTTCATGTCAAATTTTGATGGGACTGTACGCCACTCTTTCACAGCCTTGTTTCCATTTGTGTCAAATTAAATATGCCATATACTCTTAACAAAAGTCTATTAGAATTATTAGAAGAGACTTGATGTACAAACATTTTTCATGTACTGTAGATGTAAACTAGCATGTAGACATATTTTTGCAAGAGCAAAGCAGTTCTAGATCTAATAGTCATTTAGCCTAGATCCATGTATGTCTATTTCAATATAACTAGTCAGAGTAGATGGCATATATAATTTCACTTGAACAAATTTCACTGTGAGGGATAGAAATACAGTCTTACCTATATTTGTATAATTGAGTGCCAATCATTGATCCTATAAAACATGAAAAATACTGTGAAGTGTATCAAAAAAATTCAAATTATCAGAAGAGAATTAGTAACACATCTCTGGTATGATGCTTATAACCTAGCATGCAGAGATATTTGAGCACAAGGGAGGTGGTTCTGAATTGTATAGTCATTTAGCCTAGATATAAGAATGTCTGTTTAAAAAGAAAAACATGATATATTAAAAAAAACGCTCTACACTGATAACTGTCACACTGTAAACGGGAAAATAAATAAGTTTTGCTGTCAAAGCTGTGAAGGAAGCATCACCTTAAAGTTTGAAAAGGAAAAATGAATACAATTCTATTCTTCTGCTCTGAACTACTAGGTCCCTTAAGGACTACAATAATATGTGCGCCAATCCCTCCATTAGAATGAGCCAGACCGACAGCTATTGAAATGTTGCGTGGGGGCTTGTGACAGCCCTCTGACTGTGAAGATGGACGCTTTCACTAAACATAGGTTGACACATTTTTCTCTTTTTCCGCTCTACTTTCTCCTCTCCTCTGCAAAGCACTGCCTATCCATCATGTCTGCATGTAGGTTGCTATTTCATGGCTTCATAGTCTTAATGGAGATCCCAACTATGTTTCCTTTGAAGTATCTAGCCTTTGTCCGGAAATTCCTTTATTAAATGTAGACATATAAAATTATGTGGTTAGCCTAGCTTAGATAATTTGGACTTGGAAGAGTTCGATGAAAATGTTTTGAGTTTATGTTGAAATCGCTGACTTTAGCATGCAGACTTTGGGATCTTGGCGCATAAGAGCGCCAAAAGCAAGTGAAACAATGGTTTTTAAAGGTGAACATTAGATAGATGTTTTAAAGAGTAAATGAGTAAAATGTACCTACCCCCAACCTAAAACCTGAGTGGTGGTGGCATAGTGGACCAAAGCACATAACTGGTAATCAGAAGGTTGCTGGTTCGATCTCCACAGCCACCACCATTAGCAACATATGGCGATTCTACCAACTTGGAGGAATACACAGCATCAGTGACCAGCTACATCAGCAAGTGCATTGATGATGTCACTTTCTCCAAGACCATCACCACACACTCCAACCAGAAGCCGTGGATGACTGCGGAGGTGCGCACGCTGCTGAGGTCCCGAGACTCCGCCTTCAGAGCAGGCGATAAGGCAGCCCTAAGAACAGCTAGGGCCAAACTGTCACGGGCAATCAGAGAGGCAAAGCGCGCACACGCCCAGAGAATCCACAGTCACTTCCAGGACAGCGGTGACACGCGGCGCATGTGGCAGGGCATCCAGGCCATCACCAACTACAGGACAACATCAGTTGCCTGTGACAAAGATGCCTCCCTTCCAGATGCGC
This sequence comes from Xyrauchen texanus, assembly GCF_025860055.1. Taxonomy (NCBI): domain Eukaryota; kingdom Metazoa; phylum Chordata; class Actinopteri; order Cypriniformes; family Catostomidae; genus Xyrauchen; species Xyrauchen texanus. Next base: position 13,219,677 of record NC_068325.1, read on the forward strand.
TGAGCGACTTCTACGCTCGGTTTGAAGTGCAGAACGACGTGATGGCGAGGAAGTCCACCCCTCCTCCCAGCGACCAGGTGCTCTGTCTTACCACGGCAGATGTGAGGAAAACTCTACGTAGAGTCAACCCACGGAAGGCTGCTGGACCAGACAACATTCCTGGCAGAGTGCTCAGAGGATGTGCAGACCAGCTAGCAGATGTTCTTACCGACATCTTCAACATCTCTCTGAGCAGCGCCGTTGTTCCAACGTGCTTCAAGGCCACCACCATCATCCCCATGCCAAAGAAGTCTTCAGTGTCCTGTCTCAACGACTACTGTCCCGTCGCACTTACACCCATCATCATGAAGTGCTTCAAGAGGCTCAGTCATGAGGCAGATTAAGACCCAGCTGCCCCCCTCACTAGACCCACTGCAGTTTGCGTATCGTTCAAACCGTTCAACGGACGATGCCATCACCACAACCCTCCATCTGGCCCTCACCCACCTAGACAATAAGGACTCATACATTCGAATGCTGTTCATAGATTTCAGCTCAGCATTCAACACAATCATTCCCCAGCACCTGATTGGAAAGCTGAACCTGCTGGGCCTGGACACCTCCCTCTGCAACTGGATCCTGGACTTCCTGACTGGGAGACCTCAGTCAGTCCGGATCGGGAACAGCATCTCCACCACCACCACACTGAGCACTGGGGCCCCCAGGGCTGTGTGCTCAGTCCACTGCTGTTCACTCTGCTGACTCACGACTGTGCAGCAATGCACAGCTCGAATCACATCATCAAGTTCGCCGATGACACGACCGTGGTGGGTCTCATCAGCAAGAACAACGAGTCAGCATACAGAGAGGAGGTGCAGCGGCTGATCGAACTGGTGTAGAGCCAACAACCTGTCCCTGAATGTCGACAAAACAAAAGAGATGGTTGTTGACTTTAGGAGAGCACAAGGTGAACACACTCCGCTGAACATCGACGGCTCCTCTGTGGAGATCGTCAAGAGCACCAAATTTCTTGGTGTTCACCTGGCGGAGAACCTCACCTGGTCCCTCAGCACCAGCTCTATCACCAAGAAAGCCCAGCAGCGTCTCTACTTTCTTCGAAGGCTGAGGAAAGCACATCTCCCAACCCCCATCCTCACTACATTCTATAGAGGGACTATTGAGAGCATCCTGAGCAGCTGCATCACTGCCTGGTTTGGGACTTGCACCGTTTCGGACTGCAAAGCCCTGCAGAGGATAGTGAGGACAGCTGAGAAGATCATTGGGGTCTCTCTTCCCTCCATCAAAGACATTTTCAAAAAACACTGTATCCATAAAGCAACCAGCATTGTGGACTGACCCCACACACCCTCACACAAACTCTTTACCCTCCTCCCGTCTGGCAAGAGGTACCGAAGCATTCGGCCCTCACGGCCAGACTGTGTAACAGCTTCTTCCCCAAGCCATCAGACTCCTCAGTACTCAGAGACTGGTTTGACACACACGTGTCCTGAGTTGCACTTTAATAACTGTCACTTTATAACTGTCTGCTACCTCAATAACTGCTATGTGCATAGAACACTATCTCATAGTATGTTATGTTTACATTTTTAGAAACTGTCATCTTTTTGCACTACTGAGTACTGGTCGGCGCTGCACTGTCTATTGTCCTGTTCATTGTCAGTAATTTGTTGTACTGTCCTGTACTTTTTGCACATGTTTGCACGTGCACTTTATATAGGTATATATAGGTAGTTTATATAGGTATTTTATTTCGTTGTGTAGTCTCATGTGGTCCTATGTTGGTCCTTTGTTGTTTTTATGTAGCACCATGGTCCTGGAGGAACGTTGTCTCGTTTTGCTGTGTACTGTACTAACTGTATATGGTTGAAACGACAATAAAAACCACTTGACTTGACTTGACTTGACCATTGTGTCCTTGAGCAAGCGGGGGATTGTCCCTGTAATAAATGCACTGTAAGTCGCTTTGGATAAAAGCATCTGCGAAATGCATAAATGTAAATGTTAAACTTTAGCCTAAACCTAATCAATAGTGTCCTAAAAGATAAATAATAGGCGAACAAAACAGACATCTTTACCCTTAACCAACACCTAAACCTAACCAATAGTGTTCAAAAAGATAAATAATAGGTGAACAAAACAGACATCCTTACCCTGTTTTAAAAGCAAATTTGACATGAAAAATACATTTAATGAAGCAACCATGTCATTTCATGTCGCTTCTACACCACTTTTGCTTCACTTTCACTCTGAGCGTTCTTGGATGGGCTCAGGGCTTGGTCTCTTTAACAATCCGCTCTCTTTCGAAAATGCCCTAAATTAGTAAATCTAAAAATTATTTTAAAATGGGATATAAAATATCATAACTTTAATAACCCTGCCTCTCCACTCTTTTTTTCTATGTCTCTTTCTGGCAGCTGATGCAGCAGCAGGCGGCCCTCATGGCTGCCAGTCACGGAGGCTATCTGGCACCCAGCGTGGCCTTTCCCACCACTCAGATCCACCAGATGGGGGCGCTCAATATCAACAGCCTGCCACCCAATTCTATGACCCCGGTGTCGGGTGAGTTTCATCAAACACTGGGTGAGCAAAAGTGCTTCATTTTTTCTCTATTATGGGATGGGGTGCAACATGAGGTGTCTGGTTAGTCTCAGCCTTTTGCACATTGCACACAAAACTGGAAAACATGTTAGCTTTTATCAGATTGCCTGATGCAGCTTCCGGAGGATGCACAGATTTAAAACACAATGTCATTTAACAAGCACAGTTGTCTTTCCTGTGATGACATACACTCACTGTGCAATTTATTAGGAAAACATGTACACCTACTTATTCTTGTGATTATCTAATCAGCCAATTGTGGTGCTGCAGTGCAATGCATACAATCATGTAGATGATTGTTGTTCACATCAACCATTGGAATGGGGAAATCTCAGTGATTTCGACCGTGGCATGATTGTTGGTGCCAGATGGGCTGGTTTGAATATTTCTGTAACTGCTGATCTCCTGAGATTTTCACACACAACAGTCTCTAAAGTTACTATAGTACTCAGAATGGTGCCAAAAACAAAACATAAAACAACCAGTTAGCGGCAGTTCTGTGGACGGAAACGCCTTGTTGATGAGAGAGGTCAATGGAGAATGGCCAGACTGGTTCGAGCTGACAGAAAGGCTACAGTAACTCAGATAACCACTCTGTACAATTGTAGTGAGCAGAATAGCATCTCAGAATGCACAACATGTCAAACCTTGAGGCAGATGGGCTACAACAGCAGAAGACCATGTTGGGCACTTTATGAGGACTATAGTATTCCTAATAAAGTGCTCAGTGTGTGTATTTCCTATTGAAACAGAAGCTTGGGCAGGACATATCAAAGAAATCCCTTTCTTTAAAAAAAAATGAAAAATAGCCAATAGGCTTAAGTTACATTACAGCCATGAATCATGATTTGCATACTTGCTAGTTAGCTGGAGAATGTATTAGTGGGAGGGACATTCTCACTCTCTAGAGAGCGTCTGATTGGACAACAATCTGTGTAGTGCAGGATGAGTCATCAATATTTTTGGTCTGTTTTCCTAGAAGAGAAAGAATGTAAATTTGTATATCTTCCAAAGGTCACGTTTTAAGAGTGTACTAGTATATAGATGGCTTTAAAGCTAGTAGACAAGGTCTAAAGTACGATACATACTCTACGCAAAAACGTGGCGCTATAGCGGACATTAATGTAAACTGTCTGTTTCTACTTTTCTCATTCAAGTCATCTACTGTCATGGCGGAGTAACAGTTTGAAGAGAATATTTCTGGGAAAGAAAAGCCAATAGGTTTATAGCAATGTTCCTAAATAATAATTAATTCAGGCACAGAATTTAGAAGGCAAGATTATCACCCTCTTGAGTTCTAAAGATTATTTTCATCACACAAGAACGCACGTTAGTATGTTCAACCAGACTGAATTGGCCAAACATTCGCATCTGAGTATGTGTCCTTGTGTAAAGTATGTTTCTGGTCTAAAAGCCAAAAACTCGTAAAAAATATCATGAGGTCTTTAAAAGGCATTTTTAATTGATATTTTAAGGATAGAATCACTAGATTTGCCAAAGTTTGCCAAGTTCGTGGCTTTAAATTTTTTAACCATGTCCAAAAACATAGCATTACCATGGTAAATGACCATTATACCATAGTAATACCATGGCACCAACAATATGAAAGTACCATGGTATTACTATGGTACATTGTCCAAATAAAAGGCATGGAATTACCATGTTATATGTCTGTGAAATTATGGTAATACTATGGTACAGTACATGTCTAAAAATCTATGTTAATACCATCGTACTTGTCCAAAAAAACAAAATTGGTATTACCATGGTAAATGTCCAAAAACATAGCACTAGAGGGGGTCCAATTGAATCAAAGTAAAATCTTAAATTGCATAAGGCGAACCCTTGCATCTCTAGATGCAGACTTGACATTTTATTTTATCCTAGCCCACACCCCCTCCTCCAACGCCAAGTTTAAATCTTTCTCTCATAATATCTTGAGAGAAGTTGAAGTTCCTTACCCCAGACCCTGAATTAACAGGGAGTAATACACTGATGCCTCATGACCTTTTCCAAAAGCAGTAATAACCACTCCCAGACTATCTGCCGCTTTAGGGTGGTGTATGCTACTCAAAAAAATTGTACAAAGCAGGTGGCGCAGCTGTAAATACCTAAAGAATTGAATCCTGGGAATCCTAAAATGTTGAACCATATTTTCAAAGGATCTCAACACTCCTCGAGCATATTAACCTCTCTCACAATCCACACTGACCTGCAGAAAGGGGACTTATTGATACATAATTTTGGGTTTAGCCATACGCTCGAGGCTGCATTGAAATAAATGTCTGAATTAAACACTCTGGACACTTTTGTCCATACCAAGTGTAAATGCGAGATATCGGGGTGTAACTTAACTTCTCCGTTTTTTTTTTTAAGAAATTTCCCCTGCATTTCACATTCTTACTTACAAAAACGCAAATTCTAACATGTCCTAAGTGACAAATACACCATATGCACAATTAAGGATCATCCTTTAAAGTCGGCCTCAAAAAACAGAGTGCTTTCATAATCAGGACACACGACCACTCTGATTGTCATTCCAAACACCCGTTATCATACAATCTAAACAAACATGAGATCTTATTAGATAATGGCCACCTTACTGCATTTGCTTATACAGCAGTCTTGCACTTTTCCAATCCCTTACAAAAACATGCCACCCCGTGAATCATGTTCAGTGTTAACAATGCTCATTTCTCTTTTGTCAACAGCACTGCTGTGCCAATTTACACCATACACCACGACACTGGACAATATCATTTGTCATTCTCGGTAAAGCACGTAGTTTGGTAACTTACGAGTAGCTTGCGGCTAACTGGCCGACCAATTTCAAAACACATTATTAGTTCCGTGGCTAACTGACTGACCACAGAGTGACAAAACGATTAAGTTTTTATGCAAAGTGAAAGCAAAACAGTGTCAGAAGCTTTATTAAATGTGTGTGTGTGTGGGGGGTACTGGCATAGCATATAGGTTTAATATGGTCCCATCTTTTACAAGCCACCATGCAGAGCCGTAAAAGCCTTGTCCAATTAAAGCTCTCGAGCTGTCAAACTGCACTCCACCGCAAGGCCGAGGCTATCCATGTGTGCCATTACATGCAAATGTACTTACTTGCTACTTCAAATATTAAGTGAGACAGACAGGACGGTTTGTCAAATATTTTGTCAGGACACATGCAATGCAAAACATGCACTTTTTTCAACACGGATCATCCATCACAGACTCTAGTGAAATGTACGTTTGTATTAGTGGCACCAACTGCATTAGCAATCTGGAAATTCACAAGACTGTGGGTTGCAACTTTTGCCAACCTCATATATGCATGCAAATACTCACAAAAAGTATTGTAGTGGTAATGTTTGGCATGTGGTAATACTATGGTCCTTTATATATGCTGTTCAGTGGTATTCAATAACTACCATTTTAAAGTACTTCAAAAAAATAGCATGTTAAAACCATGTCCAAAACAATTATGGAGTTACCATGGTAAATGACCATGAAAACATGGTATTACCATGGTCTCATTTCAGAAAAGCGAGTAGGACACTTTGAATACAGCCTTCGAATGCGACCTTCTTTCACAGGAATTTGGAGGATGCATAAGGTGTATCCTTCGTGGGCACTCATGACCCACAATTCTTTACTTCAATGGAAATGTCCAAAAAAAATTACGCCAATTTTCCAGTAAATATGATGTTCAAAATGCAAGTACTGTTAATTCCCAAGTTGAAATACCTCAGTAGATGGGTGCAGAGTATATAATATGTAAAATTATATGAATATATAATTAAAATAAAGTATTAGACTAAAAGTACACATGTAAAATCTATTTTATTTTCTCTTTACATCATTATAATTCTCCTAAATTTTACCTCAAACAATTCCCTTCTATAGGGACTTTGTTCCCTTCTCACTCAAAGTGCTCACTCTTGTTAAAGAGTGGCGTGCTGTCATAGCAACCATGATACGTTCCGTTTGTCCTAAGAAGGCCATCTCTTGCTTGTTTAAAGGAGGGCGCTCGGTATACTGCAGCCTTCAAAGGACGCGTCCTACCTAGCACGCAGCCTTCGAAACAAGACACAGCCAGTATGTTCAAAAGTCCATGGTATTACCATTATACAGTAGATGTCCAAAAATATATATTAATACCATCATACATGTCCAAAAAAAAAACTGTGGTATTACCATGGTAAATGTCCATAAAACACAGTATTGCCATGGTATAAGTCCAGGAAACCATAGTACCATGGTACCAACAGCATGTCCATGGTATTACCATGGTACATGTCCAAATAAAGTATGAAATTACCATGGTAAATTTATGTGTAATTATGGTAATATATGGTACAGTACATGTCCATAAATCTATGTTAATATCATGGTAAATGCCCATAAAACATAGTATTACCTTGGTACATGTCCAAAAATCCATGTTAATACCATAGTGCATAGAAATATAAAAAAAACTTAAAACAAATATTATCATAAATGTTCATGGAACGATGTTACTTGTCCAAAAAACAGTGTAATACAATGGCACCGGCACCATGTCTAAAATCCATGGTATTACCATGGTCCATGTCCAAAAAATCATGGTATTACTGTACCTTTGCAAATATCAGTGAAATCATTGTAATACCATGGTAAATGTAAAAAAAAGCATGGATTACCATGGTACCATGTCAAAAGGAATGTTTTGGACATGTATCATTATAAAATCACACTTTGTTGGATATATACCATGTGAATACCAATATGTTTTCTAATTCACTTTTCTGTTATTTCAACAACTTTCGCATTCTTTTTCTTCCTTGAAAAAATTAGCAGGCTCTATGTAAAACAACTGTGCTCTTATGTTTGGATTTTATCCTCTTTTGACTGGGATCAATGTCATATTAAAATGCAATGCAGCTGCTGGGTGAATTGGCCTCTCTTACACTGACTTAATTGAATGAGACTGGCAGAGCTTTGCAGATCTCCTGTGGACGAGGTGTGTGTGTGTGTGTGTGTGTGTGTGTGTGTGTGTGTGTGTGTGTGTGTGTGTGTGTGTGTGTGTGTGTGCAAGCTCTGCTCTGTTGATTGCCTTCCATTATTGAACCTATTGGAATCTGTTGCATTATTAATCCTAGGCGAGATAGCACGGCTGGCATTAAAATATTTCAAGGACTACAATAAATAAGATATTCATACGTTTTTTGTTTTTTTTCTAGTTCATACATTCATTCATTTGCATCTCCCTGGCAGGCACAGCACCTCTGCTTTATTCAATACATCTGCCGTACTGGCATAGACGCACATTCACATATTAATTGTGAATGGCATATAAAGCGTTGTGAAAGCACAAACTACACTGCCAGGAATCCAGTTGGACATTAGGACTTAAAATGTCTAAGTTCACCCAAAAATTAAAGTGTAATTATTTGAGTGATCTATACCATTAATGCTACTGGAGAAATATTCCATGCAGTCTTGAGTGCTTTGAATCTCTTCTTTGAATAAACAGAATAAATGTGTTGGATGCCAAAATCATCAGGCTTTAAAAATTGACTGCACAACTGATCTATTGTGATGCAAAAATGTCTGCTTTACATCCCGCGATCATGAAGTGGTTTTCAGGGAATTGTGCCTCAAAGTGAGGACATCTGGCAAGAGTACAATTGAAAGCCTGAACAGCTGTCACATCCTCTGAAGCAACTTTCAGATCTCCATCTTTTAGTTAATGCACAACTGCAGAATATAATTCTGGGAAATAACCTCAGCGTTAGAAATAACATTAACACAAAATAACAGAGTATTCACAGAATACTCAACAGACAAAGAGAGGTGAAATATAAAAGATGTGCTGAATTATATTAAAAATAGACTTTGTGTGGAACATATTACAATGTGGACCACAATAAGCCAATTTAAAAACATCAGAAATAATGTAAGTACGTCAAACATCAAAACTCTTACAAAAAAGTACAGTGATAGTATCAGTATTGATTATCATATTCATATACTATGCTTTTTGCATGGCACTCCAACCCTTACAAAAAAATCTAAATTTGTTGCTCGTTATTTTCACATGTAAGTGAGCTTCTGATTCGCTGTTTCCAGCTCTTCACCGGTAGTGGTGAACCTCTGGCAAAACTTTGGTAACAATGGACAATTTGTTACATGTTTGACGCAAACTCATCTGCATGGGAAATTATCAGTGTCGAATTTGCGACAAGTTTGCGCAATTACCATGGTACCTTCTCTAAAAAGATGGTAATCTTGAATGAACTTAAAAACTTTGAAGATTTACTAGTTCCGAACATTTAGACATATCAAATTTACAATGAAAAACGATTTGATGTCACATATAACAAATATAAGATGTTGGTTACCAAAAGACATTCTGTTTGTAGCATTATGTGTGGTTTCAGTTTCCATTTTGAGTAACCTAAAAACCTGGCCACCATCATCCACAGGACTAGACAAGACATCCTTAGGTGGGTTTCATGGGGGGCTAGGAGGGGCATTGCCCCCCATGATTTTTCTTGTGCCCCTCCAGAAACATCTGACATCCCCATCCGCTCTGATGAAGATCACATCTTGGTACCGGCCCTGATGACATCCCACGGTGCATTTAGCGTTTAGGAGTGCAGCTGAGGGGTTAAGAGCGCACACCGAAAACAATGGCGCGGTCGCTCTATTAACAGATGTAAAGCACTTAAGCGTGATGGTGCGTACACACTCAGCCAGATGGCGCCCTCTATTAGCGGATGTATCGGTAGCATGATGCATGGTGATGTTTTTCCCGCTTTTTTCCCTGTTTCTTTTTTTATAAGAGTAATGTTCAGCAGGTGCAAGCTCTTGAGCTACAAAGTGCTCAAAGTCGACAGCACGGCAGTCTAATTGTCAGTGCCTGGATTAAATGGTTTGAAACTGTGCAGCAAGGTTGGATGCATTTTTTGTCTCTGCCGTTAAAGAGAAAGTACACCCAAAAACAAAGGTTCTGAAAATTCATTAACTCTCCCTCATCATGTTCCAAGCCCATATGACTTATAGGAGTCACTATCCCTTTAAATTCATGCCCTGACATGGGCTTGAGTGGTTTAGGGAATGGAGATGTGGAGATGTCTCACTGCCAGATGAGTCGGTGCTCTTTGGTAAAGCATATGCCGGATGGTTCTGTTGTGTTTAAAGCCCCGGACGAAGTTAATGAGGTGTCAGGTGCAGTATTTGTGAGGCATCCGAGAGGCTCGGAACATGATGGGGACGGTTGAGTTCACCTTGTGTGCCTTCATGGTCATAAAACCCATTGACTTTGTTCTCTGTCTCATGGGGCCTGCGATATAGAGATTGTGCTCGTACGAAAGCTGAAAGCATGTTGAACTCAGCAACTGCACAAAGTTGTGTCACCTTGAAATATTTGATCCCATGCTGGTGGCTTTTCAATAGCCAGTGGTTAAGTGTGGAGATATCACAATGTAGATGGACAATGTAGTAGAACAAGGTTTCGATACCTGCCAGAAAAGCGTTTATAGCAATGCATTTCAGACTGGCAAAAATATACATTACCCTGCTGAGAAAAAAAACAGCTGTTTTAAGCTGGTTTAGATAGCCTCCCAGCCTGGTCAAGATGGTCTGACAAGACCATTCTAAAACCAGCAAACTGACCAGCTAAGACCAGCAAAGAAGCTTAAGGTAGTTTAAGCTGTTTTACTTTTGTTTGATAAACAATTTTGATACTGTGCATTCGCCACTTGATGTTCAATGTATAATCTGGGCCCTGAAGGAAAACCAGAAACTACATTATACCATGGCAAGCCTCTTCATAAATTAAGATTTAAATAAACATGAGCCTCTTGATTTAAAAAATATGGATGTAATGGGAGTTTGTTATTGTGATTGGTTTGGCTGCAGTGCTAACCAATATGGTACCAGCATTCCTTGTTGATTTCAGGGTGTAATTTGCATAATAAATCCTTTTGGTGCATATGGTAAGCCGTTCCTCACTGTAGTCACCATCGGGTGCAAATCAGCACAACGCACCGAGGGCAGATTGTGGTAATGTAAATCCAATTACACTTCCCTAACATGAAATAACAGTATCTGCAGAATACTCTACAACTCATAGTGCTCAACAGACTAACAGGGGTGACAAATACAAGATTTGTTTATTAACAGATGGATCCGTTCTGGACTTTTGAATTGGATGCCAAAATAATCTACATCTGGAACAAATTATTGCACCACACAGAACCACAGATGGAAGTGTTGATACAGTACATACTTTGGATAAGAAACATCTATTCATTAACTTAATCTGTGAGTTGCATGCTATACGCCAGTGCATGGGACCATGGGTCCAACAGAATAATGAATTGAAGACATTTTTACATTCAACTGTTTTGACCTTTCCTTCAAACACGTTATGAACACATCTGTTCAAAACTTAGTGAGGTTCTTACCTGGCAATATTTAGTTTACTCAACTTTATGTGGTTCCAACCACTAATGACTTTCTTTCTTCTGCAGATCACATAAGGAGCTATTTTAAAGAATATCACAATTACTAATTTCCATTATATCAATGGATAATGCTTTACTTTAAAGCTTAAAAAAAGCACTCAAAAGTGTCATAACAGTAATTCTTACAACTTATGCTTCCTTTTACAGTTTTGCTAAATGCATACGGTCACCCTGTATGATGAACAGACCAGCATTCAAGTCATTGATCAACTCATGTAAACAAAACCCAAATTAAATATAGCAACATGACAGTAACACATAACCTCATTGGTTCTTGTGCATCTTGTGAGTGAACGTCATGACACAAGGAGGTTTAATGTTAGTGATGCGTCACTATATTTGATTTGGGCTCAGTGAACATTTTGATAAATTATTTGATTTGAGATTAGAGCTTACTAGAGTGTCCTGTTGTTAGCTTAGCAACATGCTAACATTACACTCACGGAAAACCGCGAGTCAGACGGCTCATTCAACTTGAATTGCTATTTACACCAAAACATTTTTCCTTGTGGGTAAATTGTGCAAACTTACTGTCTTTAATTGCTGAGGAGTACGTTCTTCATCAAACGCAGTACATACTCTGACAGTATGGGAATTCACACACAGCTAGATCATTTGTTTCTAAGAACGGTATAATGTCACATGCGTTGGTCCAAACAGGGAAGCTCTGATCATTTGTATGCTAGATTAATCACTGCACCATGCGCAAACTATAAAAAATGCTTCAGAATCATGATTTCTTTTCATGAATACTAACTTATCAGAGCTAATTCTATTGCTCACACTGAGTCCTATCATTTGTCTTGGTTTACTGGCTTTCTTTGATGACTACTGAATCCTCGCTCATCAACCAGAACATGATTTGAGCTTCTATCACCAATGAGCTTTTCTAACCTTCCTATGGGCTGAATCCTACTGTCAGTATTGAGCTCTTCGAAACTGTCACATCACAATGATAGATTCACTACATTATAACAGCATGCAGCTGGTGCGCGGCAAGTATGTGTGGTCGGTTCGGTTGAGGCTGCCTGTCGGACATCCCCGAATGCACCCGGTCTCCTGGGCTCCGGGAAGAATAGGGCAGAAGCGCCATCTAATTCATCACTGTGGCGTGTGGGAAGCAAACAATCGCAAAAAAAGCTTAGCAACAGGAAATACCACAAACGAGACTAAAAAGCTCTCCGTGGCCCACTGGAATTTCCTCATGTTATAGCAGTGAGAGGCTTGAGAACAGTATTGGGAACCTTTACAATCAACAGAAGCCTGAGTCACATTTTGTCATGCTGTAAGTGAAGTTTGCAGGGTGAACTCACTTAGCCAGATCTTTGACATTGGACCTGTTTACACCTGGTATCAAGATGCCGTTTTTTCAGGCTTGTTTGGAAGGATGCGTCCTCCGGAGGTTGTGTCCTTTGAAGGCTGTAGTATACAGAGTGTCCTCCTTTAAACAAGTCTTGTTTAAACAGGACGGCCTTCGTAGGACAAATGGAAACGAACGTAACATGGTTGCTATGACAGCACGCCACACTCTTTAACAAGCACAAGCACTTTGAGTGATATTTGAGTGTTATTTTTGGAATTACCATTGACGCAAAGAATTGTGGGTTGTTCGAGTACACGAAGGATACACCTCATACTTCCTCCGAATTCCCGTGAAAGAAGATTGCATTCGAAGGCTGCATTCGAAGTGTCCTATTCGCTTTTATGAAACGAGACAGCCTCGATGACATATGCGGCCTCAAATACAAGTGGTCAAATGAGACACATTGACATTTATATAGTAAAACTCATCTTTGATTTTGTGACTACGTACATCATTTACTACGTCAGTTCATTACTGCATGTTTATAAACCACAAAAACGTCAAAATTCACAAAAAGATTTTCAGAATTAGACTTGAACTTTAATCCAAGTATATGAAATAGATTACTCTAGATTTGACTAATAGATATAATAATAGTTAATAGATCAAGAATAGACTTTCCAATTTTGTGTGCAATATGCATCAGATGGTCAGCGAATTGACTGTGGGAGGTCGAAGACTGTGGATTTGAGTCTGAGACTAGGTTAACCGTGCTGCAGTCTATTTGAATCCATCAGTCATATTCCTTTAAGGACTTTTCTATATGGGGTCTTTTTCACCAGACTGTAATGGAGGCATGCTGAGGGTTTCCATGACAACAATTCTCTATGTCCAGCATTGTTCATGACTACAGATTGAAATGATATCCTATGGGAACAGTTTGCCAGTATATACTGATGCACGGCCACAGCTCAGGAACACTTAGAGTCCTGGGATCTAATCCTGTCCTGACACGTCTGGGTCTGTTTAACATGATTCACTTGCAGATGGTCGGAAATCATTTTTCTAAATCCGTTAAAGTTAGAGTTGAAATATAGTGTTAAATAAGTATGAAAAGTATTTGGGTAACACTTCTTAGTAACCCTAATTAATAAGTAATTAACAAAAATGGTGTAATGCTTAGATCAACCACAGAGTTCTATTGTAAGCTCATAACTGTCAAACTGTCCAAGTGTTTTATTGGATGTATTTACAAAATGTGGGAAATTGTAGAAATTGAAATTTTTTTTAGTTTGGCTAAGATACTCTCTGTGTTCATTTTCCTTGCTCTGCAGGCCTCAGCTCACCTCCTGCAAACATCACCACATCAGGCGTCCCTAGCATCGTCACTCCAATTGTCAATGGCTTTACCAGCATCCCTCACCAGCCCAACGGACACCCTGCAGTGGAGGCTGTTTACACCAATGGTCTGTCCCCCTACTCCACCCAAAGCGCCACGGCTGCCGACACCCTACAGCAGGCCTTCACTGGGGTGCAACAATATACAGGTTAGGTTCACAAACCATTAATAGCAACTAAACAATTACATGAATGTAAGCTTTCGTTCATACACATGAATATGTACACTCACTGACGTTTTACAGTGGTAACATCTCTATTCAGTGTTATAGTCTGAAACCAGCCAATGCTGGTTTGTTGGTCTTAGCTAGTATCCCAGCCTGGTTTTAGAGGGGTTTAGGCACTTTTCAGCTGAGAACAAGTTTGGTCAGGGGACCAGCATAAACCAGCTATGACCACCCTAAACCATTTTCAGACCAACATATTAATGCTGCGTTCCATTCAAGTCGGATGTTGGATATTCCTACTTGACATCTCCAATCTCTGACCATAAAGGCATTCCATTGCCAGACTCTCGGAAGAAGATGTGTAAGGAAACGGTTAGCTTAGCAGGTGTTCAACTGTCACCAGAGACGTCTCCTAATAACACAATTGACAAACAAAGCTACAAAGCTTGCATTTGTGCTACAGGTGTACGATTATCAAAAGAGAGGGTAATTTACCATGTTTTGAACACCTGTCTCTGTAAACATTTGTTAAACAAGTTTAAATATAATTTATAATCATTTATAATTTAATGTAGGAACTTTGACTCATTTATCGATAATACTTAAAGGTGCACTCAGTAACTTTATGTGTCATTTTGGACTTACACTGAAACTTAGTGGCTTGGATGCAACATCGAAATCATGGTTGGATAGTGGGCTAAAGCACATAACTGTTAATCAGAAGGTCGCTGGTTTGATCCCCACAGCCACCAGCATTGTGTCCTTGAGCAAGGCACTTAACTCCAGGTTGCTCCGGGGGGATTGTCCCTGTAATAAGTGCACTCTAAGTCACTTTGGATAAAAGCATCTGCCAAATGCATAAATGTAAATGTAAATAGTTCACCATTTTAACACGCATTTCCAAGTTGGAATTTCGACTTTAAGAGGCGTTCCATTGCACTTTTTGAAATAGGAAGTTGAAAAATCTGACTTTCCGAGTTGGATGAAATGCAGCATAACTTAAGCTGGTTTGAGATGTTTTTTTTTGTTTGTTTTTTTTAGCAGAATTAAAGGAATATTCCGTGTTCAATACAAGTTCAGCTCAATCGTCAGCATTTGTGGCATAATATTGATTACCATAAAAATTTATTTTCACTTGCCCCTTTCTTTAAAAAAATTGGAAAAACCTGGTTTACAGTGATTTGAAAAAGTATTTCCCCCCTTCCTGATTTATTCTATTTTTGTGTATTTTTCATACTAAATTGTTTTAGATCTTCAAACGAGATATAACCTAAAACAAAGGCAACTTGAGTAAACACAAAACACAGTTTTCAAGGTTTTTACATTTTTATATATATTTAATTGAAGCAAAAAAGTTATCCAACACCTATATCGCCCATGTGAAAAACTAACTGCCTCCTTAAACTTAATAGCCAGTTGTGCCACCTTTAGCAGCAACAACTGCAACCAAACGCTTCCGATAACTGGAGATCAGTCTTTCACAGCACTATGGTGGAATTTTGGCCCACTCTTTACTGCAACAGCATCTCAATTGGGTTCAAGTCAGGACTTTGACTAGGCCACTCCAAAACTTTAATTTTGCTTCATTTGAGTCATTCAGAGGTGGATTTGCTGCTATGCTTTAGATTATTTTCTTGCTGCATAATCCAGATGTGCTTCTGCATCAAATCATGGACTGATGACCAGACGCTTTCCTTTAAGATTTTCTGATAGAGAGCAGAATTCATGTTTCCCTCAATTCTTGCAAGTCGCCCTGGCCCTGAAGCATCAAAGCATCCCCACACCATCACACTACCTCCACCACTCTTGACCGTAGGTATGATGTTTTTTTGTGGAAT
Organism: Xyrauchen texanus; assembly: GCF_025860055.1. Taxonomy (NCBI): domain Eukaryota; kingdom Metazoa; phylum Chordata; class Actinopteri; order Cypriniformes; family Catostomidae; genus Xyrauchen; species Xyrauchen texanus. The sequence goes on from NC_068325.1 coordinate 13,235,485, forward strand.
TCTGAGTTTGATTTACGTCTGATGTAACGGGACACCTGTCTTCCAAACAGTTCCACTTTCAACTCATCAGTCAACAGAACATTCTCCCAAAAGCCTTGAGGATCATCAAGGTGTGTTTTGGCAAAATTCAGACGAGACTTAATGTTCATCTGGGTTAGCAGTGGTTTTCGCCTCTCCACTCTTCCATGGATGCAATTTTTGGCCAGTGTCTTTCTGCTAGTGGAGTCATGAACAGTGACCTTCATTGATGCGAGAGAGGCCTGCAGTTTCTTGGATGTTGTCCTTGGCTTTTTTGTGAATTCCTGGAGGAGTCATCACTGTGCTGTTGGAGGAATTTTGAAAGGTCGGCTTCTTCTGGCAAGGTTCACTACTGTGCCAAATTTTCTCCATTGGGAGATAATGGCTCTCACTGTAGTTCTCTGGAGTCCCAGAGCCTTTGAAATAGCTTTGTAACCCTTCCCAGACTGACGTATTTCAATCACCTTTTTCCTCAACATTTCTGGAATTTCTTTTGACCTTGGCATAGTGTGCTACTGGGTGAGACCTTTCAGCCAACTTCACACTTTTTCCACACATGCCCAGTTGGTACTGGATAACTTTTTTGCTTCAATAAATAGCATTATCATTTAAAAACGATTTTGTGTTTACTCAGATCGCCTGTTTTAAGTTCGATTTTGTTTGAATTTTTCAAACAATTTAGTTTGAGATATACACAAAAACAGAAGAAATCAGGATGGGGCAAATACATTTTCACAGCACTGTACAATGGAAGTGAATGGGGGCCAACATTTGAACATTAAAATGCTCACCTTTTCAAAAGTATAGCCACAAGACATGCACAATATGAATGCAAACATGATTTTAGTGTGATAAAATCACTTACTAACCTTTTTTGTGTAATAGCCAAAGCTTACAACTTTGTTGCCATGACGATGTAATGTCAACAAATCCTAAAACCCTTAAATGACTGTAAAACTTCCGATTTAAACAACTTTACAGCTAAAATAATACAGTAGTTTTAACAGAAGAATTAATGTAATTGCTTTTATATATTTATAAGCTTCACATTTCTGCATTTAATAAACCCTCCAAATATTAACAGGCCACATTCACTTCTATTGTAAGTGCCTCATTGTAACTTAAATTTTTGCTTTTTTTGTTAAGGAGGGACGAGTCGAATTATATTTTGTGGTAATCAACATTATGCCACAAATGCTGATGATTGAGCTTAACTTGTATTGAACTCTCATCATTTATTGAACTGCTAACATTTTGATTAATAGTAGCACCTGCTACTTGTACTGCTTATATTTTGTTTAATATTACGGTGTGCTGCATATACTGCATATGTCTTGTTTAATACTAGCATGTGCTGCCTATACTGCTTATATTGTTTAAAACTAGCGTGTGCTGTTAAAACGGCTTATATTTTCTTTAAAATGAGTTGCGAGGATTAAACAAAAGTGTGTACTGCTTATACGGTTTATATTCTAATAGCGTGTGGCCTAATGCTTATACTGCTTCTATTGTGTTTAATACTAGCATGTGCTGTTTATACTGCTTATATTTAATACTAATACCTTCTTCTTATATTGTGTTTAATGCTAATAAGTGCTGTTTATATTGTGTGTATAACTAACATGTGCTGTTTATACTGCTTATATTATGTTTAATACTAAAAATGTGTGCTAAAAATGGATGGTTGTCTTTGACCATCCATGCATCAGTTTGTTGATTTTATTTTATTTTTTTCAACGCTGAAGTGTTGTGTTGGTAATGAGTCGAGTAGCCTTGTTCAATGCTGTATCACATAAATCCAGCCTGCTGTGCTCACAAATTTTTTTATATATATATATATATATATATATACTACAGCCATCTACCCAGCGACCACACTGACCCCTATTGGCCAAAGCTTGCCACAGCCACCACAAGTCATTCAACAGCAGCAGAGAGAAGGTGAGGGTGAGAGATTTTTATTTGTTTAAATTATAGTAGTCTTTGTGTATTAAACTGGGATATGAATATTTTAAAATTTCATTCTCAGCATTAACAAGAAAGTAAAAATGTAACAACGTTGTAATCATTGTATTTTGAAACAAAGGGGTGCTAAGGAAATCAACTGTTATTTTTATCATTTTTGCATTTAGACATTGGTGTTTCAGATGTCTTTTTTGTATTCAATGGAAAAAATGGACAAAACTGGGACAATGGAATGAACAAAATTGGTCTACAAAATGGAGTGTGTATCATAGTGAGATGGTGTGTATTAATATGTTTGCATCGCAGGACCAGAGGGCTGCAACCTCTTCATCTACCATCTGCCACAAGAATTTGGTGATAACGAGCTCATGCAGATGTTCCTTCCATTTGGAACAGTCATCTCTTCCAAGGTCTTTATGGACAGAGCCACCAACCAGAGCAAATGTTTTGGTAAGACATCAATATAGCATTGAATGTATGCTCACCAAACTCAAAAAAACATGAGAAAAAACATGTTTTTATCAGACACTATTAAAATTGTTAATAGTTGTCAATCAATATGGATATTTTTTATGGCTGATGCCGATATCTAGAGAGCAGAGTGGCTGATGACCGATTCCGCTTTACACAAAACACTTTCCATAGATGTGGCTGTCTTGTCGGGCACTTCTCACACACCTTACAGTCTAGCTGATCCCACAAAAGCTCAATGGGGTTTAGATCCATAACACTCTTTTCCATTTATCTGTTGTCCAATGTCTGTGTTTCTTTGCCCATTCTAACCTTTTCTTTTTGTTTTTCTGTTTCAAAAGTGGCTTTTTCTTTGCCATTCTTCCCAAAAGGCCTTGAGTCTTCTCTTTACTGTTGTACATGAAACTGGTGTTGAGCGGGTAGAATTCAATGAAGCTGTCAGCTGAGGACATGTGATGAATCTATTTCTCAAACTAGAGACTCTGATGTATTTATCCTCTTGTTTAGTTGTATATCTGGCCTTCCACATCTCTTTCTGTCCTTGTTAGAGCCAGTTGTCTTTTGTCTTTGAAGACTGTAGTGTACACCTTTTTATGAAATCTTCAGTTTTTTTTTGGCAATTTCAAGCATTGTAAAGCCTTCATTCCTCAAAACAATGATTGAATGATGAGTTTCTAGAGAAATCTGTTTCTTTTTTGCCATTTTGTTTTACCTAATATTGACCTTAAGACATGCCAGTCTGTGTATGCAACAACTCAAATATTGAAATGTTAAGCTTCATTTAACGAACCAAATAGCTTTTTAATCATGTATGATTAAATATACAATATTGTATATTTAATCATACAATGATTTATTGTGTACTTTTACATTTTATGAATGTGTAGAAATATTTGTATTTTTTTTTTAGTAATATATAATAAGGTCTGTTCCATTTACACCTTATTGAATAAAAAAAAACCTTATTTTACACAATATTCACTAAAAATTCACCATATTACTGTAGGTTTTTACATATAATTATTATTATTATATTATATATTAGGGGTGATATAAGACTTTATTTCTGGAAATTAAAAATTTTTGGAAATTAGATACACTTATAAGTAAATATAATTTAAAAACTATAATAAAATAAATAAAGTTATTATTGGTGTGTTAATAGTGTCTCTCAATCTCATTCCCCTTCTCACTCTTCCTGTAATTTTGTATCTTCTCTATATTATCTCTAATAATAATGACAAAATCAACATGCCTATTTCTATCAATGAAGGTACAAAAAAAATAATCCATGTTAAAATTATTTTATTACAACATTTTAACAGTGACCAAAAGCGATGAACTACTACAAAATAAGTATTGCTTATATATTCCAGCATGCAGCCAACCCCAAATCAAACAATAATCAGTCTCTGTCCCTTCTCACTGTGTAAACTCCATTCAGACACTAAGGGCTGTATTCTGTGTCAAGCCACAAACCAGAGCACAGGCTTTTCAAAACCCTGAGCCAGAGAAAAAGTCCTAAGTGAAGCAAAATGCCCCATTATGGATCAGCATCTGTTCCCACTCCAGGGGGAGACATTGCCCCAGCCACAATTAAAAGCAGCTACTGTCTCCTGGGGGAGGTTAATAAGAGATACATTTGTGAAGTAGGACCTATTTGCGGTATTGACTTATACACTATGCATTTGCTGCATAATGTCAGACCTGGGTAATCTCTGGTGGGGGCAGAGGAAGAGATGGAGCGTTGGGACTTGGCTCAGAGCACTGACATACATAGATTCCCTATTAAGCAGCCTTGTGGCTATATCGCACCCCCCTCCACACACACTTCACCTACACACGGACCCACTCCTCAAAAAGATACAGCCTTAAAATGGGGGCAGCTGCAGGCACAGTTAAGGCACCTCAGCCACTTCGCTCTCATGTGGCCGATGACCAAGGAAAGTGCCTGCTGATTTTTACGGTTCATGGCTGGTTCCTAATTACACCCGTAATGCCAGGAAAAGTGCATCCAGTCACCAAAGTCACACTTCAATGTGGGTTTTTGGTCACTGACTTTCAAGGCTTGGCTTTTAAAATCCATTGGGTTTTAACAGGAAGCTGGGGTGGTGGTAGGGAGGAATGAGGTTTACATGCTGTGGGTGGCCCCATTTCACTGTCCTATGGGGCGAGTTGTCCCTATTCTATACCACCAGTGGCTTATATATGCTCATATGTAGCCCACACAGTTGCACATATAGTGATTTTTACATTTGACCTTTTTTTCAAGTCAAAGAGGCAAATTCACTAAACAGTTGCTCCACTTTGTGTGCTGTTTTTCGTATTCACTAACCAACCACAATCCATTTATTTAACCAGGTGCTAAATTAGCTGAAATATCACTCCAGCGTATTTAAGGCCACGTCCACACTAAAACATTTTCTATTGAAAACAAATCTTTTTCTCAACGTTGTGGCCTTCCGTCCACACTGAGACTAGCGTTTTTGACAGAGGAAACTGAGCTTTCCGAAAACGCTGTCCCAAGTGGTAAATTTGAAAACGCCATCTTCATGATGTAGTGTGGACAGTGAAAATGGAAATATCTAAAAACGATGACATATTTGTTGTCATGTGACACAGTAATGTGATCCATTCAATCCAAAAGAATACATTTTGTAGCGGGTTTGTTGTGCCTGCCTTTCATTTCCTTTTTCACTATTTGTGAATTGAAAACTGGCTTAGACCTACCCAGCAATGTCTTTTCTTCGATCTCTTGCAGGTTTTGTGAGTTTCGACAACCCAGCAAGTGCACAGGCTGCTATCCAGGCCATGAACGGATTTCAGATTGGCATGAAGAGGTTGAAAGTGCAGTTAAAACGGCCGAAGGATGCGAGCCGCCCGTACTGACAGGGCTCAATCAACACAGGGCTCTCTGCAACAGCACAGGTACCAGTGTTGGATGTAATTTGATTATAAAGGAATTAGTAACTTTAATCCAATTACTTTTTATTTAAAAGCAGTGGAATGCATTACATTTTAAATTCTTGTAATCAGATTTCAGTTACTTTCAAATGTTAATTATTTTTCAGTCCATTACTTGGGTTGGACATTTCAAAAATAAAATTATTGATGTAGAATACATTTTAAATATGAATTATGTTAAGATGTATGTCTGTTTGAGTATTTGTGAGAGGTGAAGGGTGTGAGCACCCTAATGAGTCACGTGATGCTAAGTGTATGACTTGTTTGTGAAAATGAACAAGGTGGAAACATAATTACATTTAATGTAAAAAGTGTTTTAAAAGTAACTTAAATGTAAAGGACTTTACCGATGGTGGATAAAAATATTGATTTTTTGATGCATCGCGATCTTCATTTGAACGATCTCAATTCTTCAATTCCAAGATCTATTTATTACTCAGTGTGCAACACTCCACTACAATGAGAAGAAATCACTCGGATTTGCAACCAAAATTCATGCTATGCTAAAAAAAAAAATTATATTTGGCAACTGGCTGGTAAATATTTAGATACAGTATCACTTACCAGTAATTGTGTAGTATAGTGGTGCAGTATACAGCAGCGAGATCCTTTTGATGCCGGTTAAGAGTAAAAGTTGTTTAGTGTAATGTGTGTCCAAAGACAAGATTCCCACGACCCATTTTTCATTGAATAATGTTTCTTTTTAAACCAATTCTGTTCTCTAATGTCAGTTGTGTATCACAATCAACAAAAAATAAGCATTTAATTCTAATTGTGCATGGCACAGATGAGATTGTTTAGCTCAGAGGAAGAGAACGACAAATGCAAGTGGAGAACCCAAATGCAAGTTTATTAATAGACACAAAGAAAACGCGGATATTCATGGAAAAACTGAACAGGATACAAAAACAAAGATAAGCTAAACAAACAAAAAAGGCAATACAAATACTGGAGATATCTACTTGAAATCGATCACAAGAAGGAATGGTGAGAACATGAAGTCCAAACGAGACTAGACAAAGAATGAGTATTTATAGTGTTCGTGATGACAAGATTAATGGAGATCAGATGAACGTAAGTAGTGTTCAGGAGAGTTGGAGTGGGGAAGAGAGGGAGCAGAGACTCATGAGGGCTTGACAGTATGCACCCCCTCCCCCACCCCACCAGGCAGCGGAAAAAACAACTTCATGGGCGGCCTCGTCTCTATGGAGCAGGACGATCTGGGTGTTGACAATGGAACTGTGTGAGGAGCGATGGGTCCAGGATGTCATGGCGAGGTACCCAAGATCGCTCCTTCAGACCATACCCCTCCCAGTCAATGAGGTACTCTAACCAAACCAGGAATCCAGGTTGGTCTGGACAGTGTAGGCAGACCATCCTCTTGGAGCAGCGGCGGGGAGTGACTCCTATCAGTCTTTATGGAGGAGGGAGAGAGAGAGGGCAGGTGAGGTTTGAGGAGGGACACATGAAAGGATGGAGAAATACAATAGTGTGCAGGGAATGTTAAACGGTATGTGACAGTATTCATTTGTTTATTGAGAGTGAAGGGGCCAATAAATAAAGGACATTGCTTTTTGCATGGGAGTTTGAGACAGATATCCCTGGTGGATAGCCACATTTGGATGCATGAGGATAGGTGCCGACATGAAGGAAGCTTTCAATTGCTGGAAGGCCTCAGAAGGTTGTGGTGACCAAGTGAAGATCCTAGGTTTACCCTTGAGGAGGCTGGTGAGTGGTGCTGAAGTTCCGGATGAAACGTCAGTAGACATTTGTGAAGCCGAGGAACTTCTGAAATTCCCATCAAGGTTGATGGTGGGGTCCAGGTCATCACGGCCCGTACCTTGGATGGGTCCATCTGCACTCCATGAGGACTTATGATGTATCCTAAAAACTGCATGGATGTTTGGTGAAAGAGACACTTCTAAGCTTTTAGGTACAGACCATGATCTTGAAGGCATTGCGGGACCAGCCTTACATGATGGACATGTTCCTCTAAAAAGGGGAAGTAGATAAGTATATTGTCGATGTACACCAGAACATCTCAGAAGATCACGTTCATGTAGGACTAGAAGACTGAGGGGGCATTGACCAGTCCACACAACATGACCTGATATTTGTTGTGGCCGTAAGAAGTGATGAATGCGGCCTTCCACTCGTCGCCTTCTCGGATACAGATCAAGTTATGCACTGCAAAGATCAAGTTTGGTAAATATGTTGGCCCCTCTCAGAAGTTCCAGGGCTGTAGGAACTAAAGGCAATGGGTACCGGAACTTCATGGTGATATTATTAAGTGCACGGTAGTCGATGCAAGGTCAGAGACCTCAATCCTTTTTCGCTATGAAGAAGCTGGATGCGAGTGGTGATGTGGATGGGTGGATGTAGCCCTGTCTAAGGGCTTCTTCTATGTACTTTTCCATAGCTTGTTGCTCAGAAATTGACAAAGGGTAGACTTTCCCTGGAATGATGTGGAGGAAGTTGGGAGGATTTTTGTGGGATAAACACCTCAGCAAATTCCAGATAAGCAGCAGGTATGGATGTCTCAGATGGTGAATAAGGGCTTTCAATTGTGGTGGTGTGGCACAGGAGGGGTTCAGGATGAGAAATACGAACAGGCATTGAAAGGCACTGTGAAAAACAACATGAGCCCCATGCAGTTACCTCATGTGTGGACCATGATATGTCATGATTATAGGAGGATGTTTGGTTTAGAGTCAGGGAGAATGAGTAAAGGCAAGGATTCTGTGTGGAGGGCACTGATCTGGATGGAAAGGGGTTCCATTTGGTGGGTGATATAACCTGAGCCGATAAGTTTCCCTTTTACTGAGCAGATGGGTAGGAGTCTTTCTAACTGCTTGATCCGGAGGTTGAGCCGGTTGAGGAGTAAGGGCAAGGTGCCTGCCAAACCGTAGTCAAGAAGAGCATGAACAATGAAGGAAGAGGTAGCAGCTTTTATGAAGATGTCAATGTAGAATGGTTTGCTGGATACAGGTTCACAAAAGATGGAGCTTACCAGCAGCCTGGGAGGATGGATGGGGCAGTTGGCGACGTGGTGGTCCACAGCTCCGTAATAGAGGCATAGGTTTTTTGTGATCCTCTTTCGTTCAGCCAGTGTCAGACAAGCAGAACTCACTTGCATAGGTTCCTATTCCTCATTTCGAGAAAGAGAGATGGGTGGAAGTGTGTAACTGACTGTAATTGAACACTGTTTGAGGTGTTGTTCTACGCAGTTGGAGTATTGAACGAGGGCTTCCAAACAACGTGAGTCATCAAACCCAGCAAGATGTATTTGAAGAGATATTCATACCCTTTCAATAGTGGATGATCAGTGCTGGTTCATTCCAATGGCTGGCTGAGGCTAGCATGTGGAAGCATAGAGGATATTCAGAGACAAACAAATTTCCCTAATTGAAATGGCTCAGTTGCTCACCGGCATGGAAATCCCCAGCGGATGGTTGAAAACCTTCTGGAAGTGCACTGTGAAAGCCCCTATGGATTGCATAATGGAGCCTCCCTGTTTCCACGTCGCGTCTCCCTATTGAAGAGCTTTTCCGGTGAAGAGGAAGATGATGAAAGCAATCTTTGAGCAGTCATTGGGGAAATCGCTGGGGTTGTCTCAAAAGCCAAGGAACACTAGAGGAGAAAACCGCTGCACTCCTCTGCAGTGCCAGAGTAATAAGTGGGTTATGCCATTGGACCGAGTAATGTCGGAGAGCCTTGCGGGTGCTGTAGTAGTAGAAATAGAGTCAGGGGCAGCGGAGAATGAGGCGATGGGTTGAGCATTCCAGAGTTTATCCAGGAGAATCCAAATTTCATAGAGCGTCCCCTTGTGTTGCTGGAGCTGATGCTCAAGTTTGGATAATCGCTCGATGTGATACACTGCTTCTGCTGGGTTTATGTTGTAGAGGGTCTAGTCTTCGTTTATGCTCAGAGGAAGAGAATGAAAGAAGTGGAGAACCCAAATGCAGGTTTATTAATAGACACAAAGAAAACACGGTTATTCATGAAAAACTGAACTGGATACAAAAACAAAGATTAAGCAAAACAAACAAAAAAGGCAATACAAATACTGGAGATATCTACTCGAAATCTATCACAAGAAGGAATTGCGAGAACATGTGAAATCCAAGTGAGACTAGACAAAGAATGAGTATTTATGGTGTTCGTGATGACATGATTAATGGAGATCAGGTGAGTCTAATTAGTATTCAGGAGAGTTGGAGCAGGGAAGAGTGGGAGCTCTGCTCTTCTGATGAGGGCCTGACAAAGATAAAGCCATTCTAGTCTCTCTCGTTAACATGTGCTCATTTACAAATTGTCTTTACAGAGATGCTGGTTTTGTTAAAGAGACCGTACCGGTTTTCGCACATTTTCAACAAATCAGTGTAAATACTTGAAAATAGTGCAAATGATGCAATTAATTAATAAACATGTAACAAAAAATAATATATGAAATATAATTTCTTATTTATTGATGGAATACATGGATTTGTTTGTTCCCATTGGATTTCTGTGTGTGTATATTGTGTGTGTGTGTGTGTGTGTGTATATATATATATATATATATATATATATATATATATATATATATATATATAAAACTAGATATACATATTTCTATAAATGCTAGATACTTGTTATTATATCTTTTATATCTATTATATCTCTTTTTTTTCCTTTACAGGATTTGAAGAGTGAAATCTCTAAAGGAATTTAACATTTTCTTTAAAAACAAACCAGAAAAACATGAATGGATTTTTTTTGAAGACATATCAGAATTTATTTTATGAAGATGTTCAGAACAGAGGAGGGTTGCAGGTGAACAGGCACCCGTGGACAAAACCACAAAACTCGGCACAGCGTATGAAAGACATGAGGAAGATTTCTCAAAAGACTTGCTGAGCTTGAATCGTCAGTCAAGCAACAAACAAAAAGAAAAAAAATAAGCAAGAACAACTTCGATTTCTATATACATATTATACACACATATGCTATTTAAAGGAAGAGACGGCTATGGCTTTTATTACACTGGACTAATGAGGGTTAAACTTGAAGACCAAGGAAAACTTCAGTGGAAAAAAAGGAGCTCTTCTTGTCCCGCTAGCGGACTCTCTTTGTTTCTCTTTCCCTCCTTCCTTTCTTCTGTCACTGTCTCTCAGCAAACGCAGGACTTTTCTGTGGTCACCAAGGTTTGCATACCCTCAGTGAAACTGATATGTATTTCACCCACAAGGGACCAAAGGACCAAACATTTTTATTCCTCAAAAGAAATATATAGTATTAATATCAATACTAATATTACAAACTACTACTAACGACATGCGTTTTAAGAAAAAAAACAAAAAACATTATTATTCGCTTCAGGTCAGAAGAGGAAAGGGATTTTAATTTCTTTTCCTTTTACATTTATAGCTACTGGGTTTCAGAATATTTAAACAAAATATTAAAAAAATGAAGAAAAAAAAAAGTATTTTAAAAGCTATACTATTTTAGTGGAGTAGAATATGTGGATTGGAGATTGTTAGGAGCATGTTCAGGCATTTTTCATTAATGAAGAAAAAAAAAAGGTTGAAGAGGGGTGGGTAAACTGTCCATCGTCCATTGTCTTTTTGCTCTGAGGTTTCTCAGATGTCAGAAATAGGCTCACATTCCAGAGAACAAATGCTGAATATAGCTATATATGCATGTTCAAAGTATTGCTGGTTTAGCAAAAAGCAAAGACTACTTTTGTAGTTATTCAGTACACATACAATAAGCAAACATATTTATCCAAGAAAAGCTTTACTTATCAAGCATAATAAAGTACCTGTGCTGAACTGCAATATTACAGCTGTAGCCATTGCACAGGTAAATAATTACAACAAAAAGAACAACAAAAAAAATACTGTTAATGCTCGCCTCTTGACAGGGGATGGGAAATATTTAATAGTATTTATTTAAATGGTTTAGTATAGTTTCTAGTTTGACTTATTCAGGTCTAAAGAATATTACATTTGTTTATTTTGTCTACGAGCACCATGACTGTGCCAGCCTGATCTCATGAAAAAAAAATTAAAAACGTGGTTGTGGCGACATTTTTTGCAAAATTACATTTACATGGTTCCTTACATTATCGCGGGCGTTCTGAGTTGAAATTACCACTGAGTGGCATTTAAAACAGAGAAAACCCACCTACCTCCCTGCCCTAAATCTTAAACCTAAACCTAACAAATAGAGTCGTAAAAATCAACACGTGATGTGAAAAACGCAATTGCTAAAGCAACCACGTAATTGTTTTGGTGCTTCTATGACACTTTTGGCTCAGGTGTCGACATGCATGATCTAGAGCAGGGGTGGGGAACCCTGCTCCTGGAGGGCCACTGTCCTGCAGAGTTTAGCTCCAACCCTAATCAAATCGAGACCATGATTAGTTTCCTCAGGTTTGTCTGATTAGGGCTGGAGCTAAACTCGGCTGGACAGTGGCCCTCCAGGAGCAGGGTTCCCCACCCTTGATCTAGAGGATTCGTACCCCGTCCTTAGTCTTGCAATTGCAAAGCTCTATCAGTTGAGCTACCACACAATTTGAACGTCTTCAATCAAGCTTGTAAATGTAGTTGGTTATGTAATGCAAAAATTCTAATGTATTGCCTTATAAGTCATGCGCTATAGTAAAAGTGTGTAAATATCAAGAGGACATATTGTGAGCAACAAAACGAAAAACGTGTTTCTGAATTGATCATCTGCAATTTTCTCGTGATTTGTGTGAAAGGGATTAAAAAAGTGATTTTAGAAGCACCTCTACTGTTCATTTCACCAGGAAATTACCACGATACATACATTGAACCACGTAGAATTCATTTTGCAAAAATGTTGATATACGTGATTCAGCGAGATCAGGTCAGACTGTGTTTTGTAAGCATCGCTTAACTTCACCATACCAATAGACCAGCAGAGCTTTCATATCATTTCATGAAGCAACATTCAAAGACATATGTTTACTCAACCTACATTACCTGTACATCAATTTAAACACATGAACACAACGGTTCGTGCCAAATGCTAAATAATATCTTATAAAGCACATTGGTAAATAGACCAAGCCAAGCAGTTGCAAAGATATACAGCCTTAAACATATGAGAGGTTAAATACAGTCCACAAAATGCCCTCATTAGGGACCCTATTGAGGGGATACACTTGTTATTGCTTACAATGTCTGAAGCACATTAGAATTTTACGGGGATCATATGGCAGCATAAATCAAATAATTCAAATGGATATTATTGCATCTGAAGCATGCACAATCGATTGCACGTTGACATTTCCCATGGGCATCTGACAAACACAGTTCACTTTATAAATAAATATGTTTAAGATATATAAAATAGTTCTGGAAGACTTGTCAAACAACCATAAACTTCTCTTCAACTCAGATGCAAGCAGGTTGAATCCACAAATAGCCCATATTTCCAACAATACGTATCTCAGGCTGGTATGGATTAGCAAGACACTAACTGTCTACGAAGGCCTAATGAGCAGCCTGTAAACGAGCTTACGAACAGCTTGCAAATAGGAGCTATGGGGGGGGGGGGTTTACATTCGGAGCAAACTGTTCCATCAATAAAAAAGGCACGGAGTCTGACATTATGGTGTACTTAACCACAGCTGTTGGTTTTTTCTCAGACAAGCCACAAATATACTCGACTCTGAAGCACTTGTGTTTAGGGAAACGATACTGACAAGAATCTTAAAGACCCCATGACATCAAAAATATAGTTTTGTGGCCTTTATTCCATGTTTGTTTGCTTTGAGGTCATCTATATGCTAATGAACTCTTAAAGGTTAACTAAATTAACTTTTAGCAGATACTGTATATGCACATTTATAATTAGCAGTCATTCTCTTCAGGGACAACTGACCAAAAAAAATTATGTCTTCTCACGCACTACAATTTTTGGTCCAATGAAATGCTCTCTAGAATGAGATTGCCTCTTCCCCTAATAACACCCACCTCTGACTAGCAATTCAAGTATTTTTCCCATTAATTGAACTAAACCATTGAACCAAACCTGCCAGCCCCGAGGTGAATCACACCAATTTAAACTTTGATTTAAAACAACCCCAGAAAAAGTATTTCTGCGCCACCAATCGGAATTGCAAAAAACAGCTTTCTGAATATCCTCCCCATCTGCCATAGATCAAACAAAGAGAAAGTCCCGCCCCCCTACTCATGCCATTGGTTGAGTAACATTTTTGGGGTGAGTGGGTCTCTCTAAACGAGCCACTTGTATAGTGCCACAGAAAGACAGTGCCTACAGTATTTGAGGAAATTAACCAATGACTTGCTTACATATAGTTGTCTCTGTATATTAAGCTAGAATAAAGTATTTTAACACTGAAAAACTTGCATACTTCAGCTTTAAAGCCTAAAAGTTTATGAAAATCAGACAAAAAGACAAAGTCACAAGACTGTGTACTTACCGTCTTTCATTAAGGGAATGAACTGCAATTCCATGAAGCATTGTGAATGACGTAAAAACAAAAAATAAATACAACTTTTGATTTAAAGTTGTTGATTATAAGTAAAGGAACAATATATCTTGATTAAATTGCAAGATGTTTAAATATTTGCAAAAAACTAAACAAAACAAGTTGTTTTAGAGTGTAGGGAGACCAAATCAATTGCTGCAGAGCTCTTTTAGCGCACTTTGTTCACCGCGATTCTGTGATTGGTCAATCGTTTCTCTTCAAGATCATGAGTAGTGTAGCTCTTCAACATAAATTCTTCTATTAAACTATTAAAGTTGATATAACGTGGACTGATGGCATCAACAGAAGCATTTACCATTGATGTACAAGCTCAGAGCTCACGGTAGGTCTGTCCTTGAAGGTTGAGAAGTTTTTGTTAAAAAATCAAAATAATGAAGAAAATTAATTGGGATTTTACTTCTGGAACCAGACTGTTGCACTCTATAGCAAGTAGCAAATCATGTACATGGCTGTGAGGTAAACAAATGGCGATTGGCTGCTTAAAAATAAGAGGTAAGGATTTCGATATTTTCCTCCTAAACTTCCTGTTTCAACAGAAAGTATGTCAACACAGGAAAGTCAAGTGATTTCATGGGGTCTTTAACTATTATCAAAATCCCATTTAGAGGAGCACAGAGGCAGTGTTAACATGGACCGTTTCCCAGATACAGGTTTAAATGATTATTTTTATGCATTTCAAGTTCTCATCCGCTGTTTTCGTATTTTTGTTTAGCCATACTGCCCCAACGCTATGTCGATAACGCACTGCCTTTACAGAAATGCCAAAACTAATGATACCGCCACAGAAGTACAAGACGTTTGAGACCTCGTATAACTCGCAAATAAACAGAAATCGATATAAAAAACTAGAGCTTGAGAATCTAGGTAGGAAAGAAAAGCACATTTTGACCTCCTTTGATTTCCACTGTGGATATGTGACCTGTTTGTCTTACAAAAATATGTCTGTATGTTAAATATTTAATCTCGCACACGTCAGAAATACTTTTTGTCGGGAAACATTAATGTCACCGTATATCACGATCGTTTTTTTGCCCTCAGGTCACGTTGAAATGGATCGCATTTGATTCACAGGTTATAATGGCCTTTTTCTGGTGAACCCTTCTCCATTTCATTTCTCCCCTCTCCTGTCCTGTGGTGGTATCAGTACGGTGTGATATACAGACATGCCGCCTTCGGGCATCGGCGGTCTAATAACCTCATGTTACAGGGGCCTTCCTTGCAGAATCTCTCCATGCCAGATGTGAATTATTAAAATCAAATTAAATTTGGCCTGCATGTAAAAGCAAGTGTAATACAAATTAAAAATGGCAACTAGTGCCTGAAGTTTAATAAGTTTGAAGGATGATATCATTACAGCCTGAAAGTAAAAAATGAGATTGGAAAGGCATATAAAATGACACCGGAAAACGTGACTTGATGTGTTAAACCGACAATGTTAAATGGATTGTTTCCCCAAAACTGACAATTCTGTCATTGACTCAACCTCGTGTTGTTTTAAAACAGTTGCAGACAACATAAGGGTGAGCAAATGATAGAGTTTTTATTTTTGGGTGAACTATCCCTATAAGAGATGAAGGGGATGCATTGCACTACAGGTATTTCTGCAGAAATCAGACCAGCATTTCATGCTTGTGTTTTCATTCAAATCATGTTTCAGTTTGGATTTTCATCTTCATGACGAACTTTGATCTATGAGCATGCTCAAGGGGGGCAAGGGTGGGAAAGCTTTGGGGGATAAAGTGTTATAAAGTTACTACTCATATTAACAATATGATTCTTTAACTATGGTTTGTATGCTAAGGAAAGTAGCTTATTATAGATATTAAATCTGTATATTAGGGAACAGCAGCACAGGAACCTTTTTCAGATTCTATGGGGGAGTAGTGGGCGGGGTGGGGCGGGTTTTTTGCGTTATAAAAAATCATGTTAAAAGTTCTGGTTTTCTCAGCACAAAGCGTTAGGAAATATGTATTAAGAGTATTGATTTTGCTGTGTGAAATGTGCAGTGGGAGAGCCAGGCACTCCTTGCGCTGTTCTTAAAGCCTGGATGAGACAATGCTGTTTACAGTTGTTTTAGGTTTCTTGTTAATGTTTGTTGTTTTCTTTTGATATTTTCCAAGAAAAGAGGAGAGCACCATGTGATGGATGCACCATCTTTCTCTGTGATATGATTGGTGCAGCATGAACAACTGCAATGAATAGTGTTTTTATTTATTTATTTATTTATTCATTCATTCATTTAATTTTAGAGACAGTGAAGATACATCCAAGACATTTGCCTGAGAAACCAAACATCCTTTTGACATTTCTCAAATACTTGCTGCTTACATTATTTTACTGTTATGCCGACTCATCTAATGATTTGCCAATTAATTTTCAAACAACGATTGTTTATTTATTTATTTATTTATTCCTGACATTGATCTGTTTATGAATCGCCTATTTATTGGTTATGTTTAGAAAAATGTATGCATCAAAATGAAATGCTTAATGGGCTTCTCTCTTTCTCTTTTTTTTTTCAATTTTACAATAAAATTTTTAATTAAATATGCAGTCTATTACTTTTACTATTCGTTAATGTATAGCTATATATCAACAAACAGATTTATGTACTTTAGTACTTTATACATTGAATAACATGAAAATATTAATTTGAATATTCAACATGAAAAGTAAATTCTACATTTGTTCTTAATTCAAACATTAATGCTCAAGCTTAAAAGTAAATAATATTTATGATTGTTTGTTATTTATCAAAAGGTCATCATGTCTGAATCCTAAAGAAAAAAACTTTGTCTCATTTATTTGTTAATTTAAGTAAATTTCTCAGGTAAATAAGTACATTTTACTTAACTTTTCAGAGCTGGTGTTCTCAGCATGACTTGAATAATTAATGAGCTTGCATAGTTTCACTGATTGCAAGTTCATTTAAACCAATTTTATTGTTGATTTTGTTGTTACGATTGGTAACTTCTTGTTTGCTACTCAAAATCACTTGTTCATGATAATCAAAAGGATCTTTTCATTGTTACCGTCATCGTGTTTTATGCACCAAGTGTTGAGGTCTGGGTGCACAGCTCTGTCTCTGTCACCATTAAAGCAAGGTGATGTTGTCTAATAGATACAAAGCATGCATTAAGCTTCCCTGTGTCATGTGATACATGATTAAGTATCTTTAAAAAAGCATTGAAATGCCAGTATACCTTTAAAAGCATAGCTTAATTCATTTCTACATTGCTTTAGTAAAATGTACAAACAAAAAGTGAGTCAAATTGGCTTCGAACAGAATATTGCAAAGTAAGTTCCAATTAAAGCCACCAAGAATTATATGTAGCATTTTCTTGGAAATATGGTTTGTTAAATTTACTAGCAATTGTTGCATGGAAATTGTTTCCTAGTTTTTTTTTTAAGTAAACCTCACCCCAAATTTCCATTAGTGTACGGTATCTCACATTTTTATAAATATTTGATTATATCTTTTCATGTGACAACACTGAAGAAATGACACTTTGCTACAATGTAAAGTAGTGAGTGTACAGCTTGTATAACAGTGTAAATTTGCTGACCCCTCAAAATAACACACAGCCATTAATGTCTAAACCGCTGGCAACAAAAGTGAGTACACCCCTAAGTGAAAATGAATATGTGTGCATTTTTACCACTATCCAAGTTCCAACTGTCTTGAGCCTACAGTAGATAGATCAAAATCAAATTGTCATCATATTTGCTAAGTATAAATATTCATCCATAGATTAAATATTTGAATTACTCCTAGGAACAAGCTTACTAATAAAATGCGATATAAAGTAGGTCGGGAACAAGACAAATATCCTAAATTGTCCATACAGTGTGAAGCCACATATTCAGGCGAAGACATATGAAAGAGTGAATGTACAGTTTGTCCGGCAGCTGAAATATGGAAAGAGTATAAATGAGAATGTGGTTGAAATATTATCGTAATGAAAAGAGGAGAAAGAGAGAGAGAGAGAGTGGAGGCATTGGCTCATGAAATAAATTGGCCCAATTACAATAAAGTGTGGCTCTTGGTCAGCGTGCGGGCCCAGCAGTTCATCTTTATTACAATCTGTTAATGAAAATCAATCCTCCTCCTGATAGACTCTTATCTGCACTGCTTCTGAGCGGCTCACATGCGGGAAGATAATAAATTAGGGTAATATTGCCTTTGATGAGGGAGTGAATTGCAAATTATCATAACTTTCCAAGATTTATGATACAGATGCCACATTTTTTAGGTTCGGTTTTTCCAGGCTTGGAGTTGTACAGGGGCCATTTGTTAAAAAGTTCTGTAGCGCAGAGTTATTAACAAATATACAAGGTGGTACCTGTGTACAGCGCAATGCGCATGAGGGATGTAGGTTTGTCGACTTGAGAGGAAAAGAATGACCTATGTGAAGTTTATTTCATTTAATATAAATTTAAATAAACATTTATTTTAAAATACTCAAGCTTACTTTTAAGGGTTTGCATGGTTTGGCTCTGAGCTTTTAATTCATTTATACCCCAAAACGTGATCCCCGTTCAGGTCTTTTTATAGTCCCTCTGACAATTTATTTTTATGCTCTAAAAATAAATCTTATCTTGAAACATATTTCAGGAAAGCTTTTCCTTACTAAAGTTTTTTTATGTAAAGCACCTTGAGAAGCTACATTTAATGGCGCAATATCAAAATAAAGTTTATTATTATTATAACCACATT
Source organism: Xyrauchen texanus (assembly GCF_025860055.1). Classification (NCBI taxonomy): domain Eukaryota; kingdom Metazoa; phylum Chordata; class Actinopteri; order Cypriniformes; family Catostomidae; genus Xyrauchen; species Xyrauchen texanus. Next base: position 13,254,144 of record NC_068325.1, read on the forward strand.
ATTTGTTTCTTTCCAAGGTAAATTGAAGAATAGCCTAAAAGTAATCCAAACAAAATCAAGAAGTATTGAAGACGGAAATATTAAAGTCAACATGAAATGGCATTCGCAACCCAATTTACTTCTGTAATCTGATGTATTTCCAAGACAAATTTAGGATGGGACTTGATTTTATCCATTGGGAAGTTATTTAAACATTGAAAGTGCACTGGAGTGGAGCCACACCTAAAGCAACTTCAAAGTAGGTTGTGTTGGACTACTTTCCTCCTGGCTGAAACAGCATCCATTTTTGAGGATGCTTTTTGACCAGGGACATGGAATCTCAAGGTCAAGTTCACCAATGAAAGGTCAACGTATCCCAATAGTAATGTTTCATATCTACCATTATTTACTTTTGCTGTAACCTGAATTACTTTAATGTTAATTTACATTAAACTATGGGTAATTATTGGCAAGATTTTAGAAAGGCTGTATTAATTACCCCCTTACAAAAATAGCGAGAGTTCTGGCAAAATAGCCACAAAGTTGCTGCAAATATGCCACTCCTTATATTCACATGCAAATGAGCTTGTGGTTCACCGCAAATGTTTGCCTGGAGTTTGCAGCTCTTCACTGCTAGTGATAAACAATGAACAATTTTCTGCAAGTATAATCAGTGCTGAATTTGCCAACAAGGTATAGCTGCAGGCCGGAGACCTCCAAAAGGGGGCAGGGTTACACTAGAAGATGCAGGATTATTTCAAAACGGGATTGCGCCAAGTCAAAATGTTGGTGTCACTTCCACTCACATTTAAGGTTAGGGAAAGGGTAAGGTTAGGAGCTCCCTATATCTTTGCTGGCGGTTTAGAGGAGCTCTGCCTACACCTATATCCTTCTCGAATTTGCAGCCAATTTGCCATGAACTCACGATTTTTGTAAGGGAGTAGCCTAAAACAATGCCTGAATAACTATTTGGCTATTGCTTAGCATTAACCATAATGTCAACTGAAAAGCAATGTAAGATTTATAGAGGCAGAGCAAGTTACTAAATTTTCATGAAAGATTACGAAGTCTAATTAATTAAATAAGCCTAATACGCTTTCAAACACAGAGATAAGGTGCAATTTACCCATGGTGTAGAAAACGAATTATTTAAATTCTTTCGACATTGAAAATACTGTAACTACACTGAACTGAGATCCAATTAGGACTTGTGACAAGACGTTTGAAATGGTGAGAGTAGGCATCAATAAAGCATGATCTTGCTTCGTTTTATTCAGCATATTGGGCCTGTGGGACATCATTCACCATAATAATTACTAGAAACTGGTTTCCAAACGTATCTTCTAATTGACAGATTCGTCCAAATCTGGCATGGTAAATGGTCTGCACTTATATCGCCTTTTTAACCTTAGCGGTATTCAAGGTGCTCTACAGTGCGTCTCATTCACCCATTCACCAACACATTCACACACCAACGATGGCAAGGTGTTAGCCTGCCATTGGGAGCAACTTGGGGTTCAGTGTCTTGCCCAAGGCCACTTCAGCATGTGGAGTCATGTGGGCCAGGAATCGAACCACCTACCCTGCTATTAGTGGATAACCCGCTCTACCACCTGAGCCACAGCCGCCCAGTTCCAAACCTGTGTGACATTCTGTAATTTGTGGAACCCAAAAGATATTAGACATGTTAGAGACTGAGGGTGCTTTCACACTAGCACTTTTGGTGCGCACCCAATTGACGTCAAATTCGGTTCGTTTGGGTGGTGTGTGAACGCTGTTTTCCAAACTCAGGTGCGCACCCACGAACTGAACCCAAGTCGTCTGGTTCATTTGGACTCCAGTGCGGTTTGCTGCTAATATGAACGCAATTGTACCAAATCGCGCAAGTGAGCCCTTATTCATGACGTATAATTTGCGTCTTTGCAGACTCCCAATTATTATGGTTTAATTAATTTCTCATACCAGCTTGTGTCCAAATAAATCACCTTCAGAGAGCAGCTCATATTCTTCACTCGTGCAACGCATCCGCTGGCTCGTGGCTAATATTCTACACATCATTGCACATTCAATGCTTCTGTGGCAGACAAACATAATTGTCGTTTTGTACATGTCAAGTTTTGGTGGTAAATCCAAAGAGATGAATATTTCAATAACACAGCGAAGCAGATGTCTTCTTGAGTTGTTGCCTAGTTACAGTATAAACAGCTGCCGCTTGTACTCACGTTGATGGCATAATCGGGCTTCGGTTCGGACCCAAAAAGTATGATGTGAACAGAGACCAGAGGGGGCAGGGGAGGGGGGAGAAAACAAACTCTGGTTCGGTCCAAGCAATCGAACCAAGTGTGAAAGCACACTGACAGTCTCATTCACCATTCCCTTTTAAAATATGGAGGAGAAAAAACATGCATTTAAAGTAAATGGACTAAGGCAAAAATTCTGTCTGATATGTCCTTAATTGTGTTTCCATGGAAGAAAGAAAGTCATTTGTTTTGAAACAGCATGAGGGTGTATGATGACAATTTCCATTATTAATAATAAGAAGAATGATTATTATTAGTATTATGTAACACATGTTGTGTATTATGTCATGGAATATTGGGGCGTAAACATCAATTATGTTATATGTGAAAGTAACTAGGTACTAGCTACTTGAGTATATTTTTAATTGGATACTTTCTTACTCTTACATATGTAATTTTCAACATTACTACTTTTACTTGCCCTGCGATGGACTGGCGACCTGTCCAGGGTGTCCCCCGCCTTTCGCCCAATGTTAGCTGGGATAGGCTCCAGCCCCCCGCGACCCTGTACACAGGATAAGCGGTTGACGATGGATGGATGAACTACTTTTACTTCTAGTAAAAGTAATTGTACTTTTACTTGAGTAATGATATTGGCTACTCTAACCGCCTCTGGTGATAAGTGGTATTTTGGCGTTATCAACATGCCATTTTGGTGTTATGAGTGCCATAAAAACAAATAACTTCGAGGTCTCAAGATGTGAAGACCTCAGAGTAGAATCTCAGAGAAATTCCGACATGAAGTGAATGGAGCTTGAGGCATCGCCCACACTAATCCATATTTGAAGTTTAAACCTCTTTTTTCAGTTTCGTAATGTCATTGTTTTATAAAGTATGTAGTTATGGAAAAATAAATTAAACTTTCCTTTTTCGGTATAGAGGAAAACATAATTTCAGTGTAGAATGTGTATTAAAAATGAAAACGGATTAGTGTGGAAATTGCTTATGGCAGCTTTACAGTATTCAGAAAGCCTTAAATGCTTATGGTTCCTAATTAATTAATTTTAAAAAGCATTTGTTTAAAGAGAGTCATCTATCTGCAAATTAATCAATCAAGGTGCGGACATGCCCCGTGCTGTCAGGTTTAAATGTCTATTTATCTTGCCAAATATCCTATTAATGTCAAATTAATTTTGCACTGCAAATATTAATCACGCTAGAGGTTTTATTTTAATTCATTAGTTCAATAATTGTCCTTGTTTATTAGATCAAAGTGAGCAAAGAACAAAGTGGATTGTCTTTACTGCAGGTTTGTTTATATACCTCATTATTTAACTTGAACAGAGATAGACCTCGTTATAATAGACTAATTAAAAGAGGGGATGCATAGAGAGAAATGTTGAACATAATTAGACAAAATACATAAAATTCGAATTAAAAACACAAAAATCCCATTCAGTGATAGAGTAAATCTGTCAGTATGTTAACTACAGGAATGCGATACTGTTGCTTCTACACGACGATTTCTGGCAGATCTTTGCATGATGAGCTGCCTGTTCTAGGCACATTGGGGGCCAGTAAAACTTGAGAGTGATTGAGTGTCAAGAGCTCTAAAGTACAAGAGAAGGGCAAGGTTGGAAAATGCTTAGTTTAGCATGATGAATGTGGTTATACTGACGACGATTCAATCTCTGTCACATGACCCTGTCTACCGGTTTCCACCCGAGGCCTGAGGGAATCTTAATGGAGACCATAGGAACATGTGAAATGGTTCATGTACATTGTCGATATGTAGTAGGACCGCTTTAAACGGCATTGTTCAAAATGTGAAGGACAAATGTCAACTGCACACATGGATCACCGGTCAATACTAGCACATTCCATTCTTGGGGGTAACTTGAGCCTGGTTTAGAAAAAAGACACAAATGTAGTCATCTACTTTGAAGGTCTACGAATAATTGTTATACCACTGAATTGGTTTACAAACCTTCCAAGGTGTTAACTTTTTTATGATCTTTTTTTTATTTAATGGCTCTGTGGACTATTTCATTTAGTCTATAATTTTTCTATTATGACTTCTAAACTGTACAACTGGCCGTTTTCACAGGCAGTAGAATTCCTACATGGCTGTGCTATCACTCAGCAGGGCATGGCTGGGTCTAAGGGTGGGCTAGAGGGGGCATTAGCCCCTAGATTTTCCTCTGACGTCTGACACTCGCCTTTCGGTCCAATGAAGAGAAAACCACTTACCCACTCTAAGGCTACGTCCACAGTAATCCTGATACACTTGAAAACTGCAGTTTTCAAGCGTTTTCTTAAAGTTGTTCATCCACACTGAAACGTATGAAAAATCTAAAATTCCCCTACTCCGCATACGAAAAACCACTGTTCTATGTACGGTCTGAAACTCAATTGTCCTCGTGTTCCATCGGCAGACAGCAATTCCGAGTAAACTTCCTGTCGCCTCTGAATGAATGCGATGTGAAGGTTGTACAAAGTAACATTTATCTTTAACAATGCTATCAAAGTGAATAGCAAGCACAGCAATGCCACTACAACATGGGCTGCCATCTTGTTTGTTATGAGTTGAATGGTCACTTGAATCCGTCACATGACAAAAATACATAATCGTTTTCAGATAGCTCCATTTTCCCTGTCCGTACTGCAATGCAATGACAGCATTTTCAAATGTATCCACTTGGGAGCTCAGTTTTTGCTGTCAAAAATGCTCTTTCAGTGTGGACGGCAGGCCAAAACATAAAGAAAAAGTTGTGTTTGCAAATGACAGCACATTAGTGTGTATATGGCATAAAGACCAGAGTTTTAAGAAGCCACAAATTATTAGTGGCAATGCTGGTCACTTGGGGTTAAAACATTTCACAACTTTTATATTGCTCCCTATATCAATCATCAAGTGTCACAACATTTAAACCAGAAAAATGGCCATGAGATATGGTCACAACTTGTTTGTTTTTTTTTATATGGAAAAACAACAGATTACACAATAAAACACAGATTAGTTGTCTTATACAAACTAAACAAAAATATCTAGCTAGGTGAAACAGCTTCAAAACATATCACATTTAAAACATTATCATCTATACACAGGTAAATGTACACATTATAAAACACATATATACACTCTTTCAATATATTATTATATAAAAACAATACATTTTTTTTGTTTCTTTTTTAACCTTAATACACAGAGCAGCTTGAAGTTTTTTATTTCTTTCTGTCTGGTCAACATGACTGTACCTGTGCAGCTTTATGTATGGATTTTATCAACCCAGAACCAAAATATTTATGGGTAGGTAGCATTTCATGTAGTTGTTGGATCCCGTGTAGATGACAAACATTGTCAGTGAACCTCAGTGCTGCGGTTGGTATATCAGAGTAGACAGTTTGAAGTGCACCTAAGCACCCTACCTGTCCTTTACGATAATAAACCTTCTTGCACTGTCTCGCAATATTTCTTTCACCCATTAGCGAAGTCCTTATTGAAGGTCTCCACTGCTGAGAGCTTAATCTATAATAATCTAAGTGATATGCAGATTAGCTGACTTCATCGTTTCCAGACTAAAGCCCCTCTGTTGATTTCATATTCGGAAAGCCTGTAGTGTTTTGCTGTTATCCCATTTTGAAGAATAAAACACAGCAGGTTTAAATGGAAGTACGATGACTTGGGCCCATTTTCAGGTTGCACGCAAGTGCTGGTTTCATTTTTTTTTTTGACTGATGGACAGCTTTAAGTGTAAAACACAAAATTTTGGCGGAACTATCCTTTAAAGCAAGAGAAATAACCAGGAGGACTTTAAAGCTGAAGGACAGTCCCTTGGTGGATATCGATCATCAATTTGCCATCTTGACCAGCTCTTTCAGTTCAGCAACAGAAGTAGTAGCAGAGCAACAAATACAGAGGGTATAACAACTGCTCCTTTGTTAAAAACAGGTGGAGTCCTGGGTGAACTCTGTTTCAGAGTGCTGGGTGGAAGTGCCTTAAGGTCCTCTAGGGCACCATATGCGGCCTTGGAGAATTCCGGGTCACCTGTCGTGAGAAGATCAAATACACACGATTGGAAGTAAACATCCTCCACCTGTAGCATCTCTCGACACTTAGTGGTGGCACGTTCCAACATGTCCATATGTGCCGAGGGGCCTGGCTGCAGCTCGCCAGGATCCTCCTCCCCATACCACTCACCCATGAGTCGCGGCGGACGAAGACTCTGTTGGCGGTTCAGTATGTGGGCCTTGATGACCTCACTGCGTGGACAGCCATGCAGGCACAGCTGCAGGCCCCCGTTCTCCTCCGCTAAGTCCTCAGGCATGCGAATCGCGAAGGTCAGGTAGCGACCCACCTGACGTACAATGATGGACGTGCCCAGATAGCGAGCGTGGATCTTCACCTGCCGGATCCCCAGACCTCCGCTACCCTCCACTATCCACAGATTGTCTCCTTTCCCACCACTACGCGTACCATCCTGGAATGCAGATGGCAGATCCTCGGTTGTGGCCTGGTAGACCTTCTGCTCAGTGCAGTCATGATAGGACTTGAAGATGACTGTTATCTACAGGGGAGATCAAACAGGAATCAATAAGTAGTAGCTCACACTGACAATCAATCGCATGCAATTGGCTCCTGTTGCTCAACTGGTTGAGCATGGGGCTAATAATGCCTGGGTCAAGGGTTAGAGTCCAAAAGAACACATCAACTGATAAAATGTCTACACTACTTTGAATGCACTATAAGTCCCTTTGGATAAAAGCACCTGTCAAATGTGTAAATGTAGATAAATGGAATTGTTTTCAATTGACTAGGGAATAAGGCAGCTTTATATTTTTTCAGTGGCCTGATTGTTGCTCTAAAAACAAACCAGGCGTGACACAATAAAAGCTCTCTTCCATGTTAATCTGAGTTTTTGTCCTAACCAGCTGTGACCATGATGAGGCGACAGGACGTTTTGTCAATGGTTTGACTGCTGTTTCTGTGGCTTCATGCTTGGTAGGTAGAACTCGCCCACAGTGAAATCTCATTAGTCCAAAATCCCTCTTCGCATTGCTGTATTTAGCATCAAACATGTTCTGAATGGCTACGATTGTGTCGCATTACACGGCTTTAACACTTTCAGTTTGGACAGACAAATTACTTGACACTAGAAACATTGCATAGGTCACATTACATCTAGAGACATGGGACACACTACTGTGAGTTTGTGTCATTATCAGATCTTACCCTTATCAGTCTCATCCCTGACTGTATCTGTCCATAAAATGGCAAAACTAAGCACTAAATCTGATGAGGTAAATTAGGCCCAGAATTAGAATGTGATCTTTGTTGGGGGACTTGATGGCAACATTGATTTTCAGTGCCCCTTGATCATTTCACAGTCGGTCAGTGAGGGAACACCAAAAGTTTCTACGGGGGGCTCTAGGCAAATGTGTGTGTGGGGGGGAAGCATAAGAAGTAAATTACTTGAGGACTCAGGACAAATGACAGATCTCACCACAAGATGGCAGTAGGAGAACAGAGTAAAAAAAAAACAAAGGACCGGATCACTTGGGCTCCACAAATTTCTAGCCTTATAGCTAATGTCATCTGATGGAATCGACTATATTAAACTGAAATTTTCAATGTTCTTTAACTAACTTTTTATGAAACTTTATTTAATCAAGGTGTAGAACATTGAACAACTTTTAATAGATACTTTCAATTTTTGTGTCATTTGTTTTGCAAATAGTAATAAGCCTAAATGCTAAATTGATGAGAAATTCATTTAAAGATATTTAAGCAATTACTCTACATTGTCAGTCCTGTGTTGCAGTAATACTTACTGTGTGTTAACCTTCCAGGAACTAACTGACTGTAACTAGAAAGTAAATAATTCATTTTGGTCTCTTTCTTTTTTGTTTCCCCCACTCTTTGTTGGTAGTCAAAAAATTAAAGACACAACAGCCTCTGGGGGATTCTATTACATTCTTCTGTGTCTGTATTGTAGCCATGGCTGAACAGTCTAAATCCATTCCTATAATAGGAGAAAAAAAGTCCCCAAATGACATCATTGTATGGGCTGACTGTCTGTCTCCCTCAAGCTTTTAGTTTAAGCAGTTTATACAAAACATTTTGGTGCCCAATTTATCCAAAGATGTTGTACAAGTTTGAATTGCACCCATATGGTAATTTGTTATAGATGTTATATATGAGAAGTTTAGTAGTCTGTAGTACTTACAAGCCAAGGTTGCCATACAGTTTAATTTGATCAACATTCAAGTTATTTTTCTATATTTGCTTTTGTTTGATATAAAGGCGACGCACTAACAAATACAGTATATAAAACTTACTCTGCATAAATATATAACCCAGATAGCACATAAATCTTAGCTGTCTTCAGTAGAACGCAAATTAAGATTTTTAGAAGATAGAGCTCTGTCAGGTTCTTATAATGCAAGTACATGGGTGCCAGCATTGGCAGCATAAAAGTAATCCACATGACTGCAGTTGATCAATGAATGTCTTCTAAAGCAAATCAGAAGTTTGTGTAAAGAATAAATTGATAATTGAAACATTAAAGTTTTTTAATGGCAAGTTCACATGAGAATTCGGAAGCACACGCATATAAATACAACAGATGAATGAACATCACGTGAGGCTTTGGTCATTTCAAACAGCACAAACAGTACTGGCACCTATGTGCTTGCATTATAAGGACCTGACAGAGCTCTATCTTCTAAAAATCTTAATTTGTGTTCTGCTGAAGAAAGAAAATGTTCATTTTTGTGTGAACTATTCCTTTAACATCTGCTAAACATCTTAAAAAGATCAGATTTAAAAACATTCTAAATCATATATGCCTCAAAGACATCTAATGAATGTCTTATTGACATCTGAGAGGGAACGTCTCATGGATGTATTGCAGATGAGCAAACAACCTAAAAAATACATTTTCCAGATGTAAGCACACAAATCAAATAGACGTCTGGGTGATGTACGTGTGCTATCAGGGAACATTTTCCTAATATGATCAACTGATTCTCAAACCATGAGTATCAGACTCTCCACTCCAAATGGACCATTTCCCAGTGTTGACAGTTCCTAAACACTGAATAGGTCACCGTAACCATAAGGTTACACAAGGCAACTTATGGGGCTTTTCCACTGCACGGTACAGCTCGACTGGACTCTGCTCACTTTTTAGGGGTTTTCCACTGTGGATAGTACCTGGTACATTTTTTAGTACGACCTCGGTTGAGATTCAAAGCGAGCTGAGCCGATACTAAATTTGACGTCAAAACCCTGCAGATCACTGATTGGTCATAGAGAATCATCACTACCAGCGTCACTGGATTTGCGACACAGGACATCAACCCGCAAGTGGTCAATAAATGAGGTGCAGACGTTCCTCTCATTAGCGACGAATGAAATGATGCCAAACTAAAAAGACTTTCAGGAAGTGTCTCAGCTGTTGGCCGCACACGGCTACCACTGGACCTACCAACAGTGTAGAGAAAAGTAAAAAAAAAAAAACTAAAGTTAAGTCACTACAGAACCATCAAGGACCACAACAGCCAGAGTGGTTCAAACAGAAGAAAGTGGAAGTGGTTCGACAAATGGATGCTATCTATGGCAATAGACTGGTGAGCAATGGGAGGGAGATTACCCTTGTCTCGGCCATGGCGTTATTGGAGTCCACAATGGAGGATGGTACGTTTTGTTACGTTAAATCTATATTCTGCTTGAAAGCTTCACTTTATTTAGTTGACCAGCTACTGGAAAGCTTGCTTCTAAAACAACCAGGCCAATTTAACTGTTACACTTGTGTAAACTTGCCATGCAGCAACTGCTTTATGCAGCACAATGAGCTAGTAGCTAATAGCTAGAGGTTGTGTTATTGTTTATGATCAGTAATGTATAAATAGAGTGTCACAACTATGACGAACAGCCTATAATCCCACCCATATTGAGGCGGCACATAACATGCAGTGGAAAAGTGCCATTATACAACTTACCTTGTTGGTTGCTGTGGCACTGGAGCCTTCAACGACTGGTACATTTGTGACTTGAACTGAAAGGTACCGGTTGTGGATGAGTGGCCAGGCTCCCTCAACCCTACATGTCTGGAACTCATCCCGAAAAGTCCGCAAGTGAGGATCTCCGAATAATCCACAATGTCCATACTTTTTCTGTTGGGCAGCAGGGCCCAAGGCAAGCACCCGACTTTCATAGTTGCACACATCCACCACGGGCGGCCTGGATGTGCTGGGCACTTTGGCCGATGACGTAGGGCCATCGCTGGAGCAGTTATGCTGTGCAAAAAGATCTTTAATACGAAATACAGCAGAGTGGTACACCAAGTCTCCTCTACAGCTACGAGCAGTGCGGCGAGTACACAAGGAATAGGCCCTCAGAGCGATGCAGTAGTCCACATCTGGGAGCACCTCTTCTTGCAGACCACCGGAGGGTGAAAAGGAAGCCACGTACTCCGCATTACAGCGTTGAATACGACATGTTTGGCAGCACACTGTTGGGAATCAAAGAGTATGCATAAAACATAATTCTGGTAGCATGCATGAGTGAAGTGCATTCAAACATGTGGAAGAGTCATTGTTTGGTTGTTGGTTGGTGATAGATGTCAACATTCATAATTAAAGTTCTGAGCCTCAGATCTGTACACAAAACATCTATAACAGCTAAAAAACTGTGTTTGTATACATTCATTGGTTGCACAACATTCTAGCAATATTTCAAACCAAGGAAATATTCCTTGATTTGCATTCCTTCGATTCATTTGTTTTGTGTATAAGATCTAACAAAGGTGTGAAAATAATAACTACTTGATAATAATACAACTACTACTACAGTACTTTCATTGTACAGTAGTTTTAGAAGCCCTTTAGTTTTGTATCATAACATTTGGTATGGTGCGTTTAAGGCCTTACAACAACATATGTGTACACACTTGCATCCAATAGACGTCTGGGTGATGTATGTGTGCTATCAAGTGTTGGGTAAGTCACTATAAAAGTAATTACTAACTACTAATTACATCTTCTAAAGTGTAATTCGATTGCTGTACTAATTACTCAGTCTGAAAAATAATTGCATTACTTATTACTAA